>NC_047523.1:12170718-12531949 GCF_902827115.2 Pseudochaenichthys georgianus
AAGAATGTTGTCCAGAATATTGCTGTGGAGTTGTTGGTAGTATGCGCGAAGGTCTCCTTGTGCTGTACGTGGGCCTCTGCGTGCGCTCGGACCTTTTGAGATGCGCGCTGTGTCCTCGTAGATCTGACTAAACTGGCACCTCTCTCGCTCAATTGTGTCACAAAACTCGTTCACCCTTGTCAGACAGAATTGTACATCCAATGTTTGTATTCCAAAGAGCACATCTGAATGCTTAAAAATCCCATTGAATGTTTCAAGCAAAAAACAAAACTCAAAATCATCCAGACGTGCATGAAATCCATCAGCGCTAAGCATAGTATCCCCATCATACTCCTCATGATGTTCCAGTATGTGGTCAAACACCTCCTTTAGGGAAACTCTCTTCTCAAAGACTGCATTGACCAATCTCGATGTATATTGCCAACGCGTTGGTGCAACATTAGGAAGACGACGCTTGCAAATGTCCTCCAGCAGTTGCGTGCGCTTAGGGGATCTGGAGAAAAATGCTACAAGGCCATTGAGGCTGGCAAAAAAGACCTTGCATTCTTTAAGCTTTGAGGCCCCTTGAGTCAGTACTAAATTTAGTCGATGTGCATAGCAGTGAATGAATAAGGCCATAGGTGCCCTCTCCTTAACTTTAGCCTGCACCCCATTTAGTCCAGATGCCATGACCGCTGCACCATCATAACACTGTGCCACAACTTTATCCAGACTACATTCATATTCCTCCATGAAACGGAAAATAAGAGCGGCAATGTCATTTTTATTTTATTTATTTATCCAGGAATGTCCCATTGAGATACAAGATCTCTTCTTCCAGGGAGTCCTGACCGTCATCAGCTCGCTTGCCGCTTGTAACATCTTCAAATCTGACAAACCGCTCCTTGACACCTGTGTCCGTCACATAACGCAGGACAAGTGCCAGCTGTGCTACATTACCCACGTCTGTCGTCTCGTCCACCATAACAGCAACAAAGGGTGCTTTTTTAATCTCCATTTTGATCTCTTCTCCCATCACTTCAGCAATAGCATAAATCAGGTGGTTTTGTATTTTGCCTGACGTCCCAGTAAACACTTTGTTTGTGGACAGGTGGTAATGCAAGTCTGTGTTGTTCTCAGCAAGCAAAGAAAGAAGCTCCACGTAGTTTCCTCTGTTTCTGGACTCTGCGCTTTCATCATGTCCCCTAAATGAAAGTTCCTGTTTACCCAAAAACAGGACACAATCAATCAGTCTTTTCTATATTTCCCTATTTTTGTTCACCCTTTCGTTGTGGAGCTCCGTTTCCCGGCGCACTTGTTCGTTGAGCTGTAGATCCACTCGGGTGTCCCCAAAGGTTTTCAAAAGCACCATTGCTTGTAAGTGCCCAGCCGTGCTTTGGTGTCTCGTTGCTGCCTTGGTTAGACTACTCAAGTTTGCAAATCCAGTGTGGCTCCAAACACCAAATCGATCATTTGCAAATAGCAGGCATTCCCAGAAGTACAATTTGCAGTGCCTCTCGGAGGCTGTGAGCCAGGGGTACCGCTCGTAGTTAGTGATTTGAAAGTGGCGGACAAACCCTTTTCCCCGCTGTGATAGGCTCGCTAGCGTCGGGGTTGGCCGTTCTCTTCTCACAATGTCTAGCTTTTCTTGAAAAGTTCGTCTAGAAAATGGCGTTGTAATTATATCTGCGACCAAATCGATCTCTTCTCCTCCTTCAGCCATTGTTGAAAAAAAACAGCTTGTAGAAATCTACACAAATTAGCTCGTTCAAATTCAAGTTCAGTTTGCTAGCTCTACATAGCTCTGCCTCTCAATAGTGCGTATCCAATCAAAAGACGTGCACGTGCTGACGTCATCGTACGCCTGCTAGCTGGCCCGTTGTCGCCAACTCAAAATCTGATTGGTTAACGCCACAGTTTTGTTTCCGTTCACTTTAAGCTACAGGCGCCCGCACTGTTGATTCTGAAGGCCTAAGGGCAGATTTCTTGGACCCTGGCAACACATTATGGCTGAAATATGATTGGATAAAAGCTCTAACATAAAGGCCAGCCCTCCAAATCTTGTTCTGAGGCTGGAAGCAGCGCAACCAAGAGGAAAGCTATGAAATGAAAATAATAGACTATGGGGAATAATTTAATACATATTTGTGGAAAAAATATATCAAAATTAAATTTATATTCTGATGATGTTTAGGCCAGCAGAGAAGGCCTTGCTGGCCCTGACGGCCCACCACTGCCACCAACACAGAAAGATATGGACACAAGATGTGTGCAAATGTATTTAGTATCCTATCCATGACCATGTGGACATGATTTAAGTGGGGGGGGGGGGAACCTAACCTCCTCTAGGGGGGTCCGGGGGCATGCTCCCCCGGGAATATTAAATATTGAAGTTAAAAGCATCAATCTGGTGCACTTTGAGAGCAACATGAAGAGATCTATGGATACATCTTTCAACACCCATATGAAACAGAACTGTAAGCAGATTTTTCTTTTTGGATATTTTACAAATCACTCCCCTTTTAAACTCTATTCCTGTTATTTTTAACAACTTTTTTGTTACTGTCATATAGTATTTTATACCTGTTTTTCATTTAGTCTCATTAATAACTATAATGATCATAACCTAACCTCACTGAGCTGAGGTTATTTGAGCCTCTCAGGAGAGAGCTCTCTTCCACCTGGTTGTAGAAAAGCTCTTTAAATTCGTTAGCATAGCTAGCTAACCAGATGCTAATAACAACAGATCGCCACTGTGCTTACAACTCAAGACACAGCCACGTAAACACTGTGGCGGCTCCTTATGGGTACTGCAATATTTGAAGGGCTGGAGCGGCGTTCCTGTGCTCTCTGTCAGCACTCCTTTCAGACGAGACATACCACGTGAAGACACGTTACGCTCGTGTTGTGTTCAATGAACCTGTCCTTGGCCAGGAAAAACAGGTACTCGCTTGTTTAATTATTGTTGCGGTCTAGATTTCTTCTTATTTTTTGAAGTGAGAAGTTGTCCGTCCGTCGGACTGACGGACGGACTCCCCACCCCCAAAACGAAAACTCTTCGGTTCTCCATGAATTACACAAGTCACCCAAATCAGCGTTAAAAAAGCGGGAGACGCCGAAAAATCCCATATTAAAGCACCGGGTCCGTATCATGGATGTATAATAAGAACTGGGCTGAAGTTGAATAGTCCATTTAGCTTATGAACCTTCCTAAAGGAGTGAAATGACCCGGAAGTCCCTCAGTGGCAGCCATGATAAGTGCCGTTCGAATTCTCTAGAATGATGAGAATGATAGGAAAGGAGGTTTCAAACTTCCTTTATAACCTCCTTTAGCTTAGGAACTACTGGACCTCCCTAACCGACAGGAGAAGCGAAAATGCTGCCCCACAATGCCTTGCAGCCGCAGCATTTGCCGTCACTCAACAGTCGGCCGTTCACGGAAACAACCGATTATGACCGAGAAATGATATCATGAAAGTTACGGTGCTTATTAAGCATTTTAAAACATAGGTGGTAAGTTGCCAAAGTGCTTTGTTTTGAACGTTCATCAGTATTATAATCAAAAAGAGAAATATGAACATTAGTTTTTACTGAAATGATCAAATAAAGTCAACATTTCACAGTCTTTACTGAGCCGTGTGGAGTTTGTTCAACTTTTAAAAGATGTTTGAATGGTGATATACACAGTGATAAATGTTAAGGACTAACGTTTATAATAAATACATTTGTATTGATTTTAAGATCTTTAGTTCATACAATCATACGTATTGGGATCCTTGGTATTAATGTGGACCGGAGGGAGAGGGTGACGAGCATAAGTTTCACTTTCCTTTTTTATTTCAATTCCAACGTTGGTCATGAAGAATATTTTTCTCTGTTGTCCACGTTCATAAAGCAAAGCAACAGCATCAGAGCACGGTGCAGAGTCCTTCGTTCTTATTGAACATCCATGTTGTAGTCCGCTGTATAGAAAACTGTAGTTTCCATAGTTCCCCCACAGCAGCAGACGCACATTCATGACGTCCGCTGGCGCATCATAAACACGTCGGATAGTGAAAGTGCATTCGGATTCTCTAAAGTACCGCAGTCTCTTCTCCTAAGTCCTTTTGAATTCTCCTGTCCACTATCCCTTAACCCCGTGACGTTTCACTCAGAGGTCAAGGAATAGACGATAGGGTTAGAATTTAGGAGCTGATCTTTGGACTATTCGACTGCAGCCCTGGATACAGCGTGGGAGGCGGGGCCTCGTTCATTCCTATGAGAGTTGCTCATTAGTGCATGATGATAAAATGGCCCAACTTTTGAGAGAGTGAAACGTCACAGATTACCCGGCATGCCTGAGAAGTACCCGTATGTGCACTCATAGAGCATGCGCAACTTTAACCAAAATGCTCGTTCACATCAAGAACGTCAATTTGCGTACACATAACAGCACCGCACGTTCATGACAGCATGGTAATGGATGTTATTATGATGGATTTTATATTAACGAGGCGGCAGTTAGCAGCTAGCGGCTAGGTAGTAATTATGCTAATGTTACATCAATCGTTATATACTTATATTATGCTGTAACAGGATCTAGTGATATCCAAGCAACAGAGCTTCATTTAGCATGAAATAATGATTGCACTATGTATATATATATACTTATAATAATAATAAGTAATATTAACTTTATTTAATACAACATTTACGGTACAAGATTTAATCATACAGCCCATGTAGTATGATAATGAATTACAGCAAACATGTGCAATATATCCATTATTACAG
The DNA here is from genome assembly GCF_902827115.2 of Pseudochaenichthys georgianus. Lineage (NCBI taxonomy): Eukaryota > Metazoa > Chordata > Actinopteri > Perciformes > Channichthyidae > Pseudochaenichthys > Pseudochaenichthys georgianus. The sequence goes on from NC_047523.1 coordinate 12,175,471, forward strand.
CTCCGTGGGCTGGCAGTAAGACGATATGGGTCCGTTCTTATTGTACATCCATGGGTAAAGATAAACGCAACTCACATTGGTTTCTCAAACAGCATCTCTGTAAACTACGTGTATTCACTGAATTTCACTCTATGCCTTTAACGGCTCGTTGTAGCTCCAATAGCTCCAGCCCCCACCCTCCCTGTGAGCACAGTGTGCTCTGATTGGTCGGGACACGTAACTTGAACGTGCCGGGCGGCGCGGTCCCGTGGGTTAGATGCGCGTTCATAATGCAGAGGGAAATAACTCTCAGAATAACGTTATTAGCACATTATTACAACTTGAGGAACGAATGTTTTTAATAAGGGCTATACAAGTGTTCACACTGGGTAGTTTATCTAGTTTATCCAATTATCCAACGATTTACAGACCACTCTTTCCCCATGTAAGTCAATGGGAAAAAGTGTTTCCGGGCCTGGCAACCAAACGGAAGTGTAGTACCGCCGTTTGGCCAGCACGAATATTTTCATCTGAGTCCGGCGCACTTCGTGGGGGCTTGGTCCGTATAAGTCGGCGCCTGGGTCCGGATCCGGACCGCGGTCCGCCTGTTGCCGACCCCTGCTCTACATGCTTTAATGTTCAAAAAGGTTATACTGCCTGTGCTGCAGCACCTCTTTTCACCCTCTGTATGAAACCAGAGCCCAGTCTGCTCTGATTGGTTAGCTGGCCGGCTCGTTGTGATTGGTCAACTGCTTAGAGATGTCCCGCCCCTTAGCCTATCACAAATAATGTGTTTGAGCGCTAGCCAATAGAAGCGTAGACTGTGTTACATAGTGATGTTACGGAATTAAACAAATGGAGATCTTTCAGGCAGGGGGGGATTGTGCGGGAGAGAAACAGGGAAGGGAAAACCCCAAAAGGCATAACAGGGCCCCTTTCAAGAGATCCAATATCATATTGTAATCATTTAATGAATGATAGTCGTATGCAGCATGCATTCATCACGGTTTTTAACCTGCAGGATGGGGGGTAAATATTCGCTGGGTGAAAAATTATGAAGAGGGTCTGTTCAATGCAGGTATAAGGTAAGACTCTGCACCTTGATAACATCCTTACACATCTGTTGACTCTGTTTGGATATTAGTTTTGGCAGTTAGAACAGAATGTAAACATATTTGTGCAATGTGTACACTTTCATTTTTTAATGTGCATTGTCTTAATTACGCATACGCAACATATTCCTACAGCTCCTAGAAATACTGATAGGCCTATGTATATTTGTATATATATTGAAGATTCTTTGATATATTGAAGATTATTTGATATATTTAAAGAGTTTGATGTTCTTAAATGTACTGTATGTTTCACTGTTTCATACTTTTGTAAATACTGTACCACATGTTATATGCAATCCATGACAGAACTTTATGTTCATCCTGATGCTCACACAAGCATTAAGAGGTGACCTTAAGTTGGGGATAAAATATTGTATAATGCAAAACTACATCTGATTATTGTATCATATCATCATCATTTTATTTATTCACATGTCTAAAAAATAGTACAATCATAAGACATAATGGAGATATGTGAAATGGGACACCCCGATAAACTGAAGCTTGATAATAGGTACTATTAACACATGCTATTTTTCTTATTAAATCTGGCATTAGGACTTTGATTTCAGAGGGATTATGTTGTGTCACACTGCATCACACCCATCATTGTGCTTATTGTATTGAGGAATGTGTTTATCTGTGATTTACCCCCCCACGCAGTGTGAAGCCTCTGATGGTCATCCATCATCTTCTGAACGGTCATCCATCATCTTCTGAACTGCCCGCACTGTCAAGGTACTTCACTCACTCTGCTTTATAACATCTGAAAATATGGATGTAAAACTACAAAGCATATCTGAACTGTCTTTTTGATGCCAGGTTTGGGCTTGGGTTCACGGGGAACACAATGGGTGCATTCCTATATACCTGCCAAGTATAGGCAATGCACACAGATTTGAGTCCTATCCATTAATCACAGAGCTGGTTTTCTGGGTGTAGCCTCAATGGAAGTCTCCACTGGTGTTTTATTGACACATAAACAAGACTACAGTACAGGGCAAAACCTGGTTTTTACTGTCCTCAGGTCTGAGGTACACATATCTTACAGCCTGCCTTTGAACGCCTGAACATACCAGTGCTCATCTTACATTTGTAAATAATTGTTGAGTAATCTCTGGTAAGAAAACTAGACATGGAGGCTCTGTAAATCCAATCTCCAAAACTTGTTCCTAATTTGACTAACTGTCAAAAAGTTTAAAAAGGCCAGAAGTTTATTAACACAAACTGTGATAACTGACATTTGAACAACTGACATGACCACATGTACAATCATTGAGTGCATATGTACTCCTTTTTTGACTTTTTATAGCAATGCCATGCATTTATTTGATGCAAATTAATAATTTTTATAAAGATGTATTGAATACATATAAAACTATATATTTTTTAATAGTTTTCCCAATGAATCCTTTTCAGTGTTCCTTCCTTGATTATGGCTTGATTAAAACATTATTAGAAATACCAATATTCTGTATGGGTCTTTAGGAACCCCATTCACCCAGTTTTAGCCTATACCGTTTGAAAAGATACAATAAATTAAATAGATAAAAGGTTTGCCATCCAAATGTTTTTTACAGCACTGAAGAAGGCTTTTGCTGCCGATAAGACCATCCAGAAAATGGCCAAAGAGGATTTCATCATGCTCAACCTGCTGGTAAGTGCATAATACTTCAAATGACTGAAGAATAGCATCTAGAAATAAGTATCAGCAGATTACTTTATACACACTTTCTTTGCAAAAAAAACACAGTATTTAAATCTTATTTTAACATTGGTTTCTTCTGCTATATATCTTAATACTTGTAATGTTTTTTGGTAAAGCACTTTAAGTTAACTTAGATGTATTTTACAGGTAGAGACTGAGGACAAGAATTTGGCCCCTGATGGCCACTATGTTCCCAGGATCCTCTTTATTGGTAAAAACTGACATCATAATATACAATGTATTCATATACATGTTAAGTCTAATTGGACCGTTATCTTAAATAATTAATGTTCTCTATGGTTTTAAATAAAATCTGTCTTCAAATAGCAACACTTACTTACAATTCAATCAGGAGAGACATGATGTATGGAATACATATTTATTATCGGTCACATTATATCAATGGAACATAATGATGACAGTTCATCACAAATGAATGAATGTTGTTTTGGCGATTAGGCTCAAGTTTTAGTAGGATATCAATCGGGAAGGGAAGAACCATTTCCGATGAACCCCCCTGGGTCTAGACACTGGTGGTGGTTATAAGTGGTTAGGTCCGGTTGGAAGGGAGAAGGTTAAGCTTGGCCCTGAGTTGGAAGCAGGAGGCGAAGGGGTGGAGGAGGGTTGCGCGTTGACACCTGGAAGACAGCTGATAGAACAGGGGAGAGCATATATAGAGGGGTTAACAGGTGCGATGATTAGCCCTGTAATGAAGGGGCGTGATAGGTTTAGCTGAGGAGAGGCGCTCCCTGTCATTTAGATGCAGGGAGCAAGTATTGCCATGACGCGCAATACGGAGTGTTAGGTCTTCCTGTCTGAACTTGCGCTAAGCTTAATTTCAATCAGGAGAGACATGATGTATGGAATACATATTTATTATCGGTCACATTATATCAATGGAACATAATGATGACAGTTCATCACAAATGAATGAATGTTGTTTTGGCGATTAGGCCCAAGTTTTAGTAGGATATCAATCGGGAAGGGAAGAACCATTTCCGATGAACCCCCAAAAGAATGCAGGATGAAGTACTGAATGTGAATCTTACCTTGCGGGATGCGGCGGAAATCTATGGATGAAAAGGAGGTTAATACATGTGAGGATATAAGCGACTGATGCCTCCCGGGCATCCTTCCTGGACGTACAGGGCTTCCCGGCCGTACGGGGCATCCCGGACAGACGGGGCAACCCGGAGGGGGCTTCCTGGACATACAGGGCGTCCCGGAAGTACGGGGCATCCCGGAGGGGGCATCCTGGCCGTACAGGGCGTCCCGGACGTACGGGGCATCCCGGGTGAGCGGGGACTACCCGGACGCACCGAGCGACCCGACCAGTGCCCCGGGTGCCCGGAACGTGCGAGGCTTCCCGAATGTGCGGGGTAACCTGACTTTAGCAGGGAAACATAATACGGACCGGAGGTTTCACGACCCGGACATACGGGGCTTCCCGGAAGAACGGGGCATCCTGGACATACAGGGCAACCCGGACATACGGGGCTTCCTGGCCGTACAGGGCATCCTGGATCGTACAGGGCATCCACACAGGGCTTCCCGGACGTACGGGGCATCCCGGAGGGGGCATCCTGGCCGTACAGGGCGTCCCGGACGTACGGGGCATCCCGGGTGAGCGGGGACTACCCGGACGCACCGAGCGACCCGACCAGTGCCCCGGGTGCCCGGAACGTGCGAGGCTTCCCGAATGTGCGGGGTAACCTGACTTTAGCAGGGAAACATAATACGGACCGGAGGTTTCACGACCCGGACATACGGGGCTTCCCGGAAGAACGGGGCATCCTGGACATACAGGGCAACCCGGACATACGGGGCTTCCTGGCCGTACAGGGCATCCTGGATCGTACAGGGCATCCACACAGGGCTTCCCGGACGTACGGGGCATCCCGGAGGGGGCATCCTGGCCGTACAGGGCGTCCCGGACGTACGGGGCATCCCGGGTGAGCGGGGACTACCCGGACGCACCGAGCGACCCGACCAGTGCCCCGGGTGCCCGGAACGTGCGAGGCTTCCCGAACATTTTTTGCGGGGCAACCTGCTTTAGCAGGGACACATTATACAACCCGAAGGTTTTACAGCCTGGACATGCAGGTTTAAATAACAGAATTGAACATGAGCCGTAGGGCAACATACGTGCTGACATGCTAAGAACCACCACCAGTTATATGCATACGTACCAATTTGTTTAAGGTTGGAGAGACCTTTGGATAGCCAGCACGGCATTGAGGTCAGGGCGGATGTAGGATGAGAAAGCGGAGGAGGACCACCGTCCGAGTTGTTGCAGGGATGAGGACGAGACGCCTTGATTGGCAGCGGAAGTAGCTGCGCCTATTCTGAAGGAGTGCCCCGTGTGTAGAAGGGGTGATAACCCGGATTTAATGAGGACTTGTTTTAAATAGATGTTGAACTGTCTTTGTGTTAAAGGAAAATTCCCTGAGATGAGGAATAATGGCGAGAGGGGGTTCGAGGTAGGTCTAAGCCGTAGAAACTTGATCATGGCTTTATAAGGGCAGAATTGAGAATCGATGCGGGCGGCGATGACGGAGCAGGCGCCGCCGCATTTGGAGTGTTTAAGATATAAACTAAGATGGCTGGCGTGAAAGGATAAGTCAGAAAAGCTGACGTCTCTATTGGAATTGAAAGTGAGGGAAGCGGTGGTAAATTCGCCTGGTCTAAGAAAGGCATAAAAAGCTAGGAGAAATAGAGCGTCGAGTAGTGCATCGATGTAAGGGGAGAATACCCCGCTTCTAAGCTTGGAGAGCATGAGGTGTAAAGTGGAGAGTGTAATAGGGCGTCTCCGGTCTGAAACGGGGGGGTAAGTTTTAATGAGACCTTTGAGGACGAGTTTGACAGACTGGTTTGTGAACAGGCTGGGAAAGCCGGGATCGGAACAGCGAACGTTAAACTGGATTCCCGCTAAGAGGCCCCGGATGTATTGAGGTTTGAGGTGGCGATCAGTGGCGCAGTAGCACATGAAGGCACACACGGTGGAGATGAGAACGGGTTTAAGAGTGATGCCTAAGGAAAAGCAAAACATCGCAAACGTTCTCCAAGCGAAATCGTATGTTTTAAGGGTGGAAGTGGCTAAGCCTTTCCTCATGAAGAATCTGGCTGATTCGAGGTGCCTTTCTAGGGGGCTACTATCTAGGAGAGAGAGAGGAGGTGCAGGGGAGGAATCTTGACGGGTTGAGCGCTGGCTCCTGGGCAGAGATTCCGGAACTTCTGAAATTGGAAGCGAGAGAGGGAATCAGCCACTGGGTTAAGGTGGCCGGGAACGTGACGTGCGGAGATGAGGAAATTGTGGGTGATGGAAGACCACGTGATGCTTCTCATGAACGGCATGATGTCACGGCACGGGGAGCGTGCTTTGTTAATAATCCCGACCACTGATTGGTTGTCGCAGAGTACTGAGATCCGCTTCCGGGGCCAGAGGTGCCCCCACACGTGGCAGGCAACAGCGATCGGAAAGATCTCATGCAGAGCGGAGGAAGAGGCATGGCTGGGAAATGTCGGAGGCCACGAGCCTGCGAACCACTCTCCCTGAAAAAACCCCCCAAAACCCACGGATGGGGCAGCGCCCGTGAAGAATCTCATGGAGTCGGAGGAGTACATGAGGTCGTCGTAGAAGAAGGTGACGCCATTCCAGTGTGCGAGCAGGAGGGACCAAAATCGTAGGTCAGAGCGGCAGCCTTCGTCTAGGAAGACGTGGTCATGGAGGTTTTCTGCAGCCGACGCTGTATCCAGGAGCCGGGAGATAAAAGAGCGCGCCTGAGGGATGATACGCATGGCGAAATTGAGGTGCCCGAGCAAGGAGAGAAGCTGCTGCTTGGTGATAACTTGTTGCTCGCAGAAGGCTTTTGAGATGTCGCGAATGCGCTGCAGTTTGTCCGTGGGGAGAGATGCTTCCATGTCTACGGAGTCGAGTGTAATGCCTAAAAAGCCCAGGCGTGTGTTGGGGCCTAGCGTTTTCCCTACTGAGAGGGGAACACCTAACTCCTGAAAGCATGTTTGGAGTTTTGCTAAAGAGTCGCCTGAGTTGTCCCGAGGGGGATCTATGAGGAGGAAGTCGTCCAATAAGTGAAGAACGGAGGGGATTCTAACGACGTTCAGGAGGATCCAGCAGAGGGCTTCGGAAAAAGAATTAAAGATACAGGGGCTACTTCTGCACCCGAAGGTTAGGCGGACAGCAAAGTAGAATTTTGATTCCCACCTGATACCGAACATGTGCCACTGAGATGGGTGAATGGGAATTATTTTGAATGCGTCCGTGATATCCGCTTTGGAGAGCCACGCTCCTTGCCCTGCAAATTTGATAAGCTTAATGGCATTATCGACTGAAGCGTAGTGAAGTGAAAAATACTCGGGGGGAATAAGGCTATTGATGCTGCAGAACGGCCCAGCGCGAGGAGCGGACAGATCGAAGATGAGCCTTTTCTTCTCGGAATATTTGCGTGTAGCGACCCCTATTGGGCTTGTTCGGAACACCGGGAACGGAGAGGACTGGAAAGGACCGATTAAATATCCTTTGTTGAGCTCTTTTTTTATGAGCTGAGAGACTATAGTGGGTTCTTTGGCGGCTGACTGCATGTTTTTTGCCACTAGAGTCACTGAGGGGGGAGAGAGAACCCCTACCCTGAACCCTTGAGAGAGCCCTGACAGCAGATAGTCAACGAACGCGGGATTTGGGTGAGTCGAAAGTGCAGCTGCTAAATGTGTGGTGTTAATGGGAGTCGATGGGTGATGTTTTAAAAGGTTTTTCCACCACGTTGATTCTGGCGCGGGAAAATGAGCCGGCGCCTGGGGCAGACTGACCTCGGGTGGGCCTCCCTGCACGTACTGACGGTTTGTTTTGATGTTCCCAGGATACTGCGTGGGGAAAACGCTAGACCCGGAGAGAGGTACTGAAGGGCAGAGCGGAGAGGTGTGGCCCTGCGCTCCACAGCTAATGCATGAAACTACCTGTTGCCCGCCGGTAGCCATAACGAGCAGCTCGGTATCCAGCACGGACCAGTCCAGGCGGATGTTGCTATGAGCTAAGTGTAGCGCTGCTTTGCTGGAGAAGCTTTTGTGGTATTGATAGAAAACTAGTTTCCCATATTTTAAGTGAAGATCTCCGATCATGGCCAAATAGGCGTCTAATTCCGCTCTCCTTCCAGGGTAAACTGTGCAGAGAACATCGCGGAAAATGCTGAATGCTACCAGAAATTGTCCTATCGAAAGGTCTTTGAGGAGCCGGGGGTCTGCGGATTTAAATACCGCAGTAATGCTTCCTCCCGTGGCGATGGCTTTGTCGCACTCCGGGGAAGGCAGGATGAGGCTGACCAAATTGATGTCTTTCCCGTCAAGGATTTTTGCCCTGAGCCGTGAGGAGATGTTAGCGGCTTGGGGGATATAGGGCCTACCTGAGAGAGGAGCCGGGAGGGCGGAAGTCAGGGTGTAAACGGGAGCTATCGCGCCGGTTGTAAAATCCTGGCCCGGCGGGGCCGCCAGAGAGGTTGAAGCTCCGGCCTGATTTTTCTCCATGGACTGGAGGCGAGCGTCTATTAATAGCATGGAGCTTGCCAAAGATTGCAGCGTATTGGCTAGTCTACTGTCGAACGGGGGCTGAGTGCCGGAGCTCCCGGGCTGAGCGGTGCTGGGCTGCTGAGCCCCGCTGGAGTGAACCTGGAGAGTGTGGGATTTTTTGGCCGGGCGAGCTCCTGGAGGACTCGCTTTTTTAAGCCTTTTGCCCCCGCGGCCGCGAGCGCGCCCTCGCCCTCTTCCGGGGGGGCTGGCTGGGGCTGCTGGCCTGGGTTGAGAGACCGCGCCGGAGGCTTGGTCCGCCAGATCACGGAGCTGAGACAGCAGGAGATCTGGGGCTGGGGTGATGCCCTGCTTCTGGAGGTGGGCGATGAGGAATTCTGCTTCTGCTGAGCGAGAGCCGCTGCGGGCGCTCAGACGGGAGCTGGAGCGACGATGAGTTACAGAGTTGGATGCTGCCTCTGAAAGGGTATCGGAGATGGGATCGAGATCCTTCGAAAAAGGTAAGTCCTCTGAAGAGTCTGAATTAGGCATGTTTGAGCGTTTGTTTTGTTTTTTGTATCCAGTGTTTAAAGGCGTAAGAGGAGTATAAACTACCAGCTTTGCGCGTTGACACCTGGAAGACAGCTGATAGAACAGGGGAGAGCATATATAGAGGGGTTAACAGGTGCGATGATTAGCCCTGTAATGAAGGGGCGTGATAGGTTTAGCTGAGGAGAGGCGCTCCCTGTCATTTAGATGCAGGGAGCAAGTATTGCCATGACGCGCAATACGGAGTGTTAGGTCTTCCTGTCTGAACTTGCGCTAAGCTTCATTTCTCTCCCTTTCTTAACTCTCTGGCATCATTCTAATGAGCTCAACACAACTCAACCCCAAAGAGAGTCCCAGTGTATCAGATATTTTGATATTTTTGAGACACAAAAAATCACACAGTAGATTTTATGTCTATCAGAAAAAGGATTTGGGTATAACAGATACTAATGAAAGGGAAAGGGATATGAGCTTTCAGACTCAGTAGTTATGTATCCTAATGATCGTGTGGGAAGTGTCGGGGAAACTAGGAGTTTTACATTCAGTTTTCCTCCAGAGATTTCACCACATGGCTTCTCACTGAAACTGACACGTGTCACCTGTATCACGTTATTTTCACTCTCACTGCAGATCCATCTCTGTCAGTGCGCACCGACATTGTAGGAAGGTACTCTAACCTCGCCTACGCCTACGAGCCTGGAGACATGAAAGTCTGTGTAGTTACTGTCGCCTCTTTCTGGGGGGTGGGGGGGAAGGCTGCACACCTCACCCGTCACTGTGAAGACAGGCTTAGCCCCTATTACGTATTAACATTATCCGTCCAAGTTTTCTGCTTTTACATGTTCTAAACATCTTTATTGTGGATTAGGGCCACATGTGATTTTTTTTAGATGAGATCAAAAGTCAATTTCTTTTTGAAATTTGAGAAAAAAAGTGTATCTGTTAATTCATATTAAACGTTCTGTTAAACTGTTTACATAAGGGTTTATGGTTTATCGTGCAGGTATATAGTTAATACATCTAAGCATAATTTTGAGACCTATAACCCTCCTCTGGTGATGGAAATATTTCACCCAGAGTTGCTCTGACACCTGAGGCTGTATATTTTTGTTTAAGGCTAATGTTAGCAAGCGCTCATCCTCACAGTGACAATGCCATTGCTGACATTTAACGTGATAACAATTTTCTAAAAGTACTAAACACTAGTGTTGTAGTCAAGAACCCCTTAACTGAGACCAAGTCATGACAAAGACCGGAGTGTACCGAGACCAAGACAAGACCAAGACTTTAGGAGGTCGTGACCAAGTCAAGACCAAGGCAGGGCGAGAATGATTCAAGACCGGAACCAGACATCCAGCACTACATAATACACTTACAATAAAATGTGGAAGATACCATAGTCAATTTGATCTCATATTGCTTAATTATTTAATATGCAAACATTTCATATAATTGTAGGTACATTTATAGGCCCTCCATTCTCTGCTCTGTGGCCCAAGTGAGGGAGCGGTGAGGAGCTAACGCTATCAACGATATTCAAGCCAACCTTGATGCATTACAAGCCATGAGCAAGTTACAAGCTAACCTAACAGCAGTACAGCTTTATGTTGCATGTCTTGTCACTGTTTATCAGTCACAAAAAGGTACCTTTACAATATGTTGTCACCACACATTACATTTGCTACATTTCTCCAAATAGAATTAGGCTACAATATTGGATTGGTGAGTCATAGTTTGTACACCTTAAAGGTGGATACATTACGTTAGCTTGCAAGTAACTGACGCTAGCTCTGAGAAATAACCTTGCAGCACATACTTTTGGTAGGTATATGTAACGTTATGGCTCTAAATATGATTTAATATGAGCTAAAAATATTGACTAGGACAGCAAATAGGTCAGGGACGGCCCTGCATGTGGCCAAAAACTAAGTTAAACATTTGAAATACACATGGTGCTGGAAATAAATGCATAGGTAAATTCCAGTTATTCAGATTCATCCTCTGGGTTGGGGAATATTTTCCAAGGCCCATAACTTTGACTCAGTTTATCAGTTCAAACTGTCCTGACTGAGCACACGCACCTCGTAACCTTGGCTGCTGTGCTCTCAGTGTTCTGTCTCCCTGTTCCTGCCTGTTGGCGTCAGCTGATAGAGGTGTTATGATTCTATGTTCCTGCCTGTTGGCGTCAGCTGATAGAGGTGTTATGATTTGATCTTGTTATGCAGCATGTTGATGATGCTCTCTGAACTAGCTAAATACATGGGTCTGGGGTAGAGTTCTTCAGAATTGACGTGGCAACTCTACCGTGCAGTCAGATCGTGGCTGCTGTGACTTGTGATGTGAATTCTCCGGCCGAAGCTCCAAATAAACCATCTGTAGGAGCTATTTCCTTAGATTATAGTATCTTATCTTTTTAGATTATAACCTGAAATTCTGTGGTGTATATTATTTATTTATTATTTGAGTGTGTTACTCTGCAGGTCGATGCTGCAGCATAAAAGGAGAGGTGCTGCAGCCGTGTGGCTGACTGAAGCAAACAGTTTTTAGACCTTGCTGGTTGGGAGCGTCACAGCTTGGTTCTTCTGCCTTTAACATTTAAATATCAGTTTATATGACAAATAGTTTGTTTAAAAACGTTTATTTATTTTTGCCTTTTTTGGAATAAACTATTTTACTTTTCAATCGTATCTGGACATTTATATTTTTTCTCTCAAACTACAAGCGTCTATTCGTCGGTCAGCCCCACGAGTGAGCCACAAACAAAGGACAAAAAACAAATGGATATCGTGGTCACTATACCATCAGTGTTTGACATCAAAGCTCCTGCTCTTCCCGTGTCTCTTTCCTGAGTCGGTGACTCCCACTGCATTGCTGCTACACAGAAGACTAGTGGGAAGCTCAGGAGATCACTCATGTTATAGGAATCATCCTCCGGAGTTCATGAGTACATGTACTATCTTACATTCCAATGCAGTAATGTGTTGATGAGACATTTATAATAAAAGTTAATGTCCTTATTGTTTTAGTTTAAAACTTTATTTGGCTGTGAGCTTTTTGTCAGAAACAAAAAAGAGTAAAGTTCTTTGTTCTCATTTGTTCTCTTTTTTTCAACAGTGGCTGAAAACATGAGGAAAGCCAAAAGGATCTTGCCGCACACTGAACTCTAACAGCTTCTCCATCCTCCAGTCATACTGGCAAACTGCTCAGGGGTCAGCACTGACACGTTTACATGCTCTTCAGAGCACAATAAAACTAAAGTAACAACAAATATTGTCTCTTTTTTTTCAACCCATAGTAATTGTGTCAATAGAACATTGGGACTTTTATTTTAATTTTTATATTTTATAAATGCCATCATTCCTACTTTTTTTTATACTTATATTTCAACATAAATAACACAATGAACATGTCAAAAGGACACATTGGAAACCACATTTTGAAATTATTTTAATTTTCAGTGGATATTAACTAGTAATGTATTGCACCTATTAAAAGTACTGGCATGTTTTAAACACTAGAGGTCAGTGTAATAAAGATGACTAATATCCTATGACTTCATCAGCGCTTATGAATGTATTCAAGCATATTATGTAAGTTTGAATATATAAGTGAAATTGTGTTTATATTTAGAGCATAAGCAAAACTAATACAATGTGTATCATACCATTTACAATCAACTGTGTAATCATGCAGTTTATCCTCCTTTAGAGTAGTGTATTCTACTGCGTGTTCCCCAAACGTCTGATACAAGAAGAGCATCATGGTGTTGTTGCTATGTGTATTCGTTTTACTCTTGTTTAATGGTCCTTAATGACAAGTGCAGAATAGACATCGCCACAGAATGTGAGCGTGCTGCAGTGCCACAAATAGCCCAGATGCAGCTTTTTCCTGTCAGAGATAGGATTAATGAGCTGTTTTAATTGTTATTTATTCACTACGTTAAGCATTCTTGCCCTCACCTTTTGATAGAATGTGTGTTACAGACATATATCATCAGTAGGAACTGTTCTGCAAACTCAAAACCTTATAACTAATAAGATGCGTCTGAAAGCCACTTATTTTTGCATTTATTTGAATTCAGAGAAAAGCAGAAAACAGAAACATTTCAAATGAGTTTCATTCCTCAATATATTTTCTTTCTCGACATCTACTGAATGAACTGATCACTGAGGGATCATTAAATTATTCACACGTTGGGTTGCATTTTCCCAACTTTCCTTGTGTTCTTGCTTTTCTGTCATGTTTTTCTGCTTCTGTCTATCAGAAGGACCCAAGACGATTCGTCAGAAACTTCCGCACTGTTTCCTCGCCAATACTTTTCTAAAGAAATAGGTCTCAGAGGCTTACACTACTAGGCTCATAACTATTGAGTTTTCCACTAAAACTCTTCTATATCCTGGGCCTGACAATTCCCTCCGCCTTTTTTCACTGTAGAGTGAACAAACAGTACATTTGTGAAGCAATATTTGTGTATTTGTAAGGTGGCCAAAAGGTACAAAAACTTTACAACGTTTGTGTTTGTTGGTGAAGACGTTCTTTTTTTTTGGCAAAAGTTTTTATATTTGAATAATTTCAGAAGCTGCAGCGTGTTTCTCCTAATGGAAGTATTTTTGGCCATTGTAGCGCATCTGCACATCGTCCATCGTCATTTTAAAACCGACAAAACACATATTTCACATGTCTAGACTTTCTCTTGCGATTGCCTGTTAAACATAGGGTGAATGCAGGCCTGAAGGTATGACATGCTTTTTGAGGCTTTTCTTTACGGTACACAATGAATGCTAAGTTACACATTTCACATAACTGTATTAGGTTAGTTGAAAGCAATAATATTAAGTTGAACCTAATCATTTTTATTTCAACTTAAAGGTATTGCTTTAAACTAACCTAATACAGTTATGTGAAATGTTTTGACATAATACATTTAATTAAGTAATCAAGTCAACTTGTCTGTTTTTTTCAGGGTAGGCCCATGGATAAGAGATTTTGAGTCAGGAAATAAAAAAATAATACTGTAGGGTTTTTTGTTATATTCCTGATATTGTTACTTAAAAATGAAATATTAATACAATGTCCATTATAGACACATGTGATTACAAGTTGTAAATATATTTTTGGATACTTGGTTACAGCCTCTCCCTAACTTTAACAAAGTTAAAGTTAATTTTGACTTTGCTGTAGTTAAAAACTGATGGGCTCCTGTCCTGGTGTTACGGGGTGAATAAGGACAGTATTAGTATTACCAGTTTGTCTTACATCAATGCATTGCACCATATACAGGAGGTGAATTGTGCACAAACAAAGACGATGGGGTCGGGTTTGGGCGCTCATCATCCCCAGGGTGGTGAAGAGGGATGTAATGCCACACCAAAAGCTCCAACAATAGAGGACGCCGAGCTCCTTCAACTCTCATAGATGTCAGGGATAACCGGATCTCATGCCCGAATTTCATTGCGTCTTCTTTTTTTATTTTGAAGACACAAAAAACGGCAAAATCAGAGTAAAGGACCTATTGAAACTTGTGAATTATTAGTATCATTTAAAAACTTGGTGGCATTTTGGGGTGCTTGCTCAAAAAGTTTGCAAATGTGTACGGGGTTTGGAAATTGTATACAGTATTGATAAGGGGGCTGGACAATTCAAACTAGTTGCGGGCGTGACTTCAGCACTATGCCACGCCCACACATCGTTTTAACTGTATGTTTGTTTGTTTTTTATGCTTGTATGTTTTTTGTATTCAAAAGTGTGTTTTATAACTTGGAAATGAGCTTAATAAACAAAAGGTATTGTTATTGTATTTTACAGAAGGTATCATGATGCTATGATTAGCACTGATAGCACCAAGTGGAGTTCTGTCCTCAAATAAGTCACATTAAAAACTAATCAGGAACCTTTAAACTTCCTATAGCAGAATAAAGACCTCTGTATAGTCTAAAACATCATCATAAACTGACAATTGCATGTCTATTGTAATGAAATACATTACAGCAGGGGTTCCCAACCTTTTTTCCCAAGAGCCCCCCCAAATGACTCCTGTTGGAAGTTGCGCCCCCCCCCCCCCCACACACACACACACACACCAAGGGGGGGGGGGGGGCAACAGTGGTAATTAAAGTTTAAAATTCTCAAAAATGCTACAACTACTGTCACAAACTGGATGAATGTGAAGTATTTTGTTACAGGAGGATGCAAGCTTAATTAAGGAGCACTATTGGAGTGACTTTGATGGTTATTGGACTCAGGATTAATTCATTTGGATTCCCGCTACATGAAGAAATTAACGGCGCAAGTGGAAACAATTTACAAAGGGATTAAACTGTTTAAAACACATGCTCAAAGTAAGCGGGATTTTGCCGATGTGTTTATGTGGATTCAAAAGTCGTAAATAATCTACAAAATGGAGGAGACCGATCTGATCGGAGCAACTGTGACAAATAATCCAACTGAAACCGGCATAGACAATGACTGTTTTAAAAATGCGCTTATCCAGACAAGCCTGGTTTGGACACTTTACGGGCAGAAGAAACATTTCTATTAAAGCACCTTGAATTGCCTGGTGCTGAAAGGTGCTATATAAATAATTAAAATTTGACATCCGATTTTCGGAAAATCGTCAAACCTCTTGTGAAAACACAAATTTACTCATGTGATCGAATTGTTTTGGTGTTTTAGATTTGGTTACCAAAGTCTTAGGATCACAAAAGCAGTGACATATTTGAATTACACTATATATAAAATGTGTAATTCATGTCTAAAATGAAAATAAATTAATTCGAATTTTGAGTAAAACAGGTGTTTATCACTCTACGTTCACCACAGCAGGGACTGAGATACATTAGGACTGAATAATGACTTCATATGACATACCAAGGTTCATGTGATGTGTACAAATACAAATTAAGCATTCAAACTTTTTATTCAACCAACTATTTATTATAAATATGTTTTTTTCAACCAACTATTTATATACATATAAGAAACTGGAAAATATCACTATTTACAATATTGAACATCAGAACTTTCAACCAACTCTTCATTAAAAATATCAAGACAGTGTCAAGGTCTTTGTCTGTCTTCCAAGACAGTGGGTCTGGCTGCTGTGAAGATGGGGGTGATGGTGCATGGGCTGCTGTGTAGGTGGGGTGTACAAGTGCTATACGAGACCTCCACGAGACAATGGCTGTGGTGGAGCCTTTGTGCTGAGGTGTATCTTGACCTGGTGGCAGCCACAGATGGAGGTGGAGGCAGCTGTAGTGATGCTGGTCTGCTGGTCCTTGGTGGTGATGGCTCTGGTGAAGGCCCTTGAGCCACGGTAGATCTTGACCTGGGGGCCGGCACAGATGGATGTTCTGGCTGCTGCATAAACAACGCCTGTGGGCCACTAGGCCCAGGCAGCTGTGAAACCTCTCTGTAAAACAAATTAAAATGTAGGACAATAATTACAATTAATTTCATTGAAAGAATAAGTAAAATGTTGCTCAAGCACAAATAACAATGCACATATTAAAAAGAAAGTTTGGGAGGAGTCTCTCTCTCTCTCTCTCTCTCTCTCTCTCTCTCTCTCTCTCTCTCTCTCTCTCAGACACACAGACAGGTATTTCCAGTTACTTTACATTCAGTATAAAATCACAGACACACATATACATAGGCTACATCTGATTACAAAGTCTCATCTGTAGAGGACGGTAAAATAATCACAGGCACACATATAAATAAATCTATGACAGTCTCATCTGTACAGAACAGTATGATAACATAATCACAGGCACATATAGAAATAAATCTATGACAGCCTCATCTGTGCAGAACAGTATGATACAATAATCGATGGCAAAACATGTCTATAGCCACTGTAAATGTCTCCGTTGTGGGACGAATAAATGATTAATTTAATCATCTACACATGTAATCTCACTTTTACACACCAAAATAACGTTAACACATAGCTAAACGTATGCTAATGGAGAGTCTATTTTGTCCCAAGAAAAAGTTCCTGACTATCGAGGTATTCCCCACACATTGCCAGTACACTATTACTGTAATATTTACACTTACCCATGTCCAAATGGATCCTTGTTGTATTCTTCTTCTTCAGAAGAGTCGAAGACTTCAGGTTCTGAGGCTCTGTCTTCACTGCTAGTAGCGGAAAAAATCTCTAGCGAAGTCGGCGACTGTAAAGTTTTTTAATAAGCCATTTTCTGTCTCTCTCTTTCTCCTCACAGACGTAAACTGATGGGAGACACGTGGTTTATGTTTTTTTTTTTTACTTGGTGGGTAGGTCCTTAGTGATTTCTCGATGTCCATTGGTCATTTCAGACCATGATGGCTGCCGGCCGAGATTTCCTTGACGGACACACCAATCAACCAATCCCAGACAGTGTAAAGTCAAGCTGCTTTGAGCGGCCATATTGGCTGAAGCACCCCCTAAGCACCCCCACGAAATATGTGTTTTTTTCCCCCCGAAAATTATTATTATTATTTTTATTGAATTAAATTAGAAAAAATATTGATTACATCAATGCAAATGTGAAACAAACACATTTTTTACCAAAAACATAAAGCCAACACAGGTGATATGATTAGGCCAATGGCCAGCACCCATTCGATTTTTGACCTACCCATAGGCTAAATTACTTTGTGACACTTGAGTGACTTCCTGTTAGCTAGAGCGCCACATTATTTGATAACAGCAAAGTGACAATATTATCGTTTTTTAGTCCTTAAACGTCGTGTGGACACTCAATCAAAACCACCTGAAAGCGAGAGGGATTCTGCACATAATAGCATAGCCTCGTGAATACAAGTAGCTTACTTCTGGGCATGGGCGCGGGAAGGGGGGTTCTGAGGGCGCTGCAGCACCCCCTAGCGGCAGGGAATTATTATTTGACAGTTATTGCTGCTCCCGCTGTGCATAATCTGTGTAATATGTAGCCAATAAATTCCACATTGTTGGTAAAATAATATTTTGGCCTGCCCCGAATGTTTTCTCTGTAGCCCCGGACAATTCTACCTCAATAATATAATACATTAACCGTGTTTTACGTGAACCTCATCATGACACTCGAGAGGACGGCAGGACTGTAATTTCCCGTGTTCAGTGAATGCAACAGAGGCAAGACACCAGACCAATCAGAGAGTTGCATGGAAATAAAAGTGTGCTTGTGTCATTCAAACCCTCTGTTTGTGTGTGTGTGTGTGTGTGTGTGTGTGTGTGTGTGTGTGTGTGCGGGCGGGCGGAGAGAGGGGGAGAGGGGGAGAGGGACCGGTGCCAGCAGCAGGGACCGTGTTGTTAGCATCTGGTTAGCTAGCTGCACTAACGGACATACGGAGCTGTTGCTGTTGGTTCCACAACAAGCTGGAGGAGAGCTCTCCTCTCAGACTGAGAGGCTCAGGTGAGCTAAAGGACTCTCTGAGTGTTTAGATAGTTAACTTTAGTCTAAGTTATCTCAGTGGGTCTCAAACGGTTTGGTCACAAATTATTCCAAAGATTATTTCCGCGGCACACCTTCATATGATCATTATAGTTATAAAACAAATAAGAGAATAAAGGAAAAACAGTTATGAAATACTATATGGCTGTAAAACACGAATATAGTTTGAAAGGGGAGTGATTTGTAAAATATCCATAAAGAAAAAGAACATCTGCTTACAGTTGTGTTTCATATGGGTGTTGAGAGATGTATCCATAGATCTCTTAATGTTGCTCTTAAAGTGCACCCGATTGATGCTTTTAACTTCAATATTTAAAAAAAATCTTCCCGGGGGAGCATCCCCCCCGGACCCCCCTAGAGGAGGTGAGGTCCGCTCCCCACTCGTAAAAAAAAAGCACTTTACCTCTGCCTATATGCCGTGAGCTGATTATCGAGCCTTCATTGTAACAGTCGCGGGTGTACTGTGCAGGGCTCTCAAGTTTTGAACAGAGTTCAGAGTGAGATTTTGGCAGCGTCTGGGCATTGGGTGGGGACGGTGGTCTTCTCTGATAAATGACACATCAATTCATACAAATAAAAACATATTTATTTCATTCTTAGTGAAGGGATGTGTGTGTGTGTGTGTGTGTGTGTGTGTGTGTGTGTGTGTGTGTGTGTGTGTGTGTGTGTGTGTGTGTGTGTGTGTGTGTGTGTGTGTGTGTGTGTGTGTGTGTGTGTGTGTGTGTGTGTGTGTGTGTGTGTGTGTCAGTGTTTTTTGTTGTAGGTGTTGGTGGCAGTTTTTGAGGCTTTCAGCACTGGGGTTGGTGGCTCCCATCTGAAACAGTTTGGTTCCAGGCCTGCCATCTTCACTGTCATGATGGAGGACAGTGTTCCATCTAGGGCCAAGCTGTTCCTAGTTTTTGTCTTGTTCAGTCCAACCATCAAGAAAACCCTCTCCGCGTCGGCATTAGAGTGAGGGAGGACTAGAACAAGTTGAGCTATTTTAGTGAGCCTCCCAAACTGGCTCAAACCGGTCACCTTTAAAAAAAGGAACCAAGAGACTCTATTACTCAAATGCTTTGCTTTTTATTTCAATTAATTATGTGTATGTCATGTGGTGCCAGATATTTCTTACCTTGCACTTGATTGAGGACATACATAGTAGTTCCTGAAATCTAAAAAGAGCACCATGTGTAAAGAACTGATTAATGTATTCAATCAAAGTATTGAAATCCTGGAAAATGTGGAAACCCTTACCTGTCTATAAAGTATAGGGCATCTTCCACCCCACACTCAGTCCTCTGCTGCACATCCACAAATCTTGTATGCCTCAGAAGAGCCTCCTTCAGAGGGAGTTTATTGATGCCATACTCCACAGCCCTGACCAGAAATGCCAGTGCTGCCTGTTGGAATAGCTGCACCTCCCGAGGTGTGATGTCTCCAGCCTCAAGGAGCCTATTGAGGGTAGCTCTGGTGGTGAAGCCAACATTTGGTTTTTCTCCACCAGACAGAGAACAGAAAGAGATAGAGAAGCAAATTAAGTCCAGGTAGTTTCAACAATATGCATCAGGTAGAGACAGGGATTTCACTTGGCAATTTAACTCAAAACTAGACAAACAGTCAGTGTATAGATTCAGTCTGTCTAATTTTGAGCACTATGTGCACAATAAGTGCAAGTGGTTGAAGGTATTCCTCTATTTTTTATTTACTGGTTGTACTTTTAAAATGTATTCAGTTACAGAATACAGAATACATGCTCTAAAATGTCATTTGTAACATATTCCGTTACATTACTCCATCTAATTACCGTATTCTAAATACTTGGATTACATCAGCGCTGTTTTACATTTCATCAAGTGTGAATCAAGCTGCTATTTCAGAGTTTGAATCACCCACATGATGCAAGCAAAAACCCACAACTTAACTATAGGATAAACTGAAACATTATGCATCATCTCACAGAAATGTCAGAATTTTAGTTCAAAAAGCCCAGAAAATCATATGAGAAGGATTCCAAAAGTAACCCCTACAATTACTTCAAAGAGAGACCTATCCTCCTAACTAGTGATGATAGCTCACCAGCTATCGCTAGTCAATCAACATGACGGAAAAGTGTAGCACTAACGTCAACGCCAGTCGTTTTACAAATGGCTGAATGAATAGCAATAGTGTTTCTTAAACGTATACGTTAAGTTCAGCCATAAACCACATAAGTTAGTCATGTATTATATCAAAACCGGTTAGCAAGAAAAATACTAGATTCAAAGGTGACAGCTATCTGCAACACTAGATATAGACCCCTTGAAGGGAAGACGTTAGCGCTATCCAAACTAGCTAGCTAGCTATCGCTAGTTTTCATGACAAAATGTACTAACGAGTCGACTTTAAATAGGCTAATACAATGGTAATTACCTATCAATAGTACTTTCTATAAACACGTAAATGTTAAGTCCTTTCAAATACTACCACATCATATCAAAACAGCTTGGTCCGCTTGCTTACCTGTGCTTCTCTTGCTCCCGCGGCTGAGGAGGAGGCTGTCGGGCACCTACAGGCATGTCTGACGGAACAATAACGGCCCCTACACACGGCGGCGTGCGTTGCCGCGTGTCTTGAGCTTGGGGAATCAACGCGAGCAGCCCGACCAACAACCAACCACATGAATGTCCCGCCCCGGACATACAAAGCAAAGCATTCATGCTACATCCATGCTGGCTAAATATACTGTCTATGCTTGCTAGCTGTCCATTCAAACAAAATACACTGGATATAAACTCCCCAAACCTACCAGTTTCCCCCACTGTCTTTGCCACCTCCCCCCATGCCTGGCTCCTCCGGTATGTATCCCTGTATGTTCCCTACCGCCACGATCATTTTCTCCTCCTTTTGTTGACATATGGGAAATAACTGCGGTCTGAATGGTGAAGCGTCAACGCACGCCGCTGTGTGGACGGGCCGTAACAGCGGGACTGCGCGCACTAATATGACTTCACTCGCGTTGTTTACACGGCATGTCTGACGGAACAATCACAGCAGAGCAATCGCTCTGATCCACAGGCACGGGACTATACTACTGCGCGCACTAGACTAACTTCACTGGCGTTATTTACACTGGAATTTTTGACAGGGGCACAAAGGCCACTTTGGCCGTGAATTGCATTTTTTTTTACAGGGCATCACGGCCAAAGGGCAGGGCAACGACGGCCATGGCCGTCGTGAAATTCCCACCCTGATGCCTACACACATTTATGCTTTTTAACAGCCATAACAGAGATATCACCCAACTCGCCCAATAACAACAATCTTCCCAAAAAGTATATTTGAGGTCAATGAGAATACAGGTGTATCTCCTTATATGAAACTTTTACCTGGCAGTTGGTTTAGTGGGTCCTTGTTGAGGATGTCATGGACTTGTTGGCCCTGTAGTGCTGACGGCTTCATGAACCTCGCACAGTTTCTTGATGAACTTTGTCATCTGAAAATGTGTAGTTCATAAAACATTTCCATGTATTACTTGAAAAAGGACATATCAGCCAATTCAAGCAGACATACTGTATTTGGCAGCAGGATGGCCTAACCCTTGCATTTTACCTCTCCGTGGAGCTGAAAGATGGAAGACCTTTCTCTCTGGAGGAGGAGGTTCCGTAGGGTGAACACTGGCAGCGTGGCTTGATAGAAGAGTAGGTAGACTTCAGTCAGGGGGTTGGAAAATGCATCCACCAGCCTTCTAAATCTTGGTTGTTTCTCATCTGTAAATAAACACAGTCAGTGCTTAAAAGTACACATTTAGTCTGGTGTAATGCACCTGTATTACTGTCAATGAAACAAACAACATACTTAAAGACTTAAAATAGCTGGTAAGTGGCCCATACTGTCGCAGAATTCGTGTGATGCACCTCTCCAGGCTTAACCATTGCACTGAAATGTGCAGCAGCATTTCCATGTACTCGCTCTCATGGAATTCACAAAATTCTGGAAAATATAAAACATAACATCAACAGTAAACAAATAAAAAATGTCTGCATTTTGTTGTATAACAGTAGAGCTGGTTGAATCACAAACCTGCCAGGTAACCTTTACGGTTGGTGCTTCCTTTGAACCAGTACCCAACATCCACGGTCAGATCCTCTGGATCAAATCCGGATATCTGCAATACATGAATTCAAGTATCTATTACAAACTATCAGCAAACTGTTTTACATGGCATTGGGCTTAACGGATTGGTAATATAGATGTTTGAACTTACTTCCATAAACTTCAGCCCCGCATGTTTGGCAGTGTTGTAGATGATATGACAGGGGCATCCATGGATGTAAATACTGCCATTTTCCTTCAACATTCTGGAAGAGATTGAATTTCTGGCACCTGTATTTACAGGGGCATTGTCAATAGAGAGACCTACACAATTTCTCCAAGGGATGTCATTTTCCTGCAAGGTGTCATTGATTTTTGTGTAGATCACTTCAGCTGTGCCACAGCTCCGCCCACTGGTGGTGCACATATCAAGGAACCTGTGCACAACTTTGTTGATGTGAAAGATTCTGACAGTGAGAGGATTCATCTTCTCTAGACCTGTAACAATAAGGACCATAACTAAAACAATATGTTGTTCAAATTGTATGAGTGCATGTAGAAATGGATAAAAAATAAGTACTGATTACTGATAGAAGTTGTTAAGCACATACCAGTATCATTCGAGCCATCTGTGACAAGTGTGAAGGGATTCTCTCTCATCTTCATCACCAGTTCCTTCTTAAAATGAGGTGCCACTGCTTCATTTATGAGGCACGTTGTTTGTGTGCTTGCGCTCTTAAAGCCCTGAGCTGTAGGGGAGTCTCTAAAACATTCTTTGTACAAGGGGCTGAAATGGTCAGCAACGGCAAAGGGAATATTGTGCTGCACCATTGCAACAGCAACCTTCACCTCAGCCCTCCTGGTCTGCAACAGAAACAACGGATTACATACCTCATAACCTTAAATACGTTTTCAAGGTAATATGACCATCAATTTGAAGAGAAATGTAATTCATCAAACATTGCCGCCAGCTTTTTAGTTTTCCTGTGCTACACTGTACTGTATGTAGTTTATGTACCTTGGCCTCTTGTACACTCATGCCTCCAACAGACGTTTCTGGCACGTAGAACTGTGCAATACTGCTGACTGAGTTTAGAGACTGTTCTTTGGCCCGATGTCCCTTGCCTTCCACATGCCTGCTTATGTCCCTCACACCTTGATGAGCACAGGAGTTCTCTTGTCTGCACACTGAGCACCAGTAGAAGGAGCTGGTGGTTCCCATTGTGATGAATGGCCATCGAGTTGACCACTCCTTAAAGGAACACCTATATGTGGCTGTTCCACATAATCCTCTCCTTTTCTCTGTTTCCAATGGGTTCTCCCCAGTCTCCTCCACTGCCTCCTCCACAGTCTCCTCCACAGTCTCCTCTACTGCCTCCTCTACTGCCTCCTCTACAGTGTCCTCTGACCTGGCCACCTTTTTAGGGAGCCGATTGTTTTGAAAGCATGAAAGAATGCTTAGTTGCCTCTTTCCTGACATCTTTGAAAGACAAATGCAATAATTATTAATATGCTTTGTTTTCTGATAAAATATACACACACTCACGCCAGGGATGGAAATGAACACCAACCATCAGCCAAATGCTGGTAAAACATAATAGTGGCCGGTAGATTTTAAATACATAATACAAATGTACCATTGGTTTACTACTGAATGGCTGGTAGATTTTCCCCAGTGGCTGGTACATTTTCATGCGTTATGTAAATATTCAAATGTTTTGAGAAATTAATTTCCAGCCCTGGCGCGCGCGCACACACCGGGAAAATAGGAGACACGGGGACAGTCCAACAAGGGAGCAAATAGCCTTGGTGCTTACTACAATAACAATAACAACAATGATAATAATAAATAACAATAATAATCATTATAATAAGTTAGTGTAGGTGCAAAATTCCGAAGAAAACAAGCGTCAGAATAGCTGCTGAAATTAGCTAGCAGGGAACCGGCTAGCTTGCTAGGCTAATTCATGCATACTCTAGTCTAGTCAGTCAAACTGTCAGCTAAAAGCTCCCTGGACATATATTCCATAACAACGGAAATCATGATGAGATGACTTACTGTACTGAAAATATGGTCTTCTTCCACGTCGAGCAGTCTGTAGCCATGCAAAATGTTAGTGAGTGACTATGTGACAGCCGTCCTCTTTGCTTACTCTTCAGCGAGCGTCTTAATCGGAATGGAATCAGAATGTAATGTTGTAGCGGAATGTCTAAATCCTACCCGGATACAGCCTGCCATGTTATTTTCTAATTGGCTGTTCGACAGCTTACATTCTTTTGATTGGTTGATGCGTGGCTACAGTGATTCTGTACTAGTTTGTTTACAAAATTGCGGCGCAACTTGGTGGGCGCCCCAGTGAGATGATAGTGAACTGTTCATGAACTTGTCATGAAATATTAGTGAACCATATTCATGAACAGCTCATAAACAGCTCATAACAAAGTTGATGAACTGTTCATGAAAGTGACATGAACATTAAATGGCACTAGGGCAGTTCATGAACTACTCATGAAACTCCTGTGCTGGAATGGTTCATGAACAATTCATGGAATATGGTTTTAGGCAGGTTCATGAACAATTCATGAAATGGAGTTTTCAGTGAGTAGGGATATTCAGTATTCAACCAAGAACATTTCAAGAATTGTTCATGAACATATCAAGAACTGTTCATAACAACTTCATGAACCATTCATGAACAGTTCATACCCAGTCACTGAATATAATTCAATGGCTGGCTATGAACTGTTCATGAACTGTTCATGAACCATTGACTGTGGGTCAATTGGCAACCATAGAAAACAACAATTATGTCAATCACAGTGGAACTTTACTCAAATTAACAAACATACATGTATACAGGTGGAGCACTACAATTAATCCCATCACTATTTGAAGCAGTTCTTGACACTCAGCTGCACAAAATATGTTGTTACGGGTCCCAAAAGCTTGGGTACAGCAACAATAAATGATTTCTGTAGAAAACAGAAAAGTGCAGCAGCAATAATTATACACAGGATCCGGTTGATCGTCTGGAATGCTTCTTATTCAAAATTCAAAGTACACAGTTACATTCAAATAGCTGAACTTTACAAACATCACATTTCTCCATTTAAGTTATCTGTCTGTCACAGTCAATTACTGTATCTCAAGGAGAAATTCAACATAGTCAATATAAATTATTACATTACATTGCATTTAGCTGCTTTTATCCAAAGCGACTAACAATAAGTGCGTTCGACCAACAAAATACAAACTTGAAGAAAACAGAATCATAAAGTACATCAGGTTTCATAGAGCCAAAACATTTCAAGTGCTACTCAACTGGCTTTAGGTAAGCCAGTCCATAAGTGCTTTGTTAATAGTTCTATTGCTCGAAGTGGAGTCGAAAGAGATGAGTTTTCAGTCTGCGCCGGAAGGTGTGTAAGCTTTCTGCTGTCCTGATGTCAATGGGGAGCTCATTCCACCATTTTGGAGCCAGGATAGCAAACCCACGTGTTTCTGCTGATGGGAACTTGGGTCCCCCTCGCAGCGAGGGTGCAGCGAGCCGTTTGGCTGATGCAGAGCGGAGTGCACGTGCTGGGGTGTACGGTTTAACCATGTCCTGGATGTAGGAAGGGCCAGATCCATTCGCAGCATGGTACGCAAGTACCAGTGTCTTGAAGTGGAATCTAGCAGTTACCGGAAGCCAGTGGAGGGAGCGGAGGAGTGGCGTGGTGTGGGAGCATTTAGGAAGGTTGAAGACCAGACGAGCCGCTGCATTCTGGATGAGCTGCAGAGGTCGGATGGCACATGCAGGTAGACCAGCCAGGAGGGAGTTGCAGTAGTCTAGGCGTGAGGTGACGAGAGCCTGGACCAGAACCTGCGTCGCTTTCTGGGTCAGCTGGGGACGCATCCTCCTGATGTTGTAAAGCGTGTATCTGCAGCAGCGGGTTGTAGCAGCTATGTTTGCAGTGAAGGACAGGTTGTTATCTATAAACACATAACGCTATCAAATAATACTTTCTATCAATATATCTATCTTTACCAAATATAACATATTATGGAGATCACAAAAATACACTGTCAATGTTAATAAACAAAAAACAAGGCAATGTGCCTGCAAGACTGCACTCAGGTAAACATAACATATTACCCGTGCGCAGCAGCTAACCTGCCTGCGAGCCTTCGCTCAGGTCACATTTACCCAGGTGCGGCTGAAGCCCGCGAAAATCGCATCTATTGTTGACGACAGTTTAGTATTTTTAAAATACCGTTACTATGTCAAACATGCTCAAAACCTTCTGACACACTCTCCTAAACATCTCCAACATTGTATATAATTCACACAAGTTAACATCGATCATTTTCATTATGTACTGACCTGTAGAAAACAGAAAAGTGGAGCAGCAATAATTATACACAGGATCCGGTTGATCGTCTGGATTGCTTCTGAGGAGGGGGCGGAAGTGTCCCCCCTAAAATAACCCAGATGTCACCGCTCACCTGCCAAAGGTTCCACCTTGGCGCTACTTACTCGTACTGCTTCTCAAACAGTACAGATAAACCATAAAATGATATGAATGTCACCAAAATAAATACAGATAATGTTCAGTTTCAAATTCAATATTGTTTTTGTTTTAAGATTAAAAATCTCTATGGACTGTTCTTCAGTGGGATGGCAAGTTCCTATCTTTAAACATGTATTAGTTTTTTTCTCAACAGATTTGATTTTCTGAAGTTAATTTAACTTTGCCGACCATGTAAGGTCATTATTAAAAGGTACAATCAATTTGTTTAGGGTTGAATAAAATAATGATAAACATTTCATTTGGATAATTTACTGACAGAATAAGAAACTCAATGATGCTCTACTCACCTGTTCCTTTTTATAAAGTGAAACAGTTGAAACGATAGATTTTAGTAAACTTAAAAACAACCTTCTCCAAAAGCTATCAAGGAATATACCGAATACTTGTTTTAGAACTTTATTTTTATATAAATAGTTTGAATGATCCATAATTGACAGAAGCTTGTGTTTACACTGACCTGTTACTCATATATTAATGTCTTTGTAACTTCTTTAAACCACTACCTCACTAATTTCTTTCATTCATCACGGTTCAGTAAACTAAGTGATACATGAACCAGTTTAATAATTATAATAACGTATAGGATTGCAACTCTTTGAAACGGTCGGTGGCTCTTAAAAGAGCCATTGTGTTTGGGTGTGCTGGTCTCAGGTCAGTCTAAGCCCTCTCTCCGCGGATGCGGCGGGCCAGCTGGATGTCCTTGGGCATGATGGCGACCCTCTGCTTGGTTCATCTTACTGGGGGGCAGCTACATGGATGTCGGTGCAGTCCACAATCATTGTGCAGTTGAAGGCAGAATGGATGAAGGCAGAATGAATTTATTATTGACTCCGAATGAAACACAACTTCATGTCATACAATACATTGACTTTATTTGTAATTGTGTAAAAAAATATGAGCATTGATTAGCAAGCAGGACCTGCAGGAACAGAGCATGGTGATGGATGGAGCTGGGAAGAGAGAAGAATAAAGAAAACAGATCAACTTTATAATCGGATATTAAAAGTATTTTTAGTACGTAAAGATGATTTCACATGACCTATGCAAAATATCACACTCAATACATGTGTGTCTCTGGGGGGTGCATTGTGCCTTTGATGTATATAAATAATATACCATAACCAAATACTATTACGTACAGTGGAAATCAGGTTGCCAGAGCAGGTCAGTGTGCATGTTCCTCAGGGTCTCAGCAGTTACAGGTGAGGTAAATAATATAAAATAGAAAAAGGTCAGTAACAACACTTTAAAGTAACAACACTTTGAATAATTATCTCTTTTAATAATGTTCTATCAGTAATCACTCAACTACTGTCTTTCCAACAAACAGATTGACTCACTATTATCACAATGAAACACGTCCAGAAGAATGGACCACAGATGGAAATTAGCTATTAGCTATAATCTGGCATATTGCATCTCTTCTCTTTGCTGAGATTAATGTTTTTGTATGCATGGTCCTTCTATAAATAAATAAATAAATGTCATGCAAAGCTGCCTGCCTTCCTTCGACTCTCCCTGAACTGCCTGATCTTTTAATGTTCAATGTTAACCATTTGAGCAGATAGCATTAAGTAGAAAAGATCGCAGATGCTAATGTGCCGTTAGCCTACCTCCCGCCCCCTTAGCACCTGGTGGAGGGGGCGATAGGCTCCTCTTCAAATGTTTCACAAAATACTTACCATCATTCATGACTACTCTTTACTGTTTAACATTTGGGTTTACTTTATGTTGAGGCTAATACAAATGACAAGGCTAAGTAATGTGATGCTAACTAACGTGCTCGCTACTAGCTATGTAGCTAACTTGACTATGTTCCATGCAAAACATGTGTATTACCCAGGTATTACCTGATATGTCTGATCAAACGACTCCTGGTCCTTTCATCAGACGGGAAGCGATAGAACGAGCAAAGTGGTATGATCACTTATGTGATTACAACCTGGTACAAAGCAATCTCTTATTTATTGGAGGGAATAAATCAGTTATTATGAGATCTTCTTCTTCTTCTTCTTCTTCTTCTTCTTCTTCTTCTTCTTCTTCTTCTTCTTCTTCTTCTTCTTCTTCTTCTTCGCTTTAATTACGAGTCGCAACCACTTGGAGCATTATCGCCTGTGACATCACTTACGCGAGCCAGAATGGGATTTGGGATTTGTAGTCTTTGTAGTCGCGTATTTTTCATAGTCTTATATTTCAACAGTTTTACGACAAAATTTGACTTTTTTGTCATGGAACTTATTGTTTAAGATTGACCAACATCATATGTGTAGTTCGTGGCACAATTCAAACGGGATCAAAAGATACCCGGAAGTAAGCTTCGCTCGAATTCCCTCGACAGAAAGCAATGGAATTTCTCCATAGGATTTTGGAAAATAGCTCGAAATAAGGTCTGTGGAAAACGAACCTGTTAGATAAATGTACGTTGTGTTCAGCCGGATAATATCCACATGTCTATCCTACTTTTTTTTATTCATAAATCTAATCGATAGACTTATGATTAGCATAAGTTCGTTCATGATGGCTCACTTCAGTGATAGTGATGACATCGTTGCGAAATTATTAACCGAGTCATTTTCAAGATTGAGTTACAATGATAAACTGGAGTGGCAAAGGATCAGCTGAATGACCCGCAAGTGCTTCATCCAAAAGGACAGGAGGATGGACTTTGTGTTTCAGTGATTTGATCATCAAAGGTAGGCCAAGTCATTTTCAATGCGGGCTGCCGTGCCGACTTAATTCATTTGTAATTGCTACTTGGCTGTGGGTGCCCTGTCATGATAGGTGTTTATATAAATGGTGTTGTTTTGTGTGGTAGAGGGTCGCTGTCATTGATGCGGTTTGCACCCCGGACCACTGTTTTGATATTCCGCTGAAGTATACGTTGAGACGTAATATCTATTCTTTTTTTTCGAGGGAAGGGGGGGTCAGAGGGCCTAGGTATAAAAGTCACGGCTCGCCACTGTATTACAGGATAAAGGAAATACAGTTTAAACTGCCGTATGCAGAGAAGACGCCGATGTGTCGCACTTATCATTCATATTACATCATCAATCAGATCATCGATCATATAATATCATAATATATCATATATTTCCTTATCTGAATCAGCTGAGCCGTATCTGGCCGTGCAACACTGACAGTGTCACATACTGTATGCAGAAGTATTATTTTAAGCAACACATTATGTTGACGAAACACTCGAGTCAAATGTAATTAAAGTCAGATCCACTCGTGTCTTAGACGTGAACGCGCTCTCAGCTGGAGAGAGAAACCCCGGCTTGATTTACCGAGTTGATAACCAGCGTCGTAGGACCGCTTAGCGAGATCTCGTGTGTTAGTTTGTTGTTGTTAGTTTGTTTGTTACTCAAACATATCCAGGGTATGCTGAACTGGCTTCGTAGTACAGGGCATAGGTGGCTAGCAGCGCTGAGGTCAAAGACACAGACATTATACATTATATTTGTATTTTACCAGGATGCAGTGACACAAATATTTACATATTTACATTTACTATCTACAGCACCCGCCGCCCCTGACATCCCCACTCCCCCCGTTGACAATTTACTAGCGGTACCGAAGTGGGCCGGTCGAGAGTCCCGGGATGATTTTTAGTCCCATTCCACCACTGGCTACATGACCGTATGATCGCCCATATTGACGCACCTCATTCCTAAACTTCTAACAGATATATCATACAACATATACCGATCCTTCAGCCTCATATGAGCTCTCAGATACGTTCAAAATTAAACTGTCATCGCTGTCTGAGCTTGCTACTGTGTGCGCCATCGTGCGTTTACATGCAGAAGCTGGGATCCTGACCGCTGCAGCTGGAGCACTGTGCCCGCAATGACGTCACACATCATTTGGCGGGACTTGAAGAATCCCCGAGAAGATCCATAAAATTGTCAACATTGAAGGGCAGATTAATGGTTATCAAAGTACAAATATCCAAAATCAGTTCAGTAACGGTTTTCAAGGGGACAATAATTACTCAAATTGATGGGTTTGGATGATGGGGGAAACTCGTGTCACAGGCTCTTTAAAGATTGCAGTGAGGCGCTAGCTAAACCCTCCTGTTCTTTGGATGACAGCTTGCGCATCGACGCACTCCGTGAAGGTATTTCATGTTCGGGGTCATTTGTTTTTTGTATAACCTTGCTTCGTGCAAGTGACAATTGTTGTTGTCTTCCCTGTGAACGTTTTTTTCGCTGTTCTTTTGCCATTTTGAGATTTCAATTTCTAGCGGAAAGCTAACCCGGAAGTGTTTTAGCACACCAGGTGACGCATTTGAACGAATCACGTTGTCAGAAATTGACACCAGCCAATGAGATTTCGTTTCTTGGTTTAAGACCCCTTAGTGCTTTCACGATTGGTTGCTGATACAAAGGAAATGACCATATTTGGATCCGATGAGATTGTGCAGGAGAGACGG
This sequence comes from Pseudochaenichthys georgianus, assembly GCF_902827115.2. Classification (NCBI taxonomy): domain Eukaryota; kingdom Metazoa; phylum Chordata; class Actinopteri; order Perciformes; family Channichthyidae; genus Pseudochaenichthys; species Pseudochaenichthys georgianus. The sequence goes on from NC_047523.1 coordinate 12,206,824, forward strand.
AGCTTTCCAGCGATACCTCTGTTGACATGATGCACACAGCGGTCGCGGTACTTTATGTTACGTTAGAATGCTAACTTCTACCGAGAAATCTACCGACGCAAATAGACAAACTATAGTCAAATAAACACTTAAATGTGTATTTTGTACGTTTTCCTTCCAAAAGCCTGAAAGAAAACATGTTATAGAATCAAAATAGCACAAAATCTCAAAATTGACCAGTACTTGAAAAACGATGTTTTTGCCTGCCGTGTCTCGCCTTAATGTTGCTCTCAAAGTGCACCAGATTGATGCTTTTAACTTCAATATTTAAAAAAAATCTTCCCGGGGAAACATGCCCCCGGACCCCACTAGAGGAGGTGAGGACCCTCCTAGACAGGCCCGGTTCCAGAACAAAATGACTAAGGGTGCATCTGAGATTAGAGAGGGTGCAGTGGTAAAGTGCTATTTTTATAAGTGGGGAGTGTACCTAACACCCTCTATGGGGGTCCTCACCTCCTCTGGGGGGGGTCCGGGGGTATGCTCCCCCGGGAAGATTTTTAAATATTGAAGTTAAAACCATCAATCTGGTGCACTTTGAGAGCAACATTAGGAGATCTATCGATCTATTATGTGCTCTTTGCTTGATTCATGCCTTTCCAGTCCCTTATCACGTAGCCTATAAGAGCATGGCGCCAGTTGTAGCCAGTTGTGGTGAAGGCATCTGACTTACTTGAACCGAAATGTCTACATGCATAGCAGAAGATGGCATCTTTTTTACATGAATATTCCAGCCAATCTCTGTTTTGAAACCATGAGCTGCGCCTCATCCCACTGTACAGGCGAGTTGGGTACTTTTTTTATTATTTTTTTTTTACTCTTCATTTTTCAAATGAGGGTGCATAACGACTCAACTGAGGGTGCAATGCACCCTTATGCACCCCCGTAGAACCGGGCCTGCTCCTAGAGGAGGTGAGGTCCACCACCGACTTGTAAAAATAGCACTTTACCCCTGCTTACACCTATATGCCGTGAGCTGATCGAGCCTTCATTGTAACAGTCGCGGGTACACTGTGTGCGTATGGGGAGTGTTACAGTAGAAAATTCAACTGTAGCACTGGTGCATTAATGAAAACCCTTAATGTTTGAGAACCCTCTATGAAACGTCAAGCTACCCCACAGCACCCCTTAGAGAAAATCTCTGGCGCCGCCACTGATTCCGCGGATATCTGAATCATATTTCTACTCCTTATAATCGAAAATATATGATTAATTTACGTAAATTATGCGCACTTGGACGCGCCGGCGCGTCCACCGACTACCAAATAGCCTATATGATACAACTTTAATATAATTAAAATGAGCTCAACCTCAACTAACCAACACTGAAATGCTACACATTAACACATCAGTAATAATAATCAATTGTAATGGAGTATTTTAACAGAATAGTGTTGCTACTTTTCCTTAAGTAAATTATCTGAATATTTCTTTGGCAAGATTTATTACCAAAGATTTTAAAACACAGACTGCTTCCGTACTGATTTTTATGGTTTATTGTTCTTGAATATATCTTTTAAAGTGGAGTCACTGTTAAAAGAGTACCAGAAATAGTTACATTTGTGCTCCAAAACAGCACACAATTCACATACACTTTCCCTGGTTGCTGAAACAAGCTGCACAACAAAGGATGAGGAAGTGAAGCAACAGAGTGACCTCACCCCTTTATTGCCTTGCCAATATTTCTCTGCTGAAAGCCCTTTGGCCAGCTTCACACCGGCCTGCCGCTCTGACAACTCATGGTAAGTATGCATAAAACCAAGTCTATATGTTTTTTTAAATGTGTGGTTTAACGGTCTGAAATAGTCAAAAGTTGTTCCTGAAAGAGGAGGAGCAGAGTTCATGAGAAGTGGGAAATGAAAGTGCTGCATGTTCAGGATGTGATCATCAGTTGTGCGTAGCGATTGGCTCCTCCAGGGGTCTCCAACACGTCGATCGCGACTCGCGAGCTACCGGTAGCTCGCGGGCAGCTTTTCAGTAGCTCGTCGCTCGATTATCGATTATAGTGTAGTAAGGTTGCTTCTTGATGCCACTTTCATTTTTTCAAAGTAGCTCTCAGATGGAGAAAGGTTGGTGACCCCTGTGTTAAACCAATGAGACTCTGATTGAGGCGACAGGTAGTTAATGATAGACAGGGGAGAGGTGCAACCTTCAGCAGACATTTGTTCAGCTCTGACTGTGTGACTCATTCTGTCACAAGAGGAACATATCTGCGTTTGTTTATTATACTGGCAGGACTGGATAACAGGACTTTGTGGAAGCTTTACTTTTTGTGGAGTTGTTAGTTGGAGTATCCTCTATTTGTCTGTACAAGTAATACAATGTGTTATGCAGGTTTGCTTTATAAAAATAGTGTTTAGGTTTTTCATGTGACAGTCACAGGCCTCTGTAATACCTGACAGCACACTCACCTGTCCACTCAGTAACAGGAAGTGAGGTTTGGTCATTTAAAAACGTGACTGCAGAGTAGAACTGGGCAATAAATGGAAAATATAACGATATCCTGATAGGAGACTAGGCGTAGATTTGTCGTGAAGTGTTGTCTTTTCTTGGCTGCATTACAGTAAAGTGATGTTATTATCTATATGTATCAGACTGTTATAGCGGTTCTACTATTTGCCTTTACCCAATTCATCAATAAATCCACATAACTGATGTTTATTTTAGAGCTGGGACTCGATTAAAAAAAGTAATCTAATTAATTAGAGGCTTTGTAATTAATTAATCGAAATTAATCGCATTTTTAATCAAATATACATATTTGACCTGAGAACAGTGAGAAGCCATTTTCACATGGATTTTACTCCAAGTGGTCTACAGTCGAGTGCAATCCAGTGAGCCAGGGAGTTGGTTATTTTTTCAGACGTGGACTTATCCTGGCCCTGAAACCGAGATGGGTCTGGCTGCAAGGAGGCGTTTCCTATAGGGGCGTTTCCTAACTTTTTTTATCCAATAGCAGTTTAAGGGATTCCAGCTGCTTTTATAAATCCTCGCAGAAGAAGTCATTGTTCTAGTGATGGGAATTCCGGCTCTTCTTGGTGAGCCGGATCATTTGGCTCACCAAGAAGAGCCGGCTCTTTTGGCTCCCAAAGGGCTCTTCAGTTTACCACATATTATACCTTTTAATTAAATCAAATGTAGCCCTGTTTTGACTAATGATTTATATGTGTACACATATATCACTTAAATTATTCAAGACATCCTTTGTACTAAAGTATTCAAAAGTAAAAATTACATGTATAATATAAATTATTTGCTGTGGCCAATTGTTTTCATTGCATTTACAGACCCGTGTAACTCTCTGATACCACCCAATGAATGCATTGACTTGCTTGTAGAACCACGCTACACAAAACAAATGGCAACACCTATAAAAACTATTTTAAAAAAGGGGCTACTGTATCAACCTATATAAAGTATATAAATATAGTTTTTCTCCCTGCAGGAGAGGGGAGCGTGCTTTGAGATCAACTGCTAGGCTGCAGCGGGGAGAAGAGGGGGACAAAAAGAGATCTCCGTCCTCCGTGTTTTATTCTTATAGAAGTAAGAAGAGAAGTAATGGGTCAGAAACCCTCCTTTTTACGCAGCGGTCCAGACATAGACATCATAGCTATGGCGACACATATTCAGTTGCCAGTTACTTTTGGCATTAGGGCAGGGATATCTTTCAAGGTTTGACATAATGAATTGTGCTACTTTTAAAGCAAGCAACAATGTTTTCAAATCTGTAATCAAAAAGCTCCTCAAAAACACTATAGAAGCAGTTCCTGCCGTTGTTACGTTAGTTCAAACAGTAACAACGGACTACTTTTCTTAGCGGATGCATGTCAATTTAAATCAATACAACTATTTTTTAAATCAATAAAATATTTTCTAAATCCATAAAAGCATTTCAATTATTATTGGGAGTCATGTCGTTACTTTGTTGAGAATGTGTAATATGTGTAATAAGCGGGATCATGTCCACATTGCACATTGCATAATGTGCCTTCATGCCGATCTAGATCCCTCCGCAAAAACAAAACAAAAAACGGCTCGTTCGCGGGCGAGAGCCGGTGTTATGCCATAGGTTGAAGCCTTGCCGTGGATTGAAGCCCTGTTCGCGGGGACGCGCAAAGGTGACGTCATCGCCTGTTTTGAGCGTTCACCGTTTTCTAAGCTTTTTTCACCCTTTTCAAAGCTTTTCTCTCTCTTTTGAATGATATATCAGATTAAACAGCAAACGGCTGAATAAATAATAGCATACAATTGCGAGGAGGCTCGTTTTAAGGACACGTTTTTCAGATCTGTCACAATCTTCGTATTGGAATAAACTTCCGTTTTTGAGTGTATAGTCCCACTCTGTTATATTCCTCCAGGATAATATGTGATTTGTCAATAGTCCTATTTCTTAAAACCTTCTCTGTTGTTTAAGTGTCTGATAACCACGAATAGTAAGCAATGATATAACAGTAATGATATCTCATGATCATGTCAGACACTGTTATTTTCAATCAAGCCTAAAAGATAATGTGTTCAAACTGGCTTCACTCACTTCAATTGCTCCTTTGAATATCATTTTTATATATTACTACTCAACACATGTTTGTTTTGTAATGCAACCATTTTTTTTAAATTGTATTTTAAAGTGACATTGAATGCTTTGAAAGGTGCCCTAAAATAAAGTGTATTATTGATATTGTATCTGTGCCTCTATTACATTACATATAATTTTCTATCACACTATTAATGTTCCTTATTTTAGACTAGGTTAATCCTGGTGTCAATAGGGAAGATCTGCACTGTTCTAACATGTTCAGAGCAGGTATTTCTCCTGCCGGATTTGGAACCCCCCCTTATCTTTCTCCAGGATAGTCACAACTTCACCAAAGTCACACTGGTGCTTGCTGTTCCCCTCTAGTTTGTGCTCACCAAAGCATTTCACTCTGGGCCCAGCAAGTCAAAAACTAAAGAGGGGCTTCCATATCCGGCAGTGCAGTTGCTAGAGCTGCCGGATTTTGAAGCGCCTCCTGTAATTTTATCCAGGAAAGTCACAATGTCACCAAAATCACACTGGTGTTGCATGTTCCCCTCTAGTTTATGCTCACCAAAACATTTTACTCTGGGCCCTGCAGGTGAAAAACTAAAGAGGGGCTTCAAAATCCGGCAGATCAGGTGTTGGTGCTGCCGGATTTGGAAGCCCCTCTTTAGTTTTGTACCTGCTAGGCGCAGAGTAAAATACTTTGGTGAGCACAAACTAGAGGGGAACAGCAAGCACCAGTGTGATTTTGGTGAGTTTGTGACTATCCTGGAGAAAGATATAGGGGGGGTTCCAAATCCGGCAGCACCAACACCTGATCTGCTGGATTTTGAAGCCCCTCTTTAGTTTTTCACCTGCTGGGCCCAGAGTGAAATGCTTTGGTGAGCATAAACTAGAGGGGAACAGCAAACACCAGTGTGGTTTTGGTGACATTGTGACTTTCCTGGCCAAAATTACAGGGGGCGCTTCAAAATCCGGCAGCTCTAGCAATGGCACTGCCGGATATGGAAGCCCCTCTTTATTTTTTGACTTGCAGGGCCCAGAGTGAAATGCTTTTGTGAGCACAAACTAGAGGGGAACAGCAAGCACCAGTGTGATTTTGGTGAAGTTGTGACTGTCCTGGAGAAAGTTGTAGGGGGGGGGGTGCCATATCCGGCAGGAGAAATACCTGCTCTGCTGAACATGTTATAGAAACAGTGCAGATCTAAAATAAGGAACATTAATAGTGTGATATATGCCCAGATATAAGATCAATAATACACTTTATTTTAGGGCACCTTTCAAAGCATTCAATGTCACCTTAAAATACAATAAAAAATAAAATATGAGTGGCATTACAATACAAACATGTGTTGAGTAGGAAACCACAGAGGAAAATGACATTCAAAGGAGCAATTAAAGTGAGTGAAGCCAGTTTGAACACATTGTCTTTTAGGTTTGCTTGAAAATAACACAGTGTCTGACATATGTTATTTCTGTCATATAATTGTTTACTATTCGTGGTTATCAGACACTTAAACAACAGAGAAGGTTTTAAGAAATAGGACTATACTGACAAATGACATAATTATTATCCTGTCATTGTCTGTTCTGTAGGAAGGAGGAATATAACAGAGTGGGACTGCACTCAAAAACTGAAGTTTGTTCCAATACGAAGATTGTGACTATCTGAAAAGTGTCCTTAAAACGACCCTCCTCGTAATTGTATGCACATTATTTATTCAGCCGTTTGCGGTTTAATCTGACGGGAAATATATCATTCAAAAGAGAGAGAAAAGCTTATTAAACTAGACGAACGCTCAATACAGGCGATGACGTCACGTTTGCGCGTCCCCGCGAACAGGGCTTCAATCTACGGCAAGGCATCAATCTACGGCACAACACCGGCTCCCGTCGTTCACTATAGGAAACGCCCCTATAGGAAACGCCCCTATAGGAAACGCCTCCTTGCTGCGGTCTGCAGCCAGACTCTATTGCTGAAACCAGTCATCTGGTTGAGTGTGGGTTGGGTCAGGGTGTGGTTCCTTGCACTCGGAGTCGGGCTAACGTCCACGCTAGCTGCTACATGCTTTGCATTTAGGTGATACTTTAGGCTTGATGTGCTGCGGTGATATGCAAATTCTTTTTTGCATAATTTGCACACAACCGTGCTCTTATCGACGCTTCCATCCGTCCGTTTTTTAAAACAAAATTTCCCATCCACGGGGCCGACCAAAGCCGTCTCATCAGCTTGTTCGTTCATGTTTGACTATTGTTCACCGTGCTTTGTTGTTGTTTGAAGTCCCATGCTGAAGTCATGAACGTTAGTTGGTGCTCCAGTATAATCGGTACGCCTGAAACTCATCCAGTGAGAAACGTTCCGCTGTGCAAAAATAAGTGCGATTAAAATGCGTTAATCTTTGTGTAATTAATTAATCTTAATTAACACGTTAAAGTCCCGGCCCTAGTTTATTTATTAGAATTTTCAGTGTAATCATATTGTGAAAGCATCAATGGTCAACCCTTTTTTGTTTTCATATCACCCAGCTCTACTACATAGATTGTTGCCCCTATGTTTGGGTTTTTGTGTAGCTTGTTGTATGGGGGAAGTTTTTTTGGAGACTAAAAATAGAATAATTTCCCCTCCTTTTCCCCAGGCTTACACACGCTCTCAGCCCCGGGCCTCTGACTCGGCTGCTAAAATGGACCAGCTTCAGAGTCAGGTGAACAAGGTTAAAGTTATTCTGACAGATAACATCAGCAAAGTGCTGGAGAGAGGGGACAGATTAGATGATCTGATCGGCAAGACTGATGACATGCAGGCGTCTGTAAGTATCTGATCCAGATGGTTCAGTGTTGGCTTTCAACCCTGATGTTAACAATTAGTTTTCATATATTTTTCATTCAAAGGGTACTTCTCCTTTAGATGATTCTCCATTACACGCCAGAGTAAAAGTGTAACAATATACCAGTATCAACCATATCTGTGATATAAAAACAGGACATATTGCTCATATTAAAAATACACAACATAATATTGTGTAAATAATCCAGGGCCCCATAAAACATTTCTGTATTTTTTTTTTCTTTGTCTCTCTTACTCAATGCCCCACACCCAAATAACTTTAAATAATTTACTAACAGATTAAACTTAAACAGTTTTTGGCTGTTTTAGAGTTATGTAGTTTGTAGCCTAATTTAATTACTTTTCATATTAAGATTTAACCTGCAAAAAACATATTTATTAAACACAGTGGTTACCAACCTTATTATTGTGTGAGAAAAAAAATCTATTTCCCAAATTAAACAATTGTTACTACTTTTGTACTTTTATTTTAAATAAGTGCTATTACATTCTAGTTTACTAGTTTACTTTAAAAGAGTACTCCACAATTGTCTCACTGCAGTCCATATTCGTGCTTAACAAAGCAGGAATTCATGTCTTTTTCTTACTAGGCCATACACTAATTGTTCTCATCTGGCACCTTTATTACCCACAATGCAACTTGATCTTCAAAAGGTAGGTCTGGGTTCAGGTGCTTGTTTGTTGTTTTCAATATATATCTGACTTCCCGCAGCTCCATCTGGGGACACAAAGACGCTATACAGTTGTTTTTAAATATGCATTATTACTCTCCGCCACCATTATTCAGACCTAGCTTTGGGAAATCGGTGGAGTTTCCCTTTAAGTAAAAGGATGTGGGTAGTTCTTCCATCACTGGTGTTTTAAAAAGGTTTTCTCTTGGTTTCTTTCAGGCTGGCTTGTTCTAAAGAAAATCCAGACGGGTTGCCCGGAAATACTGGTGGAAAAACATTAAAATTATGGTTATAATCAGGGTGATTGTGCTGATCATCGTTGTCCTCATCATCCTCTTTAGCACTTTTATCTTATCTTGCACTTTATATACCATAGCTGCTCCATTGTACTGCCATGTGGTAAATGTTTTTCTGCTGCTCATGGTCTTTCTTTTTTTCTTTTTGCTATGTATATAAATGTCATGTTCTTGTATGTTGTTTGTGAGGGGACTGCGGATGGAAATTAGCTTAAAGCTAAAATTCGGCTAATTTACGCTTGTAAGCATTGTTTTGTTTTAAAGTGTTCATCGATGTGCACTATCCCGGTTCAAATAAACGATTAAATGAAAAATGAAATGAAATCTTTGCCACAAATGTTATATAAATCACCAAATATTCTCCTTCACCAGCTCAGGACTGAAAGCAGTGAAAATTGAGGATAAAGCTCACCTCTTTTATTGAGCATTTCAGCATTTAAATGCACTCTTGAAAGTCTATTTTCATTTCAGCAGATATTTTAAGAAATATTTATGAACATTTTAAGGGTACATGTTTTTGTAGCATCTGCAGGCCTTTTGATTAAGACTCTCTGTAAAATAAGAAGTTTAAATTCAGAATGCACAGCTTAAATTGCTAGAAACTTGACTGTAGTACTTCCTTGAACACTCCAACATTCATTAAAATGTGACGTAATGGTAATATTTCACAAAGGATCACAAATCCAAATGAGTGTTATTTGTATTGTTATCGCATATCTTTATGTCCAATTACCTGTATATATAATGTGTATTTATGACTATCAAACTATAATAACATATGTATTATATGACTGATGATTATGATGAAGAGGATACATTTTAACATTTGCTACCACAGTATTGTATATAAATAATGTGTTCTGCTCCAAACAATCAAGCATTTTGATTATGTAATTTGAGAACATTAAATACAAAAACAAGAAGGGAATGCAAACTATTAAAGGTCCCATGTCATGCTTTTCCGGTTATTACCTATCCCCTTGTGTGTTATGACAACACATCCTCACTCCCAGGTCGGCCTATGTTGACGTTATGTCAAGTTCCCTGTGTCGGCTTTTTCCAACGCAAGGGGGGGGCCCTTAGCGTCCATTTTCAGCTTTCCGGGATGTCCATATGCTTCTATGGACGCTCATGGAAGCACGTTTGTGTCGGCTGCCCTTAAAGGCAATGTGAGCGTCCATTCTCATTGGATAACGGAGAATTGTACACCCGGAAGTAAGTATTCCCCTTACTGTCGATTGATTTTACAGTGATATCTGCACTACTCATCGACTAAAAAACACCAGATTATCCTTGTTAATTACACAACATTGATTGGTTTAAATTGTGTGCAATGCTTTTGTATTTTTCCCCTTCGATTCGGAGAAACAAATATTTTTTCGGAGTAAAAGATGGCAGAAGACACTACACTACCCAGAATCCCCAGCTATCGTTTGGACTACACCATGTGCTCTGTTTGACAAACCCAGTGATAGTCCTCAAGCTCTGTGATTGGAGAGTGTGCTCCAAGGGTTACGCCGAGCCTCGAACAGCACTTGAAATGGGATGGAACCACGGCAGACTGCCCAAAACTGGATTTGAACGGGTCCACCGCGTCCCCCCCTCCCCCACCCCGTCCCCAGAACTACACATGCTGGCTATTGTGTTTCGCAACATGTTCTCTATCTATGGCACGTCTCTACTGGGAGTTGTAGTTTTAAAAGACGTTTTCGTATTTCCCATAATAAGAAGTTGCCAGTATTACACTGTGTACATCCCTGGAGGTTTAGGGGATAGGAAACACTCACATTTAAAACATATAATTAATAAATGGGTGAAAATTGCTTGTGCCCATAATGGGCAGCATTAATATATATACACACATGCCAGCTAAGGTCAGAAGAGCTTTATTTAACAGCTGGTCTTATGTTTGTGACCCCTGTTGTTAATTCATAACATTACATTAATTGATAAGCCTGAAACATGCACTTGTCAAGGTTCAGAGGCACATTTTTCAAATATGGCAGTAGCCATCGATCATCTTAAGATAAGATATACTTTATTGATCCCAAGTTGGAACATTTGCGTTACATCAGCATGTGTAACAGTTAAATATGCAGTGGTGTTTATTTGTAAATCATTTAGTATAATCACACAAATTCTGTGTTTTATATTCAACAATTCTGTGTTCTTTATTTATTGATTGTTCAATACCTGACAAGGCCGGAGATGAAATATCTACATACATCTTATAAGAGTATAATACATTGTGTATAATATCAGTTAAAATAAGTGCTTCAACATAGTTAACATTGCTGGAGGTATGCACAAATATTGATAGATGTCTTGTAATGCACTATTGAGGAACCTGCGACCCAAGTTTTTCATTCAATGCATAACTACACCATAGTTGTGTAGGCCTATAATGATATGTCAATAAACCTTAGAAAATCTTGAAAGGGATGTGCAAAATAGTCATTATATACAGTCTTTAATTAACTATTAGTAGAGAATAACGAGTAATGAATATACTTTATAGGGATCCTATTAATATCTAATAATAAAAATAATGAAATTCAATAACATGCTTTAACCACTAGGTGTCCCTTTATATCAGCTGTGCACCTTTATGGTGTAAATACAGCCTATCTACCAATTGGATCAAATATAAAAGTCAGCCGAATTAGTGTTGATACTGCAAGGAGACGTATTGTGTGAAAAGAAATGTAAGATGTTGTTTAATGGCTGATATATTTATGATCCACGTCACATTTTCAGTTCCTCATACGTTTGTCTAGAAGTTTTCTCATCAGGGCACTATAAATACAGAACTACAGCAGATATGTAATATTTAATGCAGCCGAACCGTGTATTACAATGCCGGTATGTGATGACTTTCAAAGAGAAAAGCAAGCACTCTCGGAATAAAGTATTATTTTATTTTGAAAAAATGTTTTTGGTCTGTTTCCGGTATTTGTTAATGACGATGTGCTCTGAGATGTGAGACTGGAATTGCACAGGGGATAATAACGTAGGCTATCTTTAGATGCGGATTTTGTTAAACTAATATGTTTGCGCTGTGGATCAACACTATACATTGACGGGGAAGGGGGTAGCAATAAAGATAACACCATTAAACAGTTACACAACATAACAGAAATAATATCGATAGCAGCGTCCCTAGCAACCACCTTGGTAACAATGAAAACGTTATGGACGTTTGCAGATCTACCCACCTTGGGAACCATTATCGTTATCGTTTTCTGCTTTTCCATGTCGGCCTCGTGTGGCCGAACCGTATATCTGATAGTGAACTGTAGCAGATACGACCGTTATCGTCCTCGTGTGGCCGGGGCCTAAGATTCTTCAGTTTGACTTTGGTGACAGCGTGGTGTGTGACAAGGGCACAGAGCTATTAGTCCTCATTTGCACACTGCTTGGACAATCTAGCTATTCAAATAGAGTCCGCTTACAGGAAAACAGCTCCTTAATGAAGAGATGGCCCGGGTAATTTGCCATAAATCTATTCTTTTATTCCTTCCCACACACTCATATTTCCCCTCGCCTGTATGCATACACAACCTATGCACTTTTAAACACAAACTTAAAGGCTTCACACACACATGCACCAGGGCACATTGATATTATAAGGCGTTCTGGAGGAAACTGCGGAGCAATTTTTGCCACGTAAATAAAAAAGGTCAAAATGCAAATGTCATCTTTTTCCTCCTGTGCGTTTTAATTATTCTGTCAGGTTCAAAGAGTCTTCATCAGAAAGGAGGCGCCTGACAAAGGAAGGCCTGAGCTCACAGATAAGCGTCTCCTCTTGACACCTCCCTCTCTATACTTAGCCTATCTTCCTCTCCTCTCACACACTTAGCATCACCTCAAAGTAAATGACAATGTATCCGTTAGACGCTTTTAGCAATTACCAGCTGGCTGAGCAGTCAATTTGTCTACGCTGCGGGGGGTTTTGAAACTCAGGAATACCAGATTAAAGTGCTGTTGGTTCAGATTATACAGAAAAGAGACACTTTTATTCTGCAAAGGCAGGTTTATCTGTACTTTTCTACAAACAAAGACACTGGTCTGAATAATTAACCTACAGGAAAGACCTTTGGTGGCATTTAAAATCTTTTCTCATTAGTTTTGCAGCTATTAAGACGTTTTAATTGCATGCGCCAACATGAAGGCCACAGCATGAATAAAATAAGTGAATATTTTCATATTTCCTTTGGGACTGAAAATCTTAAATGTCAAAATGAATGTGAGCATGATGATCCGTGGCAAGATAAAATGCACGATAATTATTTCTTTTTTTCTTTTTTATGAAGAAACAATTGAAGACGTTTTCAAATAAGTCCATAAAGAAAAATAAATGTAAACACTGAAATCCTCAATTAAATCATCCACAGAGACAACATTTAATTAAAATAACGTCAAAATAAAGCACTGCACTCAGTTTATAATTTAATTTTAATATTAAGAAGTACATTTATTTTCTATTATTATTCTTTAAAAAAAACGTCAACTGTGTCTGAACATTCTTTAGAAAATATTCAATGGAAATTGTTCCTTCATGCCATAAATTATCTTAACATTTCAACTTAAATTTTTCTCGTGATTATGAAATGTTTAAAAATCACAATTTTGTGCCTGTCTGTGAACTAAAGGTGAAAACATGTTTCAGCTGTTTCCTCAGCACCTCAGGCCTCAATCTGTCCACTGCAGCTCATTACTGAACATTCCTATCTCATACATCTGTTATGAAAATATGATTTGGTATTCATTTCCCTATTTAATTAACTGATTTAGAATTTGACAGTGGCTGGATAACAACTTCAAGCTGGACTACAACTTCCTTCAGTTTTTCAACGAGTTTACCCATCATGGTCCATCCATCCATCCATATCCGAGTCGGGTCGTGGAGGTAGCACTTCAAGTAGGGTCCAAAACAGTGTTAATTTTGGCAGCTGTTTTTGATTTAGTCTTTAGACGAATATGTTTATTAATTTTACTCACATTTTAGTCATTTCTATCCTTCATAGTTTTAGTCTAGTTTTAGTCGACGAAAACTCAAAACGTTTTAGTCCACTTTTAGTCGATGAAAAATTACATTTTTGTCAACTTTTAGTCAAAATGTTTTCTCTCTTTAAACCAATTCAGTTAGGCAAATACAGGTTTCTGACATTGGAATCAAGGTGACAGCATCACGTGTTGAAATTCACTCTCTTAACACTTTACTTGTGTAATATCTAGGGATGGGTATCGTTAAGGTTTTCTACGGTACTACTAGTCTTATCAATACTGCTTATCGATCCGGTACTTTAACGGTATTCTTGTATTTACTTTTGTTATTTTTTAAAGGGAAAATCTAACAAATTGTTAACCGAATTAATTGCTTTATTTAAATGTGAAATAAATGAAATATATATAATTATGTTAAAATATTATACTGTATTTGAGTAAAATGTTGAGGTACTTGTACTTTACTGGAGTATTTCAATGTTTTGCTACTGTGTACTTCTACTCCACTACAGTTCATAGGTAAATGGTGTACTTCTACTCCACTGCATGTATTTAATACCTTTAGTTACTTTACAGATGTGGATGAATGATGTGAAATATAACCAAGTGTTAAATCAGACTTTAGTTACACCTGGAGTAAATTCACAAGCTACCCTGCAGTATACAAAGTCATTCAAACTAGCTGCACCTTTACCAGCTTTGAAAACACTTTAATGATCAATCATTATAAAACACATCATATATATTATTCTGAAATGGACCAATCTGCACAATGACTACTTTTACTGTCGCTACTTTAACTATATTTTGATGATCATACTTTTACTTGAGGAACTCTTCCTACACTATGGTATTTTTGTACTTAACTCTTCAGCGAGCGGCATAGAAAAGACAGGGCCCCTAGGTAGAGGGCTCCGCCTGTCCTTCTATACTAGGGTTACAATACGTAACCCCCGTCATATCTCACACAGGCTCCGCCCTCTACTGGACTCTATGAGTAAAGTGAGTGGAGCCCTGATGGATAAACACCCTGTCGTCCAACAACATCGACCCATCACACTGCCCCTGACCGGCCTTTGGTTAACAGCCACCGCACCCCAACTTCCTCTCATCCGGTTGAGACTGTGGAGAAGTCAGGGCCGCAGCTTACTTGGCTGGGTAGAGCACACTTACACACGCTTACCTCGTGTAGAGTGTGCATGAAAAATAGTGAGGAAGGCTCCTCCAGCCTTCATGGGGCTTACCGTGCACCATGTTTCCCGGGTCCCTAAGGAGCATGGGGGGAACGTAAGTGCACCATGTCCCCCACACTCACACCTCGTGTAGAGTGTGCATGGACAATAGTGGGGAAGGCTGGAGGACTCTCCCCGCATGCCTATGGGCAGGCGGGGAGAGTCCTCCAGCCCTGTATGGGGCTTACTGCACACCATGTTTCCCGGGTCCCTAAGGAGCTTGGGAAAACATAAGTGCATTATGTCCAGGGGGGGGGTCAGATACCTACCGAATCAAAAGGCAACTCGGGTGCACCAACAGAGCGGTCAGCTCGCACACTCTCTTGGCCGAAGTAAAGGCAAACAGCAAAGCTGTTTTCAATGATAGTGCCTTCAGGGAGGAGAGCTCCAGAGGCTCAAATGGTTCTGTGACCAGAGCCTCGAGCACCAACGGCAGATCCCATTGCGGGGTGGAGACATGCACCACTGGGCGCTGTCTCCTGACCCCCTGCAAACGCGCCATAAGCGGTTGACTAAAGGCTGACCTGTCCCCCTAATCCCTCATGGCAGGACGAGATGGCTGCTGCATACACCTTAATTGTGGAATAAGCAAGCCCCCTGTCCACCAGTATCTGTAAATAGGACAGAATAGAGCCCAACGTACATGATAGAGGCTCTAGACTCCTTTATTCACACCACCGCTGGAATCCCAACCACTTCGTCCTGTAACAGGCTGTGGTGGATCCTGCTCTTGCTGCCTGGATAGTCTGAATAACTTTGTCAGACAGTCCCTCCTGTCTCAGCCTGTCCCTCTCAGGAGCCAAGCCTGGAGAGGTTGGCCAGAGTGGGTAACACCCCTATTGCACATTCTTCCTGAGACAACGTCCCCTAGATCTGAGGAACCGTCCAGGGCTGGCCCACCATCATCTGTATCACCTCTGGGTACCACGGCGACCTGGGGCTAACAGGATGACTGACAATTGTTCTTGTCTCACCCTCTCCAGGAGGGGGAGAATGAGACGCAGCGGTGGAAAGGCGTAGAGCAGCTTTCTTGGCCATGGCTCGTGCACCCCCAAACACGTCCACCCCCAAGGGTGGATTGTCCTGCCAAGCCAGGGAAAACCATAGGGTACAGTGGTTGTTGCGCCGGTTGGCGAACAGGCCACCTCCGCTTTCCCGAATTGCCCAGATCTGCTTCACCACCTCCGGGTGAAGCAACTGTCACGGATGCCGTGATGTAGGAGGTCACCTGCCCCAGTGGAGTTCCCCTCTGCAGATGCTTTGGGGACCCCCACTATCGGAGGTTGGGGGTCACCAGACGTCGTATGTGCCTCTTGGGATCTAAACGAAGGCCGGCAAACCACCTCTGCAGGCGACGCATATGCAGTAACCCCAGCGGTACCACGAGGTGAGCAGCCGCCATGAGACCCAGAGTCTGCATGATGGTCAAAGCTGTCACGCTGCAAAACTGGAGTGAGTACCCCAGTTTAAGTGTCCTGTCCATCCATTCTGTCAGTACACAGCTGAGCTTCCATTCCCCATAAAACTGTGTTAGGGGACCTGCAAGCAGCTGTGGAGTTGCAGCTGTGGAGTGCAGCTAAGAAGCTGTAGCACTCTCTGGTGGCCCACTCCGCCGCCAAACCTTCAATAAAAGGAAGATTGGCCCATGGGGGGCTGACACAGAAAGAGACGATTTTCTACTGAGGTCCTTGAACGTACCGCGGCACGCTCTCGGAGGGCCGCGCGCCCCGTCGTAATGCCTTCTTCACACAGACGGTGAAATACATCAATCGGAGCTATTACACTAGACGAGGTGTGTTTTCTGACAACAACACGCTAGCCATAATGTCCCTGCACCCGCATAGCGCTTTGAGAGCACTTCCTGCGGTTTATCACACTCACATGCGCTCGCCCACTGGCTGCCTCCTTTACTGGAGTTACAACTGGGGTAGCGAGTGGGGAATTGTGTCTCATAATGGGTGCCCATACATCGTATGAAACGGATCTTGCCGATTTCAACGAGACATTATGGGGAAATGTGGAATTGTGGAGAGAGATGACTCTTACGGCCCCTACACACGGCGGCGTGCGTTGCCGCTTCAACGCTTCTGCCCATTCACTTTGAATGGGGTGACATCACGATTCGCCGAACTGCATTGTGGGAGAAAAGCGTAGCTTCTCTCGAGGTGCTCGCTGCAAAAGTAGAGCAATGTTCTACTTTTGCCGCCTCGACGGAGGCGTCAGCCAATCAAATCCCTCGTATGTAAATCTGACAGTACAAGCACTAGCCAATCAAACCGGGTGTATGTTGGGAGAGCCAGACCGCAGTTATTTCCCATATGTCAACAAAAGGAGGAGAAAATGATCGTGGCGGTAGGGAATCACCCGGTACTCTATGACCAGTCCCTCTTTACATACAGGGATACAAACCGGAGGAGACAGGCATGGGGGGAGGTGGCAAAGACAGTGGGGGAAACTGGTAGGTTTTCGCTTGTTTGGGGAGTTTATATCCAGTGTATTTCGTTTGAATGGACAGCTAGCAAGCATAGACAGTATATTTAGCCAGCATGGATGTAGCATGAATGCTTTGCTTTGTATGTCCGGGGCGGGACATTCATGTGGTTGGTTGTTGGTCGGGCTGCTCGCGTTGACTCCCCAAGCTCAAGACACGCCCACCGCCAAGCGGCAACGCACGCCGCCGTGTGTAGGGGCCGTTACGGAGCGTCCACGCTACAGCTTCAAAAAAAGCTTGGAGCTGGGCGTGTCTGAAACTTGGGGATTTTATTCGAGCAACGCGACCAACAACCAATCACATGAATCTCCCGCCCCCGACATACAAAGCAAAAAAACCCGGGGATTTTATGCGAGCAATATATATTATATAAACTCCCCAAACAGGCGAAAACCTACCAGTTTCACCCACTGTCTCTGCCACCTCCCTCCATGACTGGTTCTTCCGGTTTGTATCCCGGTAAGAAGAGGGTCATACAAAACCGGGTGATTTGCTACAGCGATAATTAGTTTCTCCTCCATCTTTTTTTGAAATATAGAAATGAACGTCGGGATATCTCTCCCAGTTTAGACGCGGTTTGATTGGCTAGGGCTTGAGCTGTCAGATTTTCAGAAACGGGATTTGATTGGCTGGCGCTGGCTACTCCGATGGCCCGGTAGATAGAGAGCTTTACCTTCTGGCTCAGTTATGTTTTCGTCACAACGGTGCGTTAAAGCAACAGCAATACCGCTCCAGTTGCTCCGAATCTCCGGCCCATCTCACGCTCCATTGTTCCCTGAGTGGAGAACAAGACCCCGAGATACTTGAACTCCTTCACTTGGGTTAAGGACTCAATCCCTACTTGGAGTGGACAGTCCATTTTCTGAGAACCATGGCCTCAGATTTGGAGATCCCCATCATGATATTTTGGTAACTGTTTTGCCAGTGTTGTGTATTATTTAGTTTTTTCCATCTTTATACACATGTTTTTACTTCTAGTTTGCTTTTTTGTCTTTACATCTTGCTTATTTTCTTGTTTTCAACAATAATTATGAAAAGTGGGTTTAGGCGACTTTATATGTTGCCTTTGTCTATAATGCACTATTAACAAAATGATAAAGCATTATAATCATCTTATATTTTAGGTAATATATATAGTAGTACCCCTCACTGGAAACATCTTTTATGTTTCTGTACTGTATATCACACTCACCCAGATACCCCCTCCTGTGTCTCTGTGGGTTTGATGCTATCAGTGTTCAGGACTCTCAGAGACACAAGGTCACAGAGACACTTCAGCGGGGGCAAACAGGGGGTCCGATGTATACATACATCAACTCTGCTGAGCACAACATTGAAATGGAAATGTTGGCCTTGAAAGAGTGTGGCCCCCATTTCCCCCTGGACCAGAGCTAATGATTTGTCATTTCTCTCAGGGGCACCGGCTGCTGCCCTCGCGCTCACACTCACAGCCCCCCCTCCCCCCCATCCTCTACTGTACTCTGTATTTACATTTGTTTTGAATGCAGTAATGCTGTATGGGGTCTCTGTTTCACTCAAACTGCAGCATGGCAATATTGTGAACTGAAGCTGGAGTCTGGTTGTTCAATTATTAAAACCAGTTCAGAATATTTTTATATTATATCCTGGCAAAAAATTGGGTTTCATGACAATTGCTCCATTTTAAAATTAAATGAATTCAAAAATATTGATATAAACCTAAGAAGTGAAAGTAAAATGTCTGATAATGATAAAATTAAATATTGTCAAATAAAAAATATTGATATAAAAATCTGTCTGTGGTTGCCAGTCAAATGTTTGAAGTATTTATTGGAATGTGGTCATTCAAATATGTTTCACAGTTAACATCATACAGTAACAGATAATCCACATAAGTTGACTGAATTCATCAAGATCTTCTGACCAGGCCTTAACCTGTTAAACCCCATTCCTGTTTTTCAGGTCTCAGGCTCGAAAATGACATTTCCAGAACAAATGACCATAACTACACTTCTAAAAGGGGAAAATTAATAATCTTTTTTCTCAAAGTAATGATAAACCTGTGGATTGGATGTAGAAAAGTCAGAATCAATATAGCTGTTTTTTATTTTAAAGAAAATTCAGATTGAACATCGTAAAAAACTGTAAATTTGTAGGAGTTTCTCAATACTCTAATTTCCCTTCCTCGACTCCTCGGTCCTTCGGTATAGTGACCCGGAAATTGATTTCAGTGCGCCATGTTGAAGGACATCTCATTTCTCTAAATGCACATCGAGGACCGAGCATCGAGGAGGCTCTCTGGAGGAGCTCTAACCGAGGAGACACTGATGGGTCCTCCACGGCTCCTCCGAGGACGCATGTCCGGGAACGGTGGAGGCGTTGCGTACGGCCGGACTTGACAGCTCTGCATGCATCCCCTGGATATTATTTTAGTAACTGCTTTCATCGCAACGCGATGTTTATAGTGAGAACAGCTGTGAGGTCCGTGCAGAAAGCAGAGCAGTGTGTATAATATATATCACTCAGTATAACAGGCCTACATTGCTCTCTGTATTTGTATGCTGTAGTTTAGTAGATATCTACAAACAAAGAGTCGATATTTTTCTAAGACCATTTAGTGCTTCACATAATAAAATACACAACGACTGTAGCCTGATTATGCTTTAGGAGCTCTAGGTGTGTGTTGTACAGTGAGTAGATGCGGCGGACTGACGGGTCTCAGTTGGTTTGGTGTCCTATACTTACTTTTAATACTTGTAAATACAACTTTTGGCCCGTAATTTCAATTCCCCATTTCAGCGACCAGAGAGAGGGGGGTAGATATATCCAGTCTCTGATTGTGTTACGTTATTATGAGAGTGCTCTCATACTTGTTTGATTCTGAAATTGTATATATTTATATAAATATATGTGTGTGTATATGTCCGCATCTGTAGCCTGTTATTGTCTCATTATAGTGCACTGTCAATGAATTAAAAGTAAATATAAGTCATCATGAACACATCTGTCCATCAGAGGGCTGCTGTGCCTCCTGTCATCATTAATAGACGTTTCTTTAAAATGACCGCTCAGAGGAGAGGAGTTCTCATTTCTCTAACCGCCTGCTGCTTCCCCTCCTCTCTACTCGGTTCCCCTCCTCAGTCCTCCGCTCGCATCTCCTAAGTCTCGAGGATAGGAGTCGAGGAGGGGAAATTAGAGTATTGAGAAACCTCTATAGTGTCCGTCCAAAAATTATTTTTTACTTATTGTGAATACCACCCTTGAATGATGGGATGGTAGACTAAAAGCTTTAGGAATCCAAAGTACAACATATAATAAGTACCCTGTATCAAGATTGATGGAAAACAAGTGACATTTGACCTTTTTAGAGAGGTTTAGCAAGAAAAACTCCACCTCTGGGGTCATTTGTGTGGAAATGGGCGTTTTTGCCATTTCTCTGGAACCCATTGGTCGATTTTGATGATTGACATCTCTTTTTAACCTTTAGAGCCAATAGAATCAAAGGGGAATTTCCACACACACCAACGTTACCATTGTGAAGTGGGGGCTATGCGCACACAGTTTCCCCAAATCGAAACCTGTCTCACGCTCTGAAATCTGAAGATGTAAAAGTAGGTTTATTGCTGATGGATTATCAAGGCAAGGCAAGTTTATTTATATAGCACTTTTCTGTACGCGACAAAGTGCTTTAAAAAACAAATTAAAATACTTTTTAGGAATAAATACAGTAAAAATACATTATATAATGGCATTTTACAACAGGTATTATAAAGCAAAGATAATAAAATAATACAAATAAACACCACAGGTATACAATACATGTTTAAAAGGCATACTGTAGTTAGAATATGAGCATCTCAATTAAAAGCAGCGGCAAAGAGATGTGTTTTTAGTCTTGATTTAAAAATAGTAAGCGTTTCTGCGGACGTGCATGATTTGGGCAGTTTGTTTCAGAGTGTCGGGGCATAATAGCTAAATGCTGCCTCTCCATGTTTTGTTGTTACTCTCAGAACCGACAGAAGACCCGTCCCAGAAGACCTGAGGCACCTTGATGGCTTGTAATTATGTAGGAGTTCAACAATATACTTTGGTCCTAAACCATGTAATGATTTAAAAACTAGCAATAGTACTTTCAAATCAATTATTTGGCCGACTGGAAGCCAATGTAGAGATTAGAACCAGACTGATGTGATCCACTCTTTTAGTGTTAGTGAGAACACGTGCAGCAGCGTTCTGAATCAGCTGCAGTTTTCTGATGGATTTTTTTGCCAGCCCTGTGAATACACTATTACAGTAGTCGAGTCTACTGAAAATAAAAGCATGGAAAAGCTTTTCTAAGTCCTGTTGTGACATTAGTTTTGTAATCCTCGATATGTTCTTCAGGTGATAGTAAGCAGACCTAATGACTGTTGTAATGTGGCTGTTGAAATTCAGGTCTGAGTCCATCACTACACCTAGATTTCTGGCTTTATTAGTGGTTTTGTAGTCTGCCGACTGAAGCTCTGCGATTACTTTTAATCGGTCCTTCTTTGCTCCAAAAACAATGATCTCAGTTTTTTGTTTGTTCAGTTGGAGAAAGTTCTGAGTCATCCAGTCAGTGAGCTCAATGCACAATGCATGTTCAGTGTTCTAATCGGAGAATAGTCTCCTGGTGTGATTTTAAAATAAATCTGGGTGTCGTCTGCATAGATGTGATAGCTTAGATCGCTCTTTTTAATAATTTCAGCCAGAGGTAGCATATAAATATTAAAAAGCAAAGGTCCTAAGATGGAGCCTTGAGGAACCTCGCATGACATATTTGTCAAAGTTGATGTGTAGTTGCCTATTGAGACAACGTTTTTTCTGTCCTTTAAGTAGGTACTAAACCAATTTAGAGCTGTTCCTGAAACTCCCACCCAGTTTTCTAGACGGTCTAGCAATATGTTGTGGTCAACAGTATCAAAGGCAGCGCTGAGATCTAATAATACTAAAACTGATATTCTGCCACTGTCTGTGTTTAAATGAATGTAATTTAAGACCTTTACAAGTGCAGTTGCAGTGCTGTGGTTAGATCGAAAGCCCGACTGAAACACATCAAAACCGTCATTTAAAAACATGAAATGACTCAACTGTTGAAAAACAACTTTTTCAATCAATTTGCTTAAAAAAGGAAGGTTTGATATTGGCCTGTAATTATTCATTACGGTTGTGTCTAAGTTATGCTTTTTTAGGAGCGGTTTAATTACTGCAGTTTTCAGGGCCTGCGGAAATACACCTGATTGAAGAGACTTGTTTACTATGTGTAGTATATCTGAGGCCATGCAGGAAAAAACAGGAGGAGGATTTCAGATGTTGAAAAATGTCTTCCAGGTCTTTAGCATTTATCAGAAGGAATTGTGTCATGATATCTGGATTGACTTTAGGTGGACACAGGGACAAAACATTTGCTGTACCTGATGCAGAGGCACTGACTGCCTGTCTAATTTGCATGATTTTGTCAGTGAAGAAGGAGGCAAATTCATTGCAGGCCCTGGTGGATAGAAATTCTGGAGCTACTGACGCTGGGGGGTTTGTTAGTCTGTCGACGGTAGCAAACAAAGCACGTGAGTTGTTTTTATTTTTGGTAATGATGTCAGAAAAGAAAGACTGTCGTGCATTTAGGGTTAGGGTTAGGGTTAAATATATATATATATCTAATTTAAGATTTTAAACAGCATACATTTTAAATTGTGCTTCAGAAAGTAATGTTATTTTATCAGTGGAAATGTCAGATATGTCTTCATAACTCTATACTTACCTTTTACATTCATATCATATCAATCATCAAACCGTGGGGTCTTAATTCATTACGTGTTGATTTCTATCAACGGGGGAGTACTTCAGGAAAGTCGACAGAGGGGGGGGGGGCGGCGGCGGCGGCTAGTGGAGTACTTCGTGACCACAGAGTGTGAACGTTGTGATCAGCTGTTTTAGCGCAGTTCTCCAGTGAAGGGGGGAGTCTCCCTCCGCAGCCGGTTGGCGTAGTTTTGGCACAGTTCCGTTGTACAGACCGACGTTAACAGCAGCCCTGTCTGTGCACACGGAGACCGACTCTGTCGTCCGGTGATCTAACCGCCTTCTGGAAAAGCTTCACAAGTACGTCGGTACGCAAATGCGCTTTGTGACACAAGTGACGGTACGCATTTCAGATTACGCACATAACCTGCGTAGCAGTTATGTGCACCCCTGTACCAGAGCCATATTATTACTATTATATGGCTCTGCCCTGTACTACAGCAAAAGTATTCTCCGTCGGGACTTCCTGCAACAACACCACGCCGTTATCAAAGATGTTCTATTGAGAAGACGATCACTACGTGACAAAAGTTTTCAAAACCATGGCTACTGAAATCAATCTTACTAACTGCTGTCTGTGCAATTTACTCCGCGAGTTGGCAGACTTTATTTTGCTTACTTTAACATCATTTTTCATGGTGGGGCAAAGCCATTTCTTGGTATTGGTGTAGCCTACCCCAGCCATACCCTGGCGCTGCCACTGGTGGCACGTATGGGGCGGGCCATTCTGCACATGCGTTAAATGCGTTAAATATTTTAACGCAATTAATTCAAAAAATAAATTACCGCCGTTAACGCGATAATTTTGACAGCACTAATATATATACATATATACTATATCAATCAATGTTTATTTATATAGCCCAATATCACAAATGTTACATTTGTCTCAGTGGTCTTCACAGTGTGTACAGAATATCAGTATGACAATACGACTCCCTCTGTCCTTAGACCCTCACATCGTACAAGGAAAGACTTCCGGAGAAAACCCAGTTTAAAGGGAAAAATGGGAGAAACCTCAGGGAGAGCAACAGAGGAGGGATCCCTCTCCCAGGACGGACAGACGTGCAATAGATGCCGTGCGACTTCACTCCCTGTGTGAGTTGGATTAAAGGAAGCAGCAGGAAAATGCACGAGACGCTTCTGTCTCACTGCAGCCTCACCTTGAGTCTGATTGACTTTTGTAATTTGTGTCTGTTAAAATATTCCTCTCAGCAAGCATACCAAGCTTCACTACCGCACGTGGAATATAAGAGTTGTGCAGGAAATAAACCTGGAAATGAGTTAGCATTTGAGCTCTTTTGGTTTGTTTTTGGTTAGATCTCCGAATGAGCTTACAAGTTTTTACGTTTTGTTTGACAGGTCAGTAAACACATTACCTGTGAACGTCTGAAGCTTTTACGCTTCTTAAAAACAGTTGTCGCTAACAAGTGACGAAATGAGACTAACGTCAACACACTGAACTGTTGGGGAAATAATTTCCAAGGCCCATAGCTTTGACCAGTTTATCAGTTCAAACTGTCCTGACTGAGCACACGCACCTGTAACCTTGGCTGCTGTGCTCTCATTGTTCTGTCTCCCTGTTCCTGCCTGTTGGCGTCAGCTGATAGAGGTGTTATGATTCTATCTTTTTATGCACACTGTTGATTATTATCTCTGAACTAGCTAAATACATGGGTCTGGGGTAGAGTTCTTCAGAATTGATTGTGGCATCTCAACCGTGTGGTCAAACTGTGGCCCGTGACATGTCTTGTGAATTCTCCGGCCGAAGCTCCAAATAAACCGTCAGTGTTTGCCATCAAAGCTCCAGCTCTCCTCGTGTCTCTTTTGCCCCTTTCACACCAGCGCTTTTTCAGCTCCGGCTCGGAGCTGGAGCCTGAAAAGCGCCGGTTTTTCCTGTTCACACCCCAGCGGCGCCGGCTCTTAGCTCCGGAATCGGGTTCACTTCCAGCTCCAAAAAATTGTCGGTCTAGACTAGAGGCAAGAGCTTCGGAGTTAAGAGGTGGCGTCGCTTACGTCTCTCTTACGTCGAGGCGTGCAGGAAACTAAACCCACCTCCCCTGAACATGGGTCGACTGTTATGCCTGCCTACAAGCAGTAGTGCCTATAAACACACTTTATAAAGTCAGGCAACACTAACCAGGCTTCGTGTGATTCTGTTTATTTGTACCTTACTTTGACCATCCGTTCACTGTTATCGATCATTGTGGAGAGAGGCAGACGTGTTGTTTTGTATTATTGCAGCTATCGGATGCAAGTAGTCAGTTTAGCTTCGGTTGCTATGCTAACATCACCCGTTTTATACCAGAGAAACTTTCATAACAGCGTTGTGATACCAAACAGTGTCAATTCAGACTGACACACATTCACTTAGGCTAAGGGGAACTGGGGATATGCATCAGCTGCTTGTGTGAGTCGGACAGTGAATACTTTAGAGCAGGGGCGGACTGGGACTACAAATCAGCCCGGGACTCTCGACCGGCCCACTTCGGTACCGCCAGCCCACCGCGGTACCGCAAGTAAATACCGCTAGTAAATACCGCTAGTACATTTTCGGGGGGACTGGGGGGGGTAGACAATTTACTAGCGGTAGACATTAAGGGTAAATAATGTCTACCTCCGGGCCGGTGGACTTGTATTATCACTGGCCCCACCATTGTAACCACTGGCCCGGAGCATTCGTCCAAAAAAATAATCGACTAATAATGAAGAAAATTAACACATTTGTTGCAATGTATGCACTACTACATTACTACTTGTACTACAACATTTTAATCATCAGTTCTTCCTCATTTCCCTCAATTGTTCATATTTGGTTTATTAAAATAATGATATTGTGGTCATTGTTAAAAAATGTCTGCTATTATTATTATTATTTGTATAATGCACTTTCTGCCTTCCTGTCATTATAGGAGTTAGACATGTAATGGCTATGTAATAGATTTGATTAGAACCTTCATTATCCTAAACTGCTTGGACATTTTGCCGATACCTTTATATTGTCTACTCTTCACTTACTTGTCAGCATAGGTCGGCATTGATGTACAGAGCCGACAGAAGACCTTGTTTATACTGGCATCATATTGAGAGGTGCAGCCAGTGACGCGTCCTAAAAGTTGCTGGTTCCCTCGACAAGGGTTTTGGAAAATAGCTGGAAATAAGGTTTGTGGAAAACAAACCCGTTTGATAAATGCACGTTTTGTTCAGCCGGATAATCTCCACATGTCTACCCTACTTTTATAATTTTCGAATCATAAATCTAATCGATAGATTATAAAAGGGTTTTAGGACGCGTCACTGCAGCCAACTCCATCGATCAAGCTGGCTGAAACTTTCTCTCCCTCTTCTTCTCATACTCCCTGTCACTCTCCTTTAACTCCTCCGGTGACTTTCTTTTATTTGAAGATTGTTTTTTGCCCGGCGCTTGGCCGGTTACCGCTGGTATTAAAAACATTTGGCAAATGGTTAGGTGGCGCGATAGTCTCTAGTGAAGAAGCAGCGCGCTCCCGCTCACCGGAGCCTGCTCCAGCTGCGCTCCGCAGCAAACAGCTGTTTGCTTTTCACCCAACAACAACAACAACAACAACGACAACCGACTCACGGAACGCTATGTTGTAGCGTTGATAAACGAAACAATTTAACTAAATTGCTAGTCAAAATACCAATACCACAGGACCATTTTTATATTTTTAATGGCCCGAGCGGGCAAGTGGAAAGTACGTTATGCTGGCCCGGGGTGTCTAAATAGTGCTTCCGGGCCAGCGGGCCATTTAATGTCGAGCCCTGCCGGTTACCGGCCGGCCCACATCGTCCGACCGGCCCACTTCAGTACCGGCCCATCGGGATTCGTCCCGAACGTCCCGATGGCCAGTCCGCCCCTGCTTTAGAGCGGCCGCTGCAGTGTGAGCTAACGGGAGAATAAACTCCCGTGGAAGAGCAGCCAACACTGCAGCGGTCGGTAAATGCTGCAGAAACACATTAATAAACAATGAACCACGGCACTCTGGAGAAAAGTATAAGGTTGGAGAAGTCGTTATTCAATTTATTCTGGCTTCGTGTGATTAAAAGCAACACGATCATCGACCCGACGCAGTTCCCCGTTGTTGTTGTTGTTGTGAGCGCCGCAATGGCTGCCGTTGGGGAGCAAATCAGCGATGTAAACGGTGACGTCATGACGCAGCAAGGGCAGCTCTGGGGCGCCAGTGGGTGGTGTGAACAGAGCGGGAGCTGAAAAGGGAAACCGGAGCTGAACCAGAAAAGCTCCCGCTCGGAGCTAGAAACTGAAAAGCGCTGGTGTGAAAGCCGCATTAGAGTCCCGACTCCAATTGCTTCAGAAGTTTCCCCCACAAATGAACATTAGCCACCTTTAGCTTAGCGGTGGTGACATGAAGCCTTGCGACTGTGATGTTTGTTTTTAGCCTAACGCTAGCTATTTATTTCTGGCACTTGTGGTGGTGTTAATATGTGGAGATTATCCTGCTGAACAAAACATGTAACTATCATAAACGTATGTTTGCCACAGATCTTCTTTTCTTTTCGATATTCCAAAATCCAATGGAAAAATCCCATTGCTTTTTGTTGAGGAAGCCTATGCAATGCTAACTTCCGGGTCGACCTACAAAACAACGTGACTACTTAACATCTCGATTTCCCGATAACCACTTGTGATATTGATTAATTCAAAAATGTTATATATTTAAAAGATGCTTTAGTAAAAATGTACTATACACATTTAGAAAATTCTTAATAAGCTATGGTTTCATTGAAATACTCAGGTATGCACAGAGGGGGGCCTTTTGACAACATACATGTATGAATAGTGTTGCATTGGATTCTTACCTTTACCACCATGGTGTCATCGTCGACCATCACAGACGGGGCAAGTGTGAACTTTGAGTATTTTGGTCTGGGTGTTTATGATGACCAAAAGATACAGTACACTCTAGCGTTACTGGCACTTTTCATTTTATACTATAAGTACTTCTACCCCATTACATTTTAAAGGGAAATCAACAAAACTACATACAATTCAAGATTGAACCTTCGGATCCCAATGTCTTTAACAACAGTAGTGTAATTGGGCCTCTTGTCACATTTTAGATATCTTGAGATGTTAGCAGGAACACCAGAGAGACAATTTTCCCTCTAAACGTCTTGAGGTCCAAATAAAATGAATCGCTGTTTATGCTATTTCTCTACTTGCATTACCTTTAATGAAACACTTTTTTCAATGTTTGTTGAGAAAATAAGGAAAGGAATAAAGAGTATATCCTGTTCTCTGCAACATTAATTATCCCCTTCCTTTCAAATTAATCTTGTGGATGGGGCCTGACCCTAATGAAACAGAATTTCCAAGTACATTTTGCTAATAGTTTTAGATTATTGTACTGTATAGATGCTTGTACTTGAGTTAAGTATCAGAATACACACATCGATGTCTTCATATCAATCAAAGCAAAAGCTCGTTCAGTAATCTTAAGGAAGAGGATGCATTTACTCTATCCTGATGACACTCATACAATATTTATCTACATTAAAGGTTTGTGTGATAAAGCACCCCTAAGGCATTACGTTGAGGCTGCAAATCCTTTCAGTCTTTTCATGCAGTACACAGAAAAAGCAAATTCATCAGAAAGCATTCAGTAAATGTTTTTTCTCCATTCTTAACAACGTTAACACACACGGAGACAAACACTCGATAAGAAAAAATCCCAACCATGTGCAAAAGTAAACTAAGAACTCTTTTATTGTTTTTTGTTCATTTTATATATCTATCTTTAGCTTTTTTTTTTACGTTTTTTTTCCTACTGGAGTCCTTTAAAAGTTTGTCATCATGCTAGGTGCAGCTTCAGTGTCGGTAACATGCAAGGTCGTGGGTTTTTCTTGTTGGTGGACTTTTTCACACAGCGGACAACTGGAGAGCGGCAACGTCAGGAAACACTGAGCGGACAAACACCGACCACTCCGGAGTCACCACCAAATTAAAAATAAAAAACAAGAAAAAAAAACAACTACAGACGCAGCTGCATGGCCAAAGAGGGGTGGGGGGTGTAGGGGGGGCACTGACCAACATCGGGGATTCACAAAGGGGTTATTAAGCAGAAGCAGTTTTAGTTGTGTGATAGTTGCCATCCATAATCCGGAAACGGGGATGGGTTTTTATCATGACATCATCATTTGACATCTTTTAGTGCAGTAAAAAAAAAAAAAGACCTGGTAAAAAAAGAAAAAAAAGAATCTAAAAGCAGGCAGTCTTTGGGGGAGGGGAGGGAGAAAGAAAAAGTGAATGGGAAAAGGGGTAACTCCTGTTTGTGATGCGGTGACATTAAAGGAGACATCAGGAGTATTGCTTGTGACTTTGGTTTGGGACTATATGTCCTAAAAGGGGAGGGGGCGGGCTTTGGATAAAAAATAAATAAAATTCTACAATCCATTTTTTTCTACTTCCTGCTTTCCTATTACTGACTGAAATCCAAGTAAAAAACACTTATGACATCACACGTGCCAGCTTGTGGATGCCACTTGTAGCTGAGACACCTTACAGTGCATATATATTTTTTCCCCGGTGGCTACAATGGGGATGAAGCCTGTTAACCCCGGCAGTGTTAGTGCCATGCTGTTACGGTGCCCGGTGACAGACACAACCACAAATACTTTTAACATCTTCACAACCCCCCCGCAGCAACAGGGTCATTTTTTTTCAGGATGAGCTGATTGTACAGGGAACCATTTGTGTTGCTCATTATATACAGAGATTACTACACTGCAGCAATAATGATCGCAGGTCACACTATACACGCGACAGATGCACTAAAGAAGCCGGGCAATTTCATTTCCCCCCAAAATATCGAATGTTATACACAGTTTTTCTCGCAAAAGGTACACTTTTCAGCAGATATACAAAAACAGTGATTTAAAAAAAGAAAGGAGGAGCAGGAAACACAAATGGACATCATCTTTGGTGAAGATTAATTCCACAGAGTATGCATGAAGACGTCACACATACTGTAGATTGCACACGTACATACATACATTTCCTACAGCTGGGAATAGGAATTGACCGCAGTTACTTGGTAAGTATGTCCACAGAGTTTAAAATACATTTATGCACTCAGGGCGAAGGTCTTCTTTGAACTACTAACGTGCTCCCGTCCCGTAGATGTAGAAGAGAAGAATGACATCACACTGTGACACATTTGGTTGTAAATCGAGCAGATAGAAGCATAATCTCTCCAATCCTGACACATGTTTGCATTTCAGCCTTTCACTACAGACTGGTATAATGTGGCGTCCCGTATGTGGCACTACAGCACAAAGATCATCTTTTAAGAGTTTACCTACCCTGCCACAAGTTCTGCTTTTCACTGCAGTATCATTCCCAATCCTCAAATGCCCAATTTTAAGAAACAAAAACAAAAAGGTCCCGTCCTTCCAAAAACAGACAAACAATCACAGGAAATCTAGAAAATAGAGACAATAGAGATTCAAAGCTGCCTGTGGAGGAAGATGCTGGCATTCATTCAGAAATCATTCACTGCTGGGGCGCACGGCTCTCCGCAGCGGGGGTTTCTGCTCCATAGGCCTCCCAGTTCAGTTCCCATGCAAAGCCATGGCTTAGATCATGGAAAAAATACAACGTGCAGCGCCTCGCAAAGCTCGTCCCAAAGACCCAGGCCAGGGGAGGAGTGGAGACCCCCACCACTGTTCAAGCATGAGATGAGTGTGACAGAAAATAACATATGCACAAATTCTGCAAGACAAAAAAGGAATACAAAAAAAAGAGTGCTAAACTGCTAGCCTGTGTGTTCCAGTCAGTGAATCAAACAGGGGTCACAATATTTTGGAACATTTTTAATACAGGGTCTAAGAACATCATCTAAAGGAACGGAAGCAAATAACACACATTAAACGTTATATAACTATGCTCTCTTTCTTTTAGCACTACATTTACATCCTGAAGATTTTATGAATCCTTAAATTAAAGTTTGTCATTAATTTTAGCACGTTTTTCCCCGTGGTCAATACACGTTGGTCTTTTAGTTAAGAAAAGATCCCGTTTTCTTAGGCTACCCTGAACTGGCTACACTGCAAAAAGTAGACAAAACTGCATAATTTCAACTTCCACATCAACTACATAAAAACATAATTTCCAGTTTTAAAAACAAGGAGCTGGAATCATCCGTTACAAATCAAATAAAAAAAAAGGACAACAAACAATATGATGAGAAAAGACATGGCAAGGCCGAGGTCCTCTGAGGAATGAGAATAATGAGCGATGGATGGTTTGTGAAACTACGCACGTTTATTTCCACGATTACAAACTGCACGTGCGTGGCGACACATGGGACGGAGGTAAGTGTCTCTGGTTGGTATTAGGGGGGCTCTCTTGCTTTCAGGCCTGGGTCGGGGGGGGGGGGGGGGGGGGAGGAGTGGAGGGTTTAGGAATCCGTTGGTCCCTTGACTCCCTCAGGAGCTCAGGCCGAACTGGTCTTGCTCGATGGGCTTTTTAACCCAGGCCCCCAGGCCCGACTTGTGGAAGGCCTTGATGAGCGCCAACTTTGCAGAGTGGTACTCTGTTGCTGCCTGCTTGGCATCATGGTATGAGATGGGCCTCAGCACCTTCGCCCACAAGACGGAGGAGAGCTGGAAGAAAGAGAGGAACAGAGGTGAAGATCAAAGAAGAAGGTAAAGAGTTTTAAAAGTACATCAAGCTCAGGTTTGCAACTGGCCCTAAACCGCAACAAAGTCTAATGTATAGAAGTCTATGAAAAAAATATCCTACTTTTCACTCGATTTATCACCTCAGTGAACATTTTCCTAATGATTTTATTGTCTCGATTACTAGTTTTATGTATTCTTCAATATAGCAGGATTTTCAGTTTAGATAATTTGATCTAATAAAAATAAGTAATTTGATGATAAACCAACATGCTTACTTTTGAATAACAGGTAGCTATCACATGGTGTTGTCTTTGTGTTTGTCTTAGAACTTCAACCCTTTTCAGTTCATTACAGTTAATAGTTATTTCAGTTGCCTAACAATTTGTTAAGTTGTACTTAGAGCTCTCTCTTGTCACTCCTGGTACCAAAAAAACAAGATGGCGACTCAACTCTAGGCTTCAGAACTGTAGACAATAAACCAATGGGTGAAGTAGTTGCAGTGTTGTAGTCAAGTCACCAATTCACAAGTCCAAGTGACGACTCTTCGAGTCCGAGGCCAAGTCCGAGTCACCAAGGGAGATTCGTAGTCGAGTCCGAGTCCAAGTCCGAGTCACCCAAGGAGTGTCCGAGTCATCATTACCTGTGTTCGAGTCCGAGTCCAAGTCCGAGTCACCTAAGAAGAGTCCAAGTCAAGTCCAAGTCACAAGTCTTCATGTATTAATCTTCGTGGATATATGTTTTGAAATGTTAAATGGTAAAGTTTTCGTTTTGCACTTTTATTTTGATAGTAATAAGATCGGGACTCTTATTTTGAAGGAACTTTTACGGGTTAAATCGGTTTACTGATAAAGATTTAGCCCCAGAAAGCACATGGCTACTTGGCATGCAAAATGATGTCATTCTGCATGTTAAGTAGCCATGTGCTTTCGTGTTATCAGCTGAATCTTTATTTATTGATTAGATCGTTACTCTGATGATAGTGTTCAAGACAGCCTATGTCTGAACTCCATCCTTAGAGTAATGTGTTACTTCTTCAATATTGTTTCCACAGAACGAGCATTTTGCGCTGCTCTTTTCCAATGTGGAAGCAGAATGTGTGAAAGCATATAGCACGATGCGGGGTGTGTCTCTAGACATCTTTAGACTGGAATAGCGGGGCCCAGTACGTGAACTTGCCTCGCAGGTGCACACACCAGGATAGAGGACATCAGACTCCAGAGATAATTTGCTCGAGTCCGAGTCCAAGTCGGAGCGTCAATGTACGAGTCGAGTCCGAGTCATCGTGGGGGGAAAAATTAACGAGTCCGAGTCCAAGTCAGCGTATGCGATAATTCAAGAGTCCGAGTCCAAGTCATTGTGCGCGAGAATTCACGAGTCCAAGTCCGAGTCGCGTCAATCAGTGCGCGAGTCCGAGTCGAGTCCCGAAGATCGGCACTCGAGTCCGAGTCCAGGACTCGAGTACTCCATCTCTGAATAGTTGTGATATCTTCTACTTCTTATAGGTTTACAACCCAATCACACAGTAACACTTGCACATATGCTTGTCAAACAAACATATGATTGATTCAATAAAACCTGACCAGATGATGAATCAGAGAAATGTGACCAAAGCAACACCAGCCAGAACTACAGATGAATATGGCAGGGTATAAAACAGTTTCATGATATGGAATGAAATGCTTAAAAACGGTATATTTTAGAGTACAGTACTTTTACCTTGGAGTGCAGGCGCATCCAGCGGCTGTATAGCGCATGCTTGCAGAGACGTGAAGGGCGGCCCATGTCGTCCTTGCCTGTGGTCGCGTTGATCACCTCCATCGTCTGGTCACCCACCGTCCAGTTCACGCTGAAGTTGGGTGCCTTGCCTGGTTGCCTGGCCTCTGCATTACTTATACCTAGAATCAAAAACAAAGAGGGTCAAAGACTGAGCAGCTCACCCGGCTTTGCTATCTAAAGAAAACCATGTTTAAGCAGGGGTTTTCAAACTGTTAGACTGCGAGCATCCCTTTAGGCAAGTGTCTGGTTGCAAAAAAGGTCTATGAGAAAATTTCCCTTGATCTCACTTGATTATTCCCCTCAGTTTTCAATCATTATCGTCTCAATTGCTCGTTTCAAGTCTTCTCCAACACAGCATGATGTTTATTTAGTAAATAATGGTCCCTTTTAGACTGAATTAGATGATAAATCAGCACACTCTGAGACTGCGAGCAGCACAGGCTTACTCTCACCTTACTATACTTGCTTGGTTTCCCTCAATTCATGTTTTCCTATAGGATCATGATAATGTTATTTTATCCCATAGACAAAGCTGTTTCACATACATTCAGACTATACCAGAAACATAACTTTTAATATATAACTTATAATCTATTGGTTTTGGCTGATAGAAAAGTGGGGAAAACAGTCATATTCCCCAAATACAACTATCTCAGAACTATCTCTAAAAATGCACACACATTGAGGCTATTCGATCTGATCTATTCTGATAACAAAATCCCTTGGCCTGCATCCCACTTCGAAAAACCCTATGATCTAATATATATCCTCAAATAATTTTAATAATCTTCAGATAGGCTTATGAACTATTGTCTTGGTTGTGAAAATGCTCCCACTTCTTGAGATAAATAAACCATGTAAAAACTCCAGAACAATGCTTTGCCAGACAGGAAGAAAATAAGGTTTCTTCACTCATGAAAAATTGACACTTTGGAGGATTTCATAGGACAGCAGTGATATGATATACCAGACTGGAATACTAAATAGAATATTTTCCTGTTGCAGCAGCACATTCTAAGAACCATTCCCCAACACTGTATTAAGCCCCTCAAAACATAAAATGTCTTCAAGCCTTCAAGCGGAAAGGCACTGCGATAAGATAATTATTTTCTCTCTCCATCCTCCAAAGCTTCTGTGGGAGACCCTCAGCAACTTAACCTCCTGCTGCCCCCCTGCATGGATGTATTAAACAATGGATGAGGTACCATATCTGGCAACCCGTTCCTTCAAATGACTCTCACAGCTATAACAGCAACTCTTTTTTACTTGCGTTTCTTATTTTTGCGCTACTGAGTGGAAACAAAAAATACCATCCACCCTGGGGACTATGAGGTCAGAGCCTGCTTTCCTCCAGCACACTACTGGGGATCAGCCTCCACTGTATCTGAAGCATAAATGGGAGATATATGGATGCCATAAATCCTGGTGTGTTGCTTTGTGTGTGTATGTGTGTGTGCGTGTGTATTAAGCTATTTGGTTCCATTTGGCAGCCCTTGTGGCAGAAGATGATTTAAAGGGGATGAAATCCTCAGCGCACTAACGCCATAGCCCTTCACCGCTAAAAACTCTCTAAAGCGGAACAGGTTAATAACCCCCCCCCCATTATCTCCTTTACCAGGCATTTAGAGAGCGACCAGGGAGGGGGAGGGGGCTGTATATAGCTCGAGGCCCTGTGATTGGATGGCTCCTGGTCATGTTCTAAGATATTCAACAAATATGACCCAGGCCTCACTCCACTTGGTATGATTTTGAAAATTGATATAGCATTTTTTTAAACGTTTTGTTCTGTTGTTGTCATGGATTAGGTTTTGTTTATTCCTATTTGTTATTTCCGTAACTCTTGCTCATGGGCGCGGGAAGGGGGGTGCTGAGGGCGCTGCAGCACCCCCTGGCGGCAGGCAGGCGGTGCGGAGCTCCCCTGTCTGAATTACTATTTGACGGTTATTGCTGCTCCCGCTGTGCATAATCTGTGTAATATGTAGCTAATAAATTCCACATTGTTGGTAAAATAATATTTTACATCTTTGTAGTGTGTGTGCTCGCCAGTGGCGTCGCCTGGCCTGCCCCGAATGTTTTTTCTGTAGCCCCGGACAATTCTACCTCAATAATACAATACATTAACCGTGCTTTACGTGACCCTCATCATGACACTAGAGAGGATGGCAGCACTGTAATTTCCTGTGTTCAGTGAATGCAACAGAGGCAAGACACCAGACCAATCAGAGAGTTGCATGGAAATAAAAGTGTGCTTGTGTCATTCAAGCTCGGCTCTGTGTGTGTGTGGAAATAGCGTATTTAGTGTGTGAGAGAGAGAGAGAGACCGGTGCCAGCAGGGACCGTGTCGTTAGAATCTGGTTAGCTAGCTGCACTAACGGACATAAGGAGCTGTTTGTTCCACAACAAGCTGGAGGAGAGTCCTCTCCTGTCAGACTGAGAGACTCAGGTGAGCTAAAGGACTCTCTGAGTGTTTAGATAGTTAACTTCAGTCGAAGTTATCTCAGTGGGTCTCAAACGGTTTGGTCACAAATTATTCAAAAGATTATTTCCGCGGCACACCTTCATTTCATAGGATCATTATCGTTATAAAAAAACAAGAGAATAAAGGAAACACAGTTATGAAATACTATATGGCAGTAAAACAAGAATACAGTTTGAAAGGGGAGTGATTTGTAAAATATCCATAAAGAAAAAGAACATCTGATTACAGTTGTGTTTCATATGGATATTGAGAGATGTATCCATAGATCTCTTAATGTTGCTCTCAAAGTGCACCAGATTGATGGTTTTAACTTCAATATTTAAAAAATATCTGCTTTATTTCTAATGGTCAACAGGCAGCAACTCCACTGTCTGATTGTATAGAAGTC
The DNA here is from genome assembly GCF_902827115.2 of Pseudochaenichthys georgianus. NCBI lineage: Eukaryota > Metazoa > Chordata > Actinopteri > Perciformes > Channichthyidae > Pseudochaenichthys > Pseudochaenichthys georgianus. The sequence goes on from NC_047523.1 coordinate 12,243,018, forward strand.
TATGAGAAAATTACCCTGTTTTATTTGATTTATTAACTCAGTAAATATTTTCCTGTATGTTCAAAATCTCTAGTTTTAGGTCACCCCTAATTGTGGTCCCATTTAGAATTAAATAGACGATAAAGCATCATACATGTTTTCGGCCATAACATTGCATATTTACCGTACTTTTCGGACTATAAGCCGCGACTTTTCCCCCCATTTTTTTTGTACAGCTAACGGCCACTAGGGAACCTCCTAAATCTATGGATTTTACAGGTAAAATTAACCACCTTTAACACTATGGGCTCTATGACAGGTCCGCGGAAAAGCTGGAGGCCGGAAAAGAGTGAGACAGGTAGCGCGCCAAAGTAAAAGTGGAACCGAGAGACAGAACGAGAGCAAGACAGACGGACAATTTAGCTGCTGCGGCTTATATGCAGGTCCGCTTTATAGTCCGAAAAGTACGGTAGATGCTTTGCAGAGATTTTCAATTTAAATTAAGTCAGTTAAAAATTGTGGAATTTTTTGATGTCAATGTTTGCAACAAGTGTTAAGTTTTTTAAATGGTAATATTTTATATGAAAATGAGGGTAAAAACGTCGGAGAGAGTTTAATAGGATTTCTCTTCAAATTAGACAAACGAAAGAGGACAACATGACTTAACTAGAGAATGCAATTCCTGAAGAAATTGCTAGTGGGAATGCTTTATGCTGAAAAGCTGATGCTGAACAGCTATGCTGAAATGTAATGTGTAAGAAGAAATTGAAGAATTTAGATTGAAATGATACATGAACACTGGGGGCTTGAATGTGTGATAAGAGAATTAAAGAAAGTAAAAAGGCTTGGAAAGGCAGCAGAATATTTGAACTGCAAACTTTTGAAATAACTTGATGGCGAATGATCTGTCGCCATGGCAACGGTATTTGATGAAACCCCATAATACACAAGTTATGAGAAAACCGTGTTTCATAGCGAGCATTATGTGGCCAAGGCAACGGCATTTGAAGAAATCTCCAAATTGTCACGTAGATGTCTTCATGGCTGGACTGTTAGCACACATGTGACGTTTGAGCACTTTTTGTCCATTTTCATAGGAGTTATGACAACATCGTGTTTTATGGCGAGGGATGCGTTTCCATGGAAACGGTATATGATGACACCCCATAATTGACATAGAGCTGTTAAGTGCCAGACCATTAACCATTATCTGAAGTCTGCTGCTGTTTTGACCATTTGCATAGAAGTTACGACAACATTGTGTTTTTGGCGAGGGATGTGTTTCCATGGAAACGGCATATGGTGAGATGTCAGATTTGACGTAGAGCTGTTGAGGCATGGACCGGTGATATATAGGTGAAGATCGGGGGACGATCGGACGGTGTCCATTGGAGTTACTGTGACATCGTGTTTTATGGCGAGGGATGCGTTGCCATGTACTACCACATTATGTAACATCAGATTTGAAGTAGAGCTGTTCAGGGCCACAGTGTCAACCATCATGTGATGTTTGGTGGCGTTCTGAGCACTGGTCAGTTTGAGTTATGACATCATCACACAGGTGTTTGTGTTTGAGGTGACAATGTTATCAAACACCTGTGCTTGAGCCCAGAGATCAAAGGTTTCCATGGTGATGTGCAGTAATCAGTGAGAGGAAAGCCTTTCCATCATTCTGAATGAGAGATAAACCTCTTAAATGTGAACGTTTTGTTAAAGAACAGTAGCAGCTATCGATTTCAAAGTGTGCAGCTTGTCAGGACCCTGACGAGCGTCCAAGTCTGCTTTGTGTGTACTTTTGGGTCAATAATGTGGCCTTTTTGGCAGATTAACTAAAGGTGTGCGGCTACTGCTGTGAGGAAAGATCAGGCTGAATTTACAATGGGCCTTAATGGAGACATGTTGAAAGTTTTTGTCACTTCATGCCCTCAAGAGACATTTTGTTTAATTTGAAAAATGATGTCCAAGTAGTGTAGGGTTTGGGAATTATGGCAGTTTAAAAAAATATATGAAGGCGAATTTCCAGCTCTCCTCCACTCTAGCTGTGACATCGCGCAGTCTAGCCTTAACGAGCTGCGCAATAAACACTAATGTTAAAATCTGAAGAAGGCCTCTTTACCAAGGTCTGAACAATGTTTAATATTTCTAAAAGTATGAATCAGATTTAAAAGTTGTGTAACACGAATAATGTCAGAAAGATGTGTAACATGTTTAAGTTAGAATGAGGTTTCTGAGTGAAAGTATGAAGTCGCAGTTAGCAGTTGAAGTCGCATGAAGATTTTTCAAGTCTGAAGAGTTTCTCCATTGACTTCCATGTTAAAACTTGATGAATTATGGGATATATCTCTGGAAATATGAAAGTTATGAATGAAAAAAGTAATATCCATTGATTCCCAGTCGAGCTGAACGTTTTGATGTTTGAATGGAGTTTATGCGATGTGGAATGTGGGAAAAGAAGAAGAGCAAAATAACCCGGCGGAATAAGAACAAAGAATTTGTGCGTAGAAGAACAAGTAGTTGGAATGCTGTATCAGCATTCCCACTAAATGAGATGTGATAAACAAATGGACAAAGAGCCTTCATGAAAATGTTAAATACTATTTACTACAGTTACTAAATCAGCCTACTATCACCTAAAGAACATATCTAGGATTAAAAGACTAAATGTCACAGCAGGATTTGGAAAAACTTGTCCATGCCTTTATCTTCAGTATACTCGACTACTGCAATGGTGTCTTCACAGGTCTCACTAAAAAATCTATTAGAAAGCTGCAGCTGATTCAGAACGCCGCTGCTCGAGTCCTCACTAACACTAAGAAAGTGGATCACATCACTCCTGTTCTGAAGTCTTTACACTGGCTTCCTGTGTGTCAAAGAATAGATTTCAAAATACTGCTGCTGGTTTATAAAGCACTGAATGGTTTAGGCCCAAAATACATTTCTGACCTCCTGCTAAACTATGAACCATCCAGATCTCTCAGGTCTTCAGGGACTGGTCAGCTTTCTGTCCCCAGAGTCAGAACTAAACATGGTAAAGCAGCGTTCAGTTATTATGCTCCAAATATCTGGAACAAACTCCCAGAAACCTGCAGGTCCGCTGCAACTCTGACTACTTTTAAATCCAGGCTGAAGACTTTTCTTTTTGTCGCTGCTTTTATTTGAACTATTCATATCTTAAACTGCACTGTAACTTTTATCCATGTACTTTTTCTTGTAATGTTTAATTGAACTATTTATATTTTAGACTGCACTGTAACTTTTATCCATGTATTTTTTTTCTTAATGTTTATTTGATTAGCTTTTCTTAATGCTTAATGTCTTTCATTTTTTTTTTTTTTTTTTGTAAAGCACTTTGAATTGCCTTGCGTTGAAAAGTGCTCTATAAATAAACTTGCCTTGCCTATTGTTTTACAAAATCAGTAGACAAAGACTGATTGCTTTTTCTAAAAATGGAAACAAAAAAACCAACAAAATAAACTGAGGGAGCTTTTCTCTATTTGGCCTTATTAAAAGGTCAAGCCAATACTGAAAAATGCACACCAAATGATGAATCTATTTAAATTCCACAGGAACTAGGTAAATGTCAGCTCAGATCAAACAGTGGAGGAAAGCAAAACCTGTCCTCCTGCTGAGAAATGATCAGTGAGGAGGATAAATGTGTTTACTGTCTAACATTAACGTCTCACTCTTTGATATTTAAACAGCGGGTGTTTGATCGGCAAACGCTAACAAGGAGATCTCCTCAAAACATGACAATATGTTTGTGCTTTGCCTCAGCCTGAGGTCTTGTTTCGCTTAATCGCTTTTGCAGAAATCTGATTTTTCTTGTTCTGCCACATGAAAGCAGGCCCTCACCGCTGAGCAGAGGCCTGTTGAGGTTGAACTGCTGCGGCAGGTCCTCGATATCTGCGATGCGCTGGTACATGGCTCTGGAGAGGTGGTCAGCGTGGTAAAGGCTGCCAAGGATGATGCTGGAGAAGTAGATAGGCTCTGTGAAGTAGCTCATCAAAGAGCCCTGGATGCCCACCACGTTCCACCTGCAGAGGGAAAACAAACATGTAATATAATTGGCTGGAAATATGCTGCCCTTCTGGTGATTATGAAGACATTTTATTTAAAAACTCAACACGAGGAAGCGTTGCGAGGAAAACAGAAAGTTCGTTTTGTTCCCCTCTGCTAGCTTGCGCTGCTTCATACAGTTGTTATCTGATTGGTCACACGTCAAGTGGTCATTAGCAATGGAGGTAAAAGTTGTAAAACATTTTAACTTGAGCGCAGAACTCATCGGCAATTTTGAGTAGTATGCAAAGCCGAGGATAGGGTTTTTGGCCTAATCGGGCGGCAACGCTTTCTCTTTAGAAACACAGCGTCACTGGGAGCCGTTTCACCATTGATCATGTGATGGCAGCTTCACTTCTAACATTTGGAAAAAGTCAACGAAATACCTTGGGTCCATTCAAACTAATTGAACATCTCAAAACATAGTAATAGGTTTAAACGATTTGGAAAAAATGCGACTGACGAAATCACGATATGATTCACAATATCAGGGCTTGATAATTTCTTGCATCATAATTCTCCGTATCATTGAAATATACAGTATATTTAATTTATTATGGTGTAATTTTTTAAGAAGATCTGTACCAAACAAAATGTTTTGTTAAGCCTGTAGAATATAATTTGTCTACTTTCTTTAAATGTTATTATATATAACTTTATGGTCATACTCAGTTATAACTTGCATCTGTTTTTCATTGCATTTTTTTTATTTCATACAAATCATTAGCGAAACTTTTTAGTTGATTTGTGCTTCCTGCAATATGATATTGGCTAGTCCATATTGGAATTTAGATCGTATCCTCACATAGCAGACCAATACTCTTCCAATATCAGCAACAAGAGTTTGATAACATAAACACAATGCATGTGTGAGCTCAAACATCATATTTTCTACCAACGTTTTCTCCATTTTCCTTCTATTAGTTATTAGAAACTCCTTATTGTCCAACCATAAAAATATGCGTCATCATGACTTGTAGAAATGCATGTAATCAACCAATGAAGTGCCTGGAGACTGGTGACAACATGAAAAGGAGAGAACGTTTTTTCAGCATTTAAAAAGTTTGGATGTTGAATATAGAAAGAAACACTGTACAGTATAATAGTGTGGTACGTGCACAAATGCACAGCCACAGAAGAAAAAATATATTAGTACATAACCAGCCAATGCAATCCAGCACACACAATCACCCATAATCCTACAGCTGTGTACACTCCGAGGTATCCAATTTCATTTTCTACAGACTTCTGTGTATTTCTACGCTGTGTCATTAGCCATCTCTCCACAGTCATTTCCCCATTGACATGCTCCATGAAGCATCACACAGAGAGAGGGAGTAAACAAGAAGAGAGCTAAATAGAAATGAAAGACTTATAGGAATACTTCCCCCCGAAATGATCATTCGTATGTCAATAACTCACCCGTGTTACCTTGAACTCCTGAAGTACACTTCTAATATGCCTTCATAGACACAATGCCTACAGGTATTGATATAGTTTTGCTCTTGGTAAATACTTCCCCAATTTAAATTCGTCAAGAATTGTCTTGGCGAAAAACCTAATGGCGTTCAAGCATTCAAGGTAACACTGGTTGAAGTCATAGTTTACAAATGATCATTTTGTATGGCAAGTATTCCTTTAAGGGTAAAGTGGATGTACCTCTTCTTAGTCATACATCGATGGACTATTACAAAATAAATAAAACAACAGTCAAAAGATTCACTTACAACACACAACTGCAGCTTTTTTGAAAATGTTACTCATAAAGGAATACATGTTGCATTTATTAGGGACTATATTAATTAATTTAATTAATTATGTCTTTCTAATATTTTTTGGACAGCAAACAACCTCAAATGCAGGGAAGAACAATCGATATACAGCTACGGCTACATGGGTAACACTAGATGTTAGTTCATAAGAATGTAGTATTCATTTTGGGGGTTATTGGGTTTTTGGGTATTTGGCAGTTGGTCCATTTAAAGTGGCCCTATTATGCTTTTTGGGGTTTTCCCATTAAATGGTCAGCAAAGGCTAATCCCAAAGTTCCCTCAAGAGGGCCCCCCCCCCCCCACACACTCCCCCCCCTGCCTGAAAGGCATCCATTGGACTCCTTTGTTTACTTCTGGAACATAATAACATCACTATCTAACACTCACACATCTATTGGCTAGCACTCCAACACATTGTACGTGATATGCTAAGAGGGGGACCTTTCCGACACCTCTCTAAGCCGTTGACCAATCACAGCCGTGGTGTGTTGGTTTCAGACAGGGTGAAAAGAGGTCCTGCAGCACAGACAGTATGAGAAAAATAAAGACCTTTTTGAACATTAAAGCATGGAGACATGTCACAGTAGAGGCACTAAATACAAATATGAACTGGAAAATTGGCATAATAGGGCCCCTTTAAGAATGAAAGAAAACAAATATAATATAAAAATATTTATACAAACAAATTACAAAGTTAAAGTGAGATCTGTATTGTCCGTCTGTTAAAATTAGGAGAAATAAGCCCTCATCCTTCGAGGCTGCATTTAAATTCACAAAAACAAGACATTGTGATGATGAGTTGTTGTCACTCTCTTTCACTTCAGGCAGACTGAGCGTGTATGGACCTGGAACAATGAGAAATATGCAAGCATAAGACCCCAGGCTACTCAGAGATACAATTGCCTCAATATTCTCTGTCTTTAGAAAATGAGGGAGGGCAAAATGAAATCTCGGAATTCATAGCTAAGAGCGGTAACACACACACACACACACACACACACACACACACACACACACACACACACACACACACACACACACACACACACACACACACACACACACACACACACACACACACACACACACACACACACACACACACACACACACACACACACACACACACACACACACACACACACACACACACACACACACACACACACACACACACACACACACACACACACACACACACACATTTTTGTCTTTATGCTGGTGAATTACCTAGCTCATGGAAGTCGGCCATGGTTCTCCCCTTGTTAAAGGGCGGAGACCCCTCTGACCTAAATAATTATCGCCCTATTTCCAGACTGTCTGTAATGGCCAAAGTCTTTGAATCTCTTGTAAACGAACAACTGAAAAAGTTTCTAACTGACCATAATATTCTTAGCGAGTCTCAGTCCGGCTTCAGATCAGGCCACAGTACTACTTCAGCGGCTATGCTAGTCTCAAATGACATAATTGAAGCACTAGACAAGAAAAAACACTGTGCAGCATTGTTTGTTGATCTGTCTAAAGCTTTTGATTCTGTGGATCATGCATTGCTACTGCAGAGGCTTGGCCGCATAGGTCTTGGCAAAATGGCTTTGAGCTGGTTTAAAAACTATCTATCTGAAAGAACTCAGTGTGTCTCAGTAGAAGATTATACCTCAGCTGCTCTTACTATAAACAAAGGTGTTCCACAAGGCTCTATTTTGGCCCCTGTCTTATTCTCCATCTTTATAAATGAACTAGGAAATGGGATAAACCCAGCACGGTTTCATTTATACGCCGATGATACAGTTGTTTATACAGTGGCTTCCTCTTTAACTCAGGCTATAGAGCTTCTACAGGATGCTTTTAATACACTGCAACACTCCTTGCTAAGGCTAAGACTGGTCCTTAATGCAAAAAAGACCAAGTACATGACCTTCTCTCGCTCTCGAGCTAATACAGCTGTCCCTCCGATTCTTACACTGGAAGGGACATGCCTTGACAAAGTAGCATCCTACAAATATCTGGGCATATGGATTGATGAAAAGATGGCCTTTGATGTTCATATTGGGAACCTACTGAGAAAACTTAGACCTAAACTGGGCTTTTTCTTTCGTTTAAGGAAATGTTTCCCGTCTGAAGCCAGGAAGAGAATTGTGCAGAGTTCCTTTCTGTCTGTATTAGACTATGGCGATGTGATCTATATGCATGCTTCTTCCTCCCTGCTTAAAAAGCTGGACTCTGCGTACCATACTGCTATACGTTTTGTAACGGGTGCAGGCTCTCGCACCCACCACTGCACTTTGTATCAGTCCTTAGGATGGTCCTCTCTGTACCAAAGAAGACAATCACACATGTTGATTTTTATCCTTAAGTCATTGCTAGGTAAGCTGCCCTTATATATCTCCAGACTTCTGTCATTTTATACTTGCTTTTTTAATACTAGACGAGCAGCAAATGGGATGCTTTTAAATGTTCCTTTGATGCAGTCAGAGCTTGGTAAAGCTGCATTCTCCCACTATGCTCCCTTTTTATGGAATACGCTGCAAGTAAAACTTTGTCTAGAGGCACTTCCTACTGTAAATGCTTTTAAAGGTATGCTACGATTAGCCCTTCATGAAACATGTAACTGTTTTACCTGATGCTATTGCTGATGTGATTATGCTTCTTGCCACTGCACAAATGGCCTTCTGTATTTATATTTGAATTGTATGTTTTTTTTGTTTAATGCCTTTGTTTTATGTTGAAACTTGTTGTGTGCCGTGTTGGTCAGGACTCCCTGGAAGAAGAGATCTTGTATCTCAATGGGACATTCCTGGATAAATAAAAAAAAATAAAAAAATGTTGAGTTATGTTTTTGGAGGCATTCAATTTCATTCCTGTCAAACATCTCTGTGTTCCTTTGTTCTTATCTTATCCAAGATCATGCTCTGTGAATCTAAACACACACACACAGTACACACACGCGGAGTCAGAGCAAGTCAAATAATCAGCTGTTAAAGATATAACAACAGACAGGAACAGGGCAAACACGGAGAAATAACCCATAATGCTGCATAATGAGCTCACTCTAATAGCACTAAGGGCAGAGAGCTGCTTGTTCTGGAAGGAGCTGTGGGGCTGGGCATGTAATCAAAGGAAAATGAGAGGGGAGAAAGCGTTGTGTAAGGAGGGGGACGTTATGGGCCCGGTCAACGAGTGCCAGTCTCTAGCTGTATGAAATAGCAGCCCCGCGGCTAACAATCGCTCACACTGGGACAGGTGCAGGTGGGCAGCAGATTTCCTTCCTGAATAACAGCTGTGTCACGGGAGGGCAGAGAGTGGGACGCCTGCTCCTCACAGTGATAACAAGAGAAGAGATATCTTAACTGTTAGCGGGTTGATTTTCTCTATATCATTTTCTGGTGTCCTGTCACACACACCACACCACAACGCACGCACGCACGCACGCACGCACACACACACACACACACACACACACACACACACACACACACACACACACACACACACACACACACACACACACACACACACACACACACACACACACACACACACCACACACACACCACACACACACACACACACACACCACACACACACACACACACACACACACACACACACACACACACACACACACACACACACACACACACACACACACACACACACACACCACACACACACACACACACACACACACACACACACACACACACACACACACACACACACACACACACACACACACACACACACACACACACACACACACACAATTTTATTCAATTTATAATTTTAGCTATTCTGTCATTATTTGTAAAATAACACCCGACAGGCAGATCAGCAGGGTTGCCAACTCTCACGCATCTGGCTTGTGACACACGCTTTCACTCTCAATCTCACGCTGCCCAAACTATTCTCACGCCAAAAACAAGATGAACCGGCAATCGTTTTTGGTTGGTTATTTACAATGTTGAGTTGACAGCTGCTGAAGCTGTCGACCCGCTCCCTCCCCGCCCCCACCACTCTTAACAACGTTAACAGACAGCAGAGCAGTGGGAGCCGGTTGGTCAATCCCCGACCCGTATTGCGCATGCTCAGATCTAAGATCCAGTAGAAATGATAACAAAGTAACAGTCTGCTGCTTATTGTTCTACTCGGCCAAAATAGAGTCAAAGAGTATATGAGAGTGAGAGTGTGTTAATTCATATATTTGGCAGTTTGGAGTAAGTCTGTAGATTTGTTTGTGTGTGTGTTTCATGCATAGGCCTCTCACGATAATTCATTTTGTTGGATACATTTTCCCAGAAATTATTGCGATAAACGATAATATTGTCGGCACCGTTGTATGACCATTTTAGACCACTGACATAATGATAATATTAGGGACGGGACTTTAAAGAGCCTGTGACACCATCCCAACAACTGTTGTGCAATGAAATATTGGGCTACTAGTAATCTCGAACCGTCAGTTTAAAAAAGAAAAAGCGATACCGTTTCGTTAAATATCAATAATTTCGAACATCGCGGGGAAATTCCTTCACTCATTTTGAAGTTTTGGGGGAAGACGGAAGTGACGTCAATGCGGGAACGCTTCGAGAGCCAAACACGGACAAAGTGTGTTGTGTCATGTGTAGAAATGGTGAATTACTGAGATTAGGCACGTTAATAACGTTTTAATGAAGTTGACTACAGTATATTCATATTTGTCAGTGCTTTCATGTCAATTCGGCGACATAAACATAAATGATCGTGGTGAAGATGATGATTACATTAGGATTAAAAATCGGGAGTGAGAGCTGCTGAATTTCCTCCCGTCGGATGTGATATAAAAACAAATCGATTATTTTTGTGGTTATAAACTCAAGCGGATGAAACTACATTTATTAGTGCTTTCATGTCAATTCGGCGAACATATGATACATTAAATGATGAGTGAGGATGATGATTAAAAATCGTTTGTTTGAGCCGGTCTGCATTTACTGATGAGAAAACAAACCGATGCTTTTTGTAGTTGTAGTACACCAACGTGGATTAAACGTGTGGTTTTTTACCACAATGTTGGGGAAATTAATGGATAAAATGCACGGATTATTATTATTATTCCCACTCCGATCGGGACACTAGGTCCACCGTTTCCCCGCAGCGAGGCTCCCCCCGTTGACAGTTTACGTGGGCTGGGTGCAGTGGCGGACTGGCCATCGGGACGAATCCCGATGGGTCGGTACCGAAGTGGGCCGGTCGGATAAGTAACTAGCACATCCCCCATAGGCGGCGCGTGAGGCTCAGGTTTGAGAAGGCTACATAACTTATTTTACCTGACGCTGCCCGCCTCCGGCGTCTATAGAAAAGAGATTAACTCAGTGTGCGGAGTTTAAATCTCTCAAGTCATATTACAGGATAAAGGAAATACAGTTTAAACTGCCATGCAGAGAAGACGCCGACGTGTCGCACTTATCATTCATATTACATATTACATCATCAATCAGATCATCGATCATATAATATCATAATATATCATATATTTCCTGATCTGAGTCAGCTTCTCCAGCCTCATCTGGCCGTGCAACACTCACAGTGTCACAGACTGGATGCAGAAGTATTATTTAACACATTATGTTGACGAAACACTCGAGACAAATGTAATTAAAGTCAGATCCACTCGTGTCTTAGACGTGAACGCGCTCTCAGCTGGAGAGAGAAACCCTGGCTTGATTTACCGAGTTGATAACCAGCGTCGTAGGACCGCTTAGCGAGATCTCGTTTGTTAGTTTGTTGTTAGTTTGTTTGTTACTCAAACATATCCAGGGTCTGTTGAACTGGCTTCGTAGTACAGGGCACAGGTGGCTAGCAGCGCTAATGTCAAAGACACAGACATTATACATTATATTTGTATTTTACATCCCCCGCTCCCCCCGTTGACAATTTACTAGCGGTACCGAAGTGGGCCGGTCGAGAGTCCCGGGATGATTTTTAGTCCCATTCCACCACTGGCTACATGACCATATGATCGCCCATATTGACGCACCTCATTCCTAAACTTCTAACAGATATAACATAAACCGATCCTTCAGCCTCATATGAGCTCTCAGACACGTTCAACATTAACCTGTCATCGCTGTCTGAGCTTGCTGCTGTGTGTGCCGTCGTGCGTTTACATCTGACTGTATATATATAAAGGTTTCCATGCAGATGCTGGGATCCTGGACGGTGCAGCTGGAGCGCTGTGCCCGCAATGACGTCACCCATCATTTGGCGGGACTTGAAGAATCCGCGAGAAGATCCAGAAAATTGTCAACATTGAAGGCAGATTAATGGTTATCAAAGTACAAATATCCAAAATCAGTTCAGTAACGGTTTTCAAGGGGACAATATGTACTCAAATCGATGGGTTTGGATGATCGGGGAAAACCGTGTCACAGGCTCTTTAACCCGTTAATTAAGATTAATTAATTACACAAAAATTAATGCATTTTAATCGCACTTTAATCGCACTTATTTTTGCACAGCGGAACGTTTCTCACTGGATGAGTTTCAGGCGTACCGATTATACTGGACAACTAACGTTCATGACTTCAGCATGGGACTTCAAACAACAACAAAGCACGGTGAACAATAGTCAAACATGAACGAACAAGCTGATGAGACCGCTTTGGTCGGCCCCGTGGATGGGACATTTTGTTTTTAAAAAACGGACGGATGGAAGCGTCGACAAGAGCACGGTTGTGTGCAAATTATGCAAAAAAGAATTTGCATATCACCGCAGCACATCAAGCCTAAAGTATCACCTAAATGCAAAGCATGTAGCAGCTAGCGTGGACGTTAGCCCGACTCCGAGTGCAAGGAACCACACCCTGACCCAACCCACACTCAACCAGATGACTGGTTTCAGGGCCAGGATAAGTAAGTACACGTCTGAGAAAATAACCAACTCCCTGGCTCACTGGATTGCACTCGACTGTAGACCACTTGGAGTAAAATCCATGTGAAAATGGCTTCTCACTGTTCTCAGGTCAAATATGTATATTTGATTAAAAATGCGATTAATTTCGATTAATTAATTACAAAGCTTCTAATTAATTAGATGAATTTTTTTAATCGAGTCCCGGCTCTAGATAATATATAATAATTCAAGTACATCCTTTCAAACTGCTAGTCACATCCTCATGTAAATGGCAATTTATCGAGTTCATTTTTGTTTATCGTACGATAACTCATTTAATTGTTTATCGCGACAGGCCTATGCACACAATAAAACAGTGGAAACATGTGTTTGACTTTCATTAGTGAATGAAACTTTGTGCCCTTTAAAGTCTGTCCAATATTGTGTATTTGCATATATTGTATATATATCCTATATATAATAATGTCCTGCTACTGACACAATAGCAGTCATTTAGTGCGCATATGTGTAATTAAACCCATGATATCAAAATCTCACTCCAGCCAGGTACCCAAAGTTGGCAACCCTGAGATCAGGAGCCCGACACAAAGTCTGTCTGGATTAACAACGTATCACATTTTCTTAATTAACCAATCAGAATCGCGTATTCAACTAAACCATGTAATAAATAATGTTACTGTCTAGGCTGCAGCTTTTTTAGGAAATTAGCTAATGCGATTATTTTCACCACTATAATGCAATTGCCATTTTTTTTTAATTTACATAATTATTGAGAAATGTGTTTTAAAATGTGTTCTGACAAAACAAGGATTTTCTATTAAGTCCTAGGACCAAGCATCATCATCACTTCATTGAGAATTACATTTGGACATATTTTGTCATAAAATGTGTTACACTGCAAAAACTTGTAAAAAAAATTAGCACTTTAGACACAGATTTAAGTCTATTTGAAATGAATGCACCAGCACTTATAATGGTTTGGTTAACTTGAAGCGAAGTGTCTGCATTTTTCTTGCTGTTCTGAATTTGTGTCTGATGGGTTTATTGGACTTATTGAAAGCAAAATGAAAGGTTTTTTGTTCCTTCTCTTTGCGAATTACCTATATTCTGTTGTTATGAGAACACACTTTTTAACTTTCTTTGAAAGGGACTAAGGGACTATTAAAATATTATATTAGTACTTTTGTAATGTTGTTTCTTACTCCACTCATTCTCTATACCTGTATATTATAACTTGTAACATTACTTATGCTGCAGCACTTACTGCACTTTCTGTTAATTATATTACTATATGCACTTATTTGGATATTTGAGTGTCTACCAATCAGAGGGTTAATCATTTGATCCCTTTCCCTACAGTCAACATATTGAAGCGTCCTTAACCCTAAATTGCTACTGTCATCATGTCTAGGGCATTTAAGTGTAAGCTTTGGATAAAAGGCTCAGCTAAATGACATGTAGTGTAATAAAATGCAATATATGCATAGATGCAACTATAAAATATGTCATGTTTTTTTCTTGTTATCTAGTCAAGTTTGAGAAACAGAAAAATCCCAGATAATTACATTTCTGGCATCTAACTTATTTTCCCTCTACTGACTTGGATCCCAGCACTTTCGGACAACCGCACACAATCGGAGTCACTAGCAGCAGCACTGACACTGCAAAAGATTTCAACACAGTGCAAAACACATCCCTGACCACATCTCCCTCATCAAATAGTTCCTCAGCTTTCAATCACTCCCTGCGTTCAGACGAGGTAAAACCATCCCAGACTGAGGTGGAAGGAGAGGAAGAAAAAAAGGGCTCTGGAGAAGAGTTATGGAGAAGTTTTATCGTCCATCACAAGCCAGGCACAGTGTTGCCTTGAACATGGACAGAGACTAAAGACGCCATGATCTGCAAGGAAACAATGCCCCAGGGACAGAGCATCCATCACTGTAGCTGCCCCTGACTCTACTGAAATAAAAGACGATAGACTTGGAATGACAGAGCGAGGATAAAAATGCAATTTATTGCAGTATGAATAAATAAAACACATAAAAAGAGTATCATAAACTATATGTGGACACAACGTTCTAAGTATTGAGTACTTTTGCAATGATTAGTTGATCAGAAGAAAAATGATTTTGATAATCCTTTATGTAATATTTCATGCAGAAATAGCAGTAAGGCTAATTAAACCATCCATTATTTTATTTTGTCTGTTTTATGTTGAGCAAAATACAATTCAAATATATTTTTGGGTTTTGGACTGACGCAGACATATCTACATTAAAGTGGACCTATCATGCTATATTTGAATAATATATTGCAGGGCCATACCTTTATAAAACAAGCCTGCGATTTTTTTTTTTCAAAATACCAAACAGATCATGCATTTTAGCCATGCCTCATTTCGCTCTATTTGCTCTTTTTTAGCCCTGTTTTTGCAAGGGCTGAATCTGTGAGAAGTCTTCTTCGCTGCTTTTGTGGCACACTACAGCGCCACCTACAGGCCTGGCATATGTACTACATCGTTTCCAGCGCTTTCGAATGGCAATGGCCGTGGCTGTCTCCTCCTGATAGGAGGAGAGTTGCCCATATAGGCGGAGCTCCTCTAGAGGGAACTTTGGGACACTTCAAGTAAAGGGAAAACCTAAGAAGCACAATAGGGCCCCTTTAAATTTCCCAAAATGTTCATCTTTGCCCAATGAGTAACACAATAATTACAAAAATGCAATAAACTAGCTGCTTGGTTAGAACTGACTTATAAAATGAAATAAAATACATTTTAAATACACATTCACTGTTCAACAGTGTTAAAGGTGTTCTGAGTTTGAGGCACAGTACCTTGCGATCTTGTCACTGCAGGACATGGTGAGTAACCTCTCCCCCTGCAGCACCCCGTCCCACGTCTGGATGGTGTTGCTGGACCTCACAGGGATGGTGCCCTCCCCCGACTCAATTTTGGTCCTTAACTGGCCCCGTGCTTTCCTGTTGGGATGCCTGTCCCCTAGGTCTGAGCGGAAAAACACAAGTTGAAAGATATTTAAAGAAATACATCCACAAAAGTATTAAACTCTAGAGGAGTTATCAATCAATCAATCAATCAATCAATCAATCAATCAATCAATCAATCAATCAATCAATCAATCAATCAATCAATGTTTATTTATATAGCCCAATATCACAAATGTTACATTTGTCTCAGTGGTCTTCACAGTGTGTACAGAATATCAGTATGACAATACGACACCCTCTGTCCTTAGACCCTCACATCGTACAAGGAAAAACTTCCAAAGAAAACCCAGTTTAAAGGGAACATGGGAGAAACCTCAGGGAGAGCAACAGAGGAGGGATCCCTCTCCCAGGACGGACAGACGTGCAATAGATGCCGTTTGTAAATTGAAAAGATAATACATTTGCAACATAGGTAGTCCAAATGTTTGGAAATGCATGTGTGTATAATAGGAAGATGAATCCACGAGGATATCCATCCAGGACCGATGATCCAGGACCACAGCCACGACTCAAGATCCAGCGCTCGCGATCCAGGACACAGGACCGCAGGATCATCCATGACTCCGGATCCCAGCGTATATAGACACCAAAAAGAAAGAAATGTGGGGAAGCTGGGTTAATCGGAACATGAGAGTACACAGGTATAGACAGAGAGAAGGAAGAAGTAAGATGTCCCCCGACAAACTAAGCCTATATCAGCAAAACTAGGGGCTGAATCTAATCAGCCCTAACTATAAGCTTTATCAAAAAGGAAGGTCTTAAGCGCACTCTTAAAAACGGATAGGGTGTCTGTCGCCCGAACACAAACTGGAAGCTGATTCCACAAATGTGGAGCTTGATAAGAAAAGGCTTTGGCTCCCATTGTACTTTTAGAGATTCTAGGAACAACCAACAACCCTGCATTCTTGGAACGCAATGCCCTAGTAGGACAGTAGGGTATAATTAGTTCTTTAAGGTAAGATGGCGCCTGCCCATTAAGGGCTTTGTAGGCGAGAAGAAGAATTTTAAATTCTATCCTGTGTTCTATAGGGAGCCAGTGTAAGGCAGCCAGAACAGGAGTAATGTGGTCCCTTTGCCTAACTCTAGTTAGTACACGTGCTGCAGCATTTTGAATCAGCTGAAGCGACTTGACTGACTTCTTGGTACTCCCTGATAATAAAGAGTTACAATAATCCAGCCTAGAAGTAACAAATGCATGGACTAGTTTCTCTGCATCGTTTTGAGGCAAGATATGCCTGATCTTTGCAATGTTACGTAGATGGAAGTAGGCGGTCCTTGAAATTGATTTTCTATCTAGTTACGAACTAGATAGAAATAATGTATTCCTATCAATGTGCAAAAAACTCCTCAATAAAAGACAATCTTTAAAGAGCCTGTGACAGCCTCCCAACAACTGTTGTGCAATGAATATTGGGCTACTAGTCATCTCGAACCGTCAGTTTAAAAAAGAAGGTGCGATACCGTTCCGATAAATATCAATAATTTCGAACATCGCGGGGAAATTCCTTCGACTCATTTTGAAGTTTTGGGGGAAGACGGAAGTGACGTCAATGCGGGAACGCTTCACTGTGCGGCGAGAGAGCCAAACACGGACAAAGTGTGTTGTCATGCATAGAAATGGTGAATTACTGAGTTTAGGCACGTTAATAATGTTTTAATGAAGTTGACTATTCATATTTGTCAGTGCTTTCAAGTCAATTTGGCGAACATAAACATAAATGATCGTGGTGAAGATGATTAAATTAGGATTACAAATCGGTAGTGAGAGCTGCTGAATTTCCTCCTGTCGGATGTGATATAAAAACAAATCGATTATTGTTGTAGTTGTAAACTCAAGTGGATGAAACTACATTTATTAATGCTTTCATGTCAATTCGGCGAACATATGATACATTAAATGATCATGAGGATGATGATTAAAAATCATTTGTTTGAGCTGGTCTGCATTTCCTGATGAAAAAACAAACCGATGCTTTTTGTAGTTGTAGTACACCAACATGGATTAAACGTGTGTTTTTTTTTTACCACAATGTTGGGGAAATGAATGGATAAAATGCACAGATTATTATTATTATTCCCACTCCGATCAGGACACGAGGTCCACCGTTTCCACGCAGCGAGGCTCCCCCCGTTGACAGTTTACGTGGGCTGGGCTGGGTGCAGTGGCGGACCGGCCATCGGGATGAATCCCGATGGGCTGGTACCGAAGTGGGCCGGTCGGATAAGTCACTAGCACATCCCCCACTCCCCCCGTTGACAATTTACTAGCGGTACCGAAGTCGGCCGGTCGAGAGTCCCGGGATGATTTTTAGTCCCAGTCCACCACTGGCTACATGACCGTATTATCGCCCATATTGACGCACCTAATTCCTAAACTTCTAACAGATACAACATAAACCGATCCTTCAGCCTCATATGAGCTCTCAGATACGTTCAAAGTTAAACTGTCATCGCTGTCATCGCTTGCTGCTGTGTGCGCCATTGTGCGTTTACATGCAGATGCTGGGATCCTGAACGGTGCAGCTGGAGCGCTTGGCCCGCAATGACGTCACACATAATTTGGCGGGACTTGAAGAATCCCCGAGAAGATCCAGAAAATGGTCAACATTGAAGGGCAGATTAATGGTTATCAAAGTACAAATATCCCAAATCAGTTCAGTAATGATTTTCAAGGGGACAATATTTACTCAAATTAATGGGTTTGGATGATGGGGGAAACTCGTGTCACAGGCTCTTTAAAAAAAACTGAACATGGAAAAATGAATTCCACAAAAGCATGACCTATTATTTATTATTATGTTATCAATGTTTTCTGGTGTTCCACCACCAGGCGCCATCTATTCAGTGACTAATTGAATGTGGCTGTTTTCTATTCACTCTGGCATGTGTAACGGGAAACACTATGACAGGAGTAAGAGGGAGGTTAATCACACAGACAGTGTGGGGGGGGCCGGGCGGGGGGAGGCTGATAGAGACAGACAGCGAATGACAAAAAGCTCTAATTACTAGAGCCTTGTTTAAATGTGTCTGTGATGCGTATTCGGATTTCGGGAGCATAATTCTAATTAAATGAAACCAAGCATAGGAAAACCTACACATTTAATTAAATAAAATAAACTGTTGAATCTGTATTCTAAACTCGGATGAAATTAAAAACACGAGCTGAAGAGAGGCAGGGGTTGTTGTGAGGCAGCGAACGGACAATCTGTAATCCAGTGGTGGAAGAAGAAGAAGTGATATACATAAAACTCTGTTATAAAACTCTGTTAACACTAAAAGTCCTGTATTCAAAAATATTTATTCAGTATAATAACACAGGTTGAGGAATCAAATTATACTGAAAGTACCAAAAGTACATCAACTATTTATGCTAGTGGCCTATTTTAGAATCATACGGTTTTTAGAAAATGACTTGACAATGAATATTATTATTTGTACTTTATTTGATTATTTGTATAAATGAGTTGGTTAATACACATCCTTTGTTCAAAATACAAACCTTTTTTTAGTATACAGTACAAATAAAGCAACAAATATAAAATCAGTTTTTCTTACACTAGATAGTAAACTAGAATGCTTTTCAGCCATAAACCTTGAACAATTGAATTCAATGATTCTTTCTTCTAAACCATCAACGTGTATCTTAGACCCAATTCCAACTAAGCTGTTGAAGGAAGTTTTTCCATTAATTAGCACTTCTTTATTAAATATTATGAATATGTTTTTGTTATCAGGCTATGTTCCACACTCATTTAAAGTAGCAGTGATAATAGCCTCAGCAAAGGACTTGTCTCTATTCTTGTCTTGCTCGATCTCAGTGCTGCATTTGATACTATCGACCATGATATCCTATTGCAAAGACTAGAGCTCTTAGTATAAAGGGAACTGCTTTAGGCTGGTTTAGGTCCTATCTGTCTGAACGGTATCAGTTTGTGTGTGTCAACGATGAATCTTCCATGCAAACCAAAGTGAGCCATGGAGTACCACAGGGCTCAGTGCTTGGACCTATTTTGTTCACATTATATATGCTTCCGTTAGGCAATATTATAAGGAATCATTCTGTACATTTCCATTGTTATGCGGATGATACTCAACTATATCTATCCATCAAGCCTGATGAATCCAATTATCTAAATACAATTCAAGACTGCCTCAAAGACTTAAAATCGTGGATAACCTTACATTTTTTTCTGTTAAACACGACCAAAACTGAAGTTATTGTACTCGGCCCAAAGAATCTACGAAACAAACTATCTTAAGATATATTAACTGTGGATGGCATTCATTTGGCCTCCAGTGAGACTGTAAGGAATCTTGGTGTTATATTTGATCAGGAGTTATCCTTTAACGCCCACATAAAATCAATCTCAAGGACCGCCTACTTCCATCTACGTAACATTGCAAAAATCAGGCATATCTTGCCTCAAAACGATGCAGAGAAACTAGTCCATGCATTTGTTACTTCAAGGCTGGATTATTGTAACTCTTTATTATCAGGGTGTACCAACAAGTCAGTTAAGTCGCTTCAGCTAATTCAAATTGCTGCAGCACGTGTACTAACCAGAGTTCAGAAAAGGGACCACATTACTCCAGTTTTGGCTGCCTTACACTGGCTCCCTAGAGAACACAGGATAGAATTTAAAATTCTTCTTCTCGCCTACAAAGCCCTTAATGGGCAGGCGCCATCTTACCTTAACCTGTTTAGCCCTGAGCCTGTTTTTCAGGTCTCAGGCTCGAAAATGACATTCCCAGAACAAATGACCATATCCTCCCTTCTAAAAGGGTTAAATTAATAATCTTTTTTCTCAAAGTAATGATAAACCTGTGAGTTGGATGTATAAAAGTCCGAATCAATATAGATGTTTTTTATTTTAAAGAAAATTCAGATTGAACATAGTAAAAAACTGTAAATCATAGTGTCCGTCCAACAATTCGTTTTTACTTACAGTGAAAACTACCCTTGGATGATGGTAAGGTAGACTAAAAGCTTTAGGAATCCAAAGTACAACATATAATAAGTACCCTGTATCAAGATTGATGCAAAACAAGTGACATTTGACCTTTTTAGAGAGGTTTAGCAAAAAAAACTCCACCTCTGAGGTGATTTGGGTGGAAATGGGGGTTTTAACATTTCTCTGGAACCCATTGGTTGATTTTGGTGATTGACATCTCTTTCTGACCATTAGAGCAAATAGAATCGAAGGTGAATCTCCCCACTCACACACAAGCTAAAACAAAAAGGTGGGGGCTTCGCGCACACAGTTTTGCACCAGAGTGAAAATATTTCTAGCTGTGACATCTAGAAACGGAAAAGCAGGTTTATTGCTTATGGATTATCAGAAATCATTTCAAAGGGACACAGACACATTGGATTAACCTATGGATTAACTTCAGCAGCGTTTTTATCGTTTAATGCCATTGAAGACCACTTTTGACCAGACTACGACACAGGTGAGCCATGTTAGCGTTTTTAGCTACCTTGCGCCACATGTTTTGATGTCTGTTCCTGTTATTATCTCCGCAAGTTCATATCATTGAGTGATAATGTCTGCACCCATCGATTCTGTGTCATCTCACGATGTGAAACAATGGGTTGGATGTGCAGCAAAGATAAATAATAAGGTTTTGTGAGTGAATTTCGGTGCAGTCATCTGTTAGCATTTTTCGCTCGTTGCTAATTCAGAGGCTCAGCGTTAGCATTGTGTTTTTTTTTTTTGAATTTTTTTAAAAATGATCAGTTAGATGAGTTTCTTCCCATTACATGGATATAAAACATTCATAGTTTATTAACCTCTTAAGCCCCACGGACCCGGTTCGGGCCGAAATCGCGTCATTTGCAGGAAACAACGTCTAAGGAACCAAATATATGGAACAAACTCCCAGAAACCTGCAGGTCCGCGACAACTCTTACTACTTTTAAATCCAGGCTGAAGACTTATCTTTTTGTCGCTGATTTTAATTGAAACTGAGCTGTTGTGTTCATCAGTAAAGTGGAACTTCTGTGTGAACTATTCATATCTTAAACTGCACTGTAACTTTTTATTCATGTATTTTTTCTTTTAATGTTTCTTTTATTATCTTTTACTGTTTTTAAATGCCTTTGTCTGAATGTCTTTCATTTTTGTAAAGCACCTTGAATTGCCTTGTGTTGAAAGGTGCTATATAAATAAACTTGCCTTGCCTTAATATTTAATAAACTATGAATATTTTATATCCATATAACGGGAAAAACACATTTAACTGATCTTTTTCATTTTGTTTTTCAAAAAAAACACAACGAACTATGAGTGACCCTCTGAATTAGCCCCGAGCGAAAAATGCTAACCTATTACTGCACAGAAAATCACTCCTATCTCCCTTATTACTTATCCTAGCTGCACATCCAACACATCGTTTATGATCGTAAAGACACAGAATCTAACGGTGCCCACCTCAACACTGAAAGATACAAACTCGCGATGTTATCAACAAAAACGTACATCAAAACATTTGGCGCTAGGTAGCCTAAAACGCTAACATGGCTTACCTTGGTTTTTTCTGGTCAAAACTGGTCTTCAATGGCATTAAAACGATAAAAACGATGCTGTAGTTAATCCATAGGTTAATATCCTATGTGACTGTGTCCTCTTTGAAATGTTCTGATAATCTTTAAGTAATAAAACTGCAATTCCGTTTTCAAATATCAGAGCAGGGATATTCCTACGCTTTGAAGCAAGATTGCATGCACAAAGACGCAACCTTTTTTGTGTTAACATGAGTGTGTGCGGGACGATTTCCCTTCGATTCTATTGGCTCTAACGGTCAAGAAGATATGTCACATGTCAAAATCGAGCAAGGGGGGCCAGAGATAAGGAACATCCACCCAAATGGCCCCAGAAGAGGTTTTTTTTGCTAAATAATAATAATAATAATAGATTTAATTTGTTAGCGCTTTTACAGGTGCTCAAAGACGCTTTACAGATATAGTGAAGAGAAAAGAAAAGGAAGGAACAACAAATAAATATATAGTTAAAGTTAAATAATACAAAAACAATCACACATTAAAAGCCAGATTGAAGAGGTGAGTTTTTTGAAGGTGGTGAGGTCAGTGCAGTCTCTGATGGGTTATGGGAGTGAGTTCCAGAGGGAGGGGGCAGCGACGGAGAAGGCTCTGTCCCCCCAGGTCCGGTGATTGGTGCGGGTGGGGATGGATCAGAGGTTGGCTTCTGATGAGCGGAGGCAGCGGGAAGGGGCGTGGTGGTGCAGCAGGTCTAAATCTGTCTAAAAAGGTCAAATATCACTTGTTTTGCATCAATCTTGATACAGGGTACTTATTATATGTTGTACTTTGGATTACTAAAGCTTTTAGTCTACTAACCCATCATCGAAGGTTAGTTTTCACTATAAGTACAACATATTTTTTAGACGGACACTATAATTTACAGTTTTTTACCATGTTCAATCTGAATTTTCTTTAAAACAAAAAACATCTATATAGATTCTGACTTTTCTTCATCCAACTCACAGGTTTATCATTACTTTGAGAAAAAAGATTATTAATTTAACCCTTTTAGAAGGGAAGATATGGTCATTTGTTCTGGGAATGTCATTTTCGAGCCTGAAACCTGAAAAACAGGCTTGGGGCTTAACAGGTTAAATGAACATGCCCTCAGACACTGTTTCCTGCAAGATGTTGCGGGAGGGCCCCGGTACCGGGGTCTGTCGGGCTTAACCGGTTAAAGAACTCATCATACCCTACTGTCCTACTAGGGCATTACGTTCCAAGAATGCAGGGTTGTTGGCTGTTCCTAGAGTCTCTAAAAGTACAACTTGATTGGTGTCAGTGCCAAAAAAACATTTTAGGAGCAATGCGCTCATGGTATAGATGTAATTTGGTTGTGTGTGTAGACGGTGGAAGCAGGGAGAGGCATATACGTGCCTTGATCCCTGCAGAGTTGACGCATAACTGTTGATTGGTGTCAGTGCCAAAAAAATATTTTAGGAGCAATGCGCTCATGGTATAGATGTAATTTGGTTGTGTGTGTAGACGGTGGAAGCAGGGAGAGGCATATACATGCCTTGATCTCTTCTGAGTCGACGCACAACTGTTGATTGGTGCCAGAACAACTTTTTAGGAGCAATGCGCTCATGGTATAGATGTGGCGCATACATCTTAGTTCCTACTCTTTTCCCTCACCCTATCCTAAGAGAGTGCATGTACGTAGACACGTTGTGCCTCTCCACCTCTGTTCCTTACTTTTTACCCCATTCCCTCAACCTGTCCTAAGGGAGTCCATGTAGACACGTTAGTTTTGCTGCTATAGGCTTAGACTGTCGGGGGACACCTTATTTCTTCCTTCTGTATCTGTGCACTCACATGTTCCGAATAACCCAGCTTCCCCAAATTAATTGTTGGTGTCTATCTATGCCGGGATCCTGAATCATGGCTGATCCTGTTGCTGCGGTCCTGTGTCCTGGATCCTGCATCCAGAGTCCTGGATCTGGAGTCCTGGATCCTGAGTCATGAGTCCTGGATCCTGAGTCCTGGATCCTCTATCCTGAGTCCTGGATCTGAGTCCTAGATCTGAGTCGTGGCTGAACCTGTCACTGTGGTCCTGCCTGACTCTTATCATACTACTTCCCTGATGGCTCCCACAGGATTGTTGACATCCTTCTTATTACAGACACATGCATTTACAAACATTTGGTCTACCTATGCTGTAAAATGTATTATCTCTTCGATTTACACACGGCATCTATTGCACGTCTGTCCGTCCTGGGAGAGGGATCCCTCCTCTGTTGCCCTCCCTGAGGTTTCTCCCATGTTTCCCTTTAAACTGTGGGGTTGTCTCTGGAAGTTTTTCCTTGTACGATGTGAGGGTCTAAGGACATAGGGTGTCGTATTGTCATACTGATATTCGGTACAAACTGTGAAGTATACTGAGACAAATGTAACATTTGTGATATTGGGTTGTATAAATAAACATTGATTGATTGATCTTACGTGAAAGAAAGAAATATTATTAAATGAAAAATCTAATAAAAAAATAAAATCATTATCAAACAAATTCATAATAACATTAATATTAAAAATACATAATTAAATTAAAAGGAGTAATAATTAAAGTTATATTAAGATTACATCTGTTTATGTACTACATAATGATTATTGATGCATTAATGTTTCTATCACAGCTGGTAAAGATGGAGATAATATTAATTACTTCGTATAATGCAATGGGATATTTTAACTTTTAATAATATGTCCGTGTTTATTTATTCATTGATGTTTGTGTTTTTATTTTTAGTGTAATTTGTAACTTAACCTGATGGAGTAAAAATAAATATATAGGCATCCAAAATGTAGTGGAATAGAAGTATAACATGATCATTAAAGTTAAGTACAGTAAAATACAAGTATCTCAAAATTGTACTTAAGTACAATACTTGATTAAATGTACTTCTTTACATTAAGTACCTTCTACTCCGGCCTCATGTGGAGAGAAGATCCTGGCGTCTCCGCAGGGCGAGGTGCTGATGTAGAGGTGGAACTGAACGTTGTCCTTTAACCTGTAGCCTCCCTTTTCGCACAACACGAATATCGACTTGTTGTTGTCGTCTTTGCTGTGGTTGTGACAAAGATATAAGAGACAAATTAAGACCACCCTCACAATCAGCATTGTAGATCATTCACTAACTCAGAAAATGAGGTGCCGTCCACTGACCTGAGGAATAACTCCAGCTGGGTGTAGAGGTACCTGATGAGCGAGCGTCGGGCGATTATCTCAGCGTGGCAGTCGTTGAGGGCCAGCCCGCGGTCGCTCATGTACTCACCGTTGATGCATTTTGTTCCTGTGGAAACACAAATAACCTGTGCTTCCTTCACATCGGTCCCTGTTGGGGGTAAAGGGAAAAAAAACATGAGTATTTGTACACTCATCTTCAAGAACATACTGTACATGTACTACTGCTCTATATTGAGTTGTAATGCCCTTAATAGGACAAAGTGAGATCATCTGCAAACTGTCATATAGTTATATTTGGATTTAGTTTTAAAGGCCAACTACTGTCCTTGTCTAACACTGCAGTGACTGTTTTCACATCCATCTGCTGAAGGTGGAAAGTCTTTCTGTGCTCAGCTTGAGTCTTACCTTAAGTTCATACAGTACTGTATACAAGCATGAAAACGTCAAGGTGAGAACTTGGCGCCTCAAGGACATTGAGATTTGACTTGTCAGCAAAGTAGGGGACATGTTGTGTACATCACTTACATTTTGGAAAGTAATTTGCATATTAATTAATGTTTTAGGATTTTTCACTGAGGGAGAATTACTAAATGTTATTGGTTCTAACTTTAAAATACAACTTTTTGGGATTTTTTTTTAAACCTCCAAACAGAGTATGTTATGTCATAAACCATTGAAAAGATCGATACATATAATATGTACCATTACTATAACAGTGAGAGCTGTTTAAGTTCATGATGTTTATTTGTGTGTAAAATGTTTTGAGTGCCAAGGACAGATTGAAGAAAAAAGTGAAATACAAACATATATATATAAATATAAAATACTTCAGTACAGTTATACCACTGGTGAGAAAACTGGGTGATGATAAATGTTGTAGCATATGGTTAAAAAAAGGCCATTAGATTCTGACCAAACACGGCAAATATATACGTAAATATTGTCCACTTTTTTCTATGAGTTTTGCAACTTAAATTACTCCTTTAGGTAAACCTTAAGAATGTTCTGTCAGTGCCAGATTTTGTAAATATAACAGACCGTATTTCCCCCTCAAATGTACCTGTAGTCATGACGACCCCTGCTAGGACTTTCCGCCGTGCATGTGGAGAGGTGAAGTTTTCTGTCAGCTCGCTGAACTTATCCACCACCAGACGAGAGACTGCATCTGCCAGAACCTAGAATCACACACATACATACACACAGCCACACAAACACGAGCTTGTGTCAGTTATGTCAGTTTACAAAAGCGCATCTGATGTTATCCTCCCCTAGAGCACCGTGTACCTGTCACAGTGATCACATTCAGCTCCAAACAAGCGTCAGAGCGTTGAAACGGCAACAAGTGAAACTGGGTTTACCCCCTGAGGTATACCTAACCCTCTTTCAAGCAACACAGTTTGATTTCGGCATGACAGTGAAAAATTCCTACCTCCCTTCTGTCAGCGAAATAAAAAGAAAACAAGTAAACCCGAGCTACACATGTGAACAATAGAGTTTTGTTGACATTACGTAAGATTTGAAACTCGCGTCTTAACTCTGTGGGAACCTCAAGTGAACTTCACACCTATTTTGTTCTTAAATAGCCGCATCCTCTTGCTGGCTCTTTATCCATTGCTAATGTGATGGAAAATGACGACAACCAAGAGGGGAGATGACGGCTGGATGACCACAAATTAAAGAGATTAGTCCAATATTACTTCCCTGCTACTTTGGAGTCACCCACTCGTAGCGGGATCATTTGACTTTCGAATGTACCAAGGTCGGCTATGGTGTAGCAATGACTGTTCATCTCTAGGGTTACAAAATAGCGGACTACATGTCAGAAAATGTGTCCTTTTAGGAGGATAAGAACACCAATTTTCCTTTTGCATCCCTAAATAAGTCTTTGATGTATTTTACAGTTCGGGCGCCAACAAAAAACATCTATTGAACTTAGGTTATAATTTTTTTTGCAACTGCAATGGACTGCGTTCCCATTAGTTCTCGGCCAGATGAAACCAGGCGGCAGAAATTAAAGACCAAGCGACAGAGAATTAATAGAGCAATTAGTGGGGGCGCTATCGTTCGAATGGGCTTCTTGTCGAATAAATCAGCTGACAAGTGGAGAGAGTGAGTAAAGAGAAAAAAGGGGGTTGGATGGGGGGGGGACTGTTGACAGTGTGCTGTGCTGATTAGCTTTGCCAACTGTGTTATCTCTTTGAGCACACTGCCACGGCTCTGACAGTCACCTCTATATTGGCATCAAAAGTGGCCCCCAATCCTTAGTCCCTGCATACCTGATGGGAATAATTTTGTAGTGGTATCCTTCTAGAAACACATTGCTTGACAGGTTTAGGGTTAGGGTTGTATAGTTCTGTCAAATACTTGAGTTGTAACTGACCTTATGATACTATTTTGACATTATGTTAAAAGCCATCCATTTTGGAATACACTCGTTCGGAAGAAGGGTGTAATTAATTTGAGAACAAGTGATTTACCTAGGAAGACCGAAGATATGAACCAAGCACTGAAATCTTGATAATCGGATTACAATGTCTATCTCATCTGGATCTAATGCATGGTGTTAACAACTGATGACTTTTTACAGTCTAACCCATCTTAGCATTTGGGATTTTAACTTTATCTTTTTTTCGACCCCCTCCTTAAATTCTAATTAGCTTTTCAAGTATACTGATGATTGACAATGTTGAGTGAATTCTCAAATGAAATCTTCAATCATGTTATTAAATTGAAAGGCAGATAACAGGTAGATTAGGGATCTGCTGTAAATCGACAAATTAGAACAATAGCCCGCAATTTAAGAGTTCATTCCAGTAATTATGACTTTGAAGTGTAGAACTTCTTAAAAACTACAAGGTAACTATAAAGCCTTGCATTCCTCATGTTGGCTTTTAATCATGGTATTCTTACAAGCTCTTTTTCAACCATGGTCAACGGTACTGTATAATGAATGACTTACAGGCATGACACATCCTATAAAACATGATAACTGCTTGTTTTGGAAGATTTATTCTGGAAAAACCGTAACCGCTTCTTTCTTAACACTTACCAGAAATCCAAATTAAGTCTCAGCAATCCCACTGGAAGAAGTTTGGATCGGCTTTATGGACCATGCTCATGTTTTTTGGTCTTGTCCATGTAAACAATTTTTAGAAATAAGGGGCCCTTTTAATCCAAGAGATTCTACACCTGATATCCTTATTTTATCTGTCTTCCACCTTTTTGAACCTTGGAAGTATCCTGAAAAGTCATAAAAGCGATATATAGATTTTGAGGGTTATCGTGGCCGCAAGTTAAATAAATCCATTACAAAACGCTGGTTTAAGAAGAACTCCCCGTACATTGCTCTTCATAGTAAGATTATGAACTCTATTTACTCAATGGAAAAAACTACTTTTACTATCCGAGCCCAAAAGGAGAAGTGGGATAAATATTGGGGAAAAATCAGATATCTTAAAAATGTCACTTCCTAACCCTTTTCTGAACACTAAAAACATAACATTACAAACATAATACAGCAGTAACTCAAGATAACAACCCCTAGAATGGGTGTCTTTGGCTAGTTAAGTTCACAAATCAATGTGCACTAAAACATAATTCATACCTCCAAGGCCTTTGAGACATTACATAGTTGCATTTCTGTTTAATGGCAATGGCATACTATATAGAAAATAAACATCTTACCTGGGGTAGATGAAGCTGCAATCCCTCACTCGGAATGGGTTGTCGGGATGGTGTCTGGTCTAGCTGCATGTTGAAGAGAGTAGAGAGGGCGGCCTGCGCTGCCCGGGCTTTAGCCAGCTTCTTGTTGCGCCCTGAGCCTTCAAACATCTGTGTATCCACCGTTACTGACATCACAAAATTCTTGGCATGACTTTCCCCGCTCTCTGAGACAAAGTCATACTTGAGGCCTGGCCTGAGCTCATTGAGGATCATGACTGGGTTTTTACCACTGGAAGGGGAACTGAATATCGACAGAGGGGGCAATGGGGCCTGGACAAGGTTGCTGCCAGGAGGTGTGGGAAGTGGGTACTCCCCTAATGAGTTTAAGGAGCTGTTACCATTGGAGCCTAGAAAGAAGGCCTCTTCAGGTGCGGCTGGCGTTTCAAAGCCATTGAAGAGCATGTCAGGGAAGTCGGCTTGGTCAGATGTAAAGTCGGTGTTCACTGTCAGTGTTCGACCCATGGCCAAGTGCGCCTCAGAGGCATTGGGGAACTGGACGAAGGAACGCAGGGCTTTCTCTGCTGCATTTAATTTGGCCTTCTTTTTAGTGGGGCCCAGGCCCTCAAACATCTGTCCATTGACCTCAACAGTCATGACAAAAACTGGTGCATGTACTGGTCCTGTCTGAGACAGCAGTTTGTACTGTAGACCAGGTTTGATTTCGTTCAACTGCATCAGAGCATTCTTGGGCAGGACTGGCCCCGGCGTTTTCTTGCGCTTCTTGGCCCGGAACTTGGAGTGTGTGTGCCCATTGTTCCCCTCTTCCAGGGGACGTTTGCGACTGCCAAGGCCGCTTCCATTGGGGAGCTGTTCAGCCACTCCCACCCCGTCTTTGCAGGACACGTTGTCCAGGTTTCGGTTTTCCTTAACATCTGTGCTGCTCGAACCTGCGGTGCCCAGAAAGAGTAACTTACAACGCCTTCGTTGCAGGATCTTGTAAATGCAAAATTTATAGATTCCTTTATCACTCTTTGGAACTGAACCAATGATTTGTGTTCCTTTATGAAAGCAAGAGAAGCTTTAATTGGATTGAGCATTTAACCTATAGTACGTTGTTATGACTACGAAGAGTCAGAGACAATCAGTACATCTACTGTTGTTTATGATATCCCAAGTTCTTAAAAACGGTCATCATTCAAAACAGGATATAGGGACTATATGTCACTATGTTTGACTATATTTAGTTTTTTGATTTTTAAATGAACTTGTTTATATATCTTCATAACACAAAAGTTGTTATTCTGAAGGTCAGGGTAAATTGGGAGAATTATATTTGCAATTAAACACTTCCTGTACTTCTCAGGTAAGTGTTGATCTCAAACAATAATTCACACAAATACACACGTATCCACGCTTAATATGGACACACACAAAGCTGTTTTTCATCCACTCTGTACATTTTTTAATCGCTTGAGTGTCTACAGAGAAATTAGGTACATTTTAAATGTTCAGTTTGAAACTGCGGCTCCTGAAATACACTCTACTGGGGAACACATATCACTGAATCCAGTTAGCAAAGTGGATGGAATATTGGCAAAAAATTTCATTTATAACATCCTTCAGCAAAGGCTTGATAGGTTACTCCTTGCGGTACTCAGGAGAAAGAGAGGCCGCAGTGTGCATGAGTGGGATTGTAGGTTGGGTTTAGGGAGTGCAGGGGAGAAGTGCAGGGGGAGGAGTAGACCAGGCAAACAGGAGGATACATCAAAGAGGCAGGAGGAGAAGACTCCACCTACTGCAGGATCCTAAAGTCTTGGCTGGTGACACGGTGGGAGGTTAAAATGCCTTACACCCGTTTTACATAAGATTTTGAAAGGAATGACTGTTGTATTCAGAATGAGGAATTAGAGATCTGTATCTAATGAGGTGCCATTCATAAGACCCTGCGCCTCTGAGATCCCCCCCATGGAGCTTGTCAGAGAACACAGTGTTATAGGTTGCCAAATGTACTGACATGCCGTTACCATCTGCATACAACAGTTGACATGTCTAATAAAAAAAGGCCTAAAGTTAAGAACACAAACTGCCTATCCTTCAACTCACAAGCAATATCTGCACTTTAAACATGCAATATTTCTTTTGGTGTGCGTGCATTCTGAAAATTGCTTTTATGCAAATATGATTTTTGCTAATAAATGTAGGAAAAGAGGGACTGTGCACAACAGTAGTGGAAAATAATGGTGAAAGGTTAAATGTGTGTTGGACAGGGACTCAATCTCAGCCAAGGACCTTTAACCACCACATATGCTGCAGCAATAGTTGAGTAATTTAGGCAAGTCAAATGAGGACTTTCTAAATGAATTGTTTTATAATATTCAGCACGTAGCACTGCAGCTCATTATGTTTCATTATGAGTGCATAGACTTTTCGGCTACTGCAAATGCGGGAAGTCCATTACATTTAATGCATATTGTTCAATTGTTTATCAAGCGATCAATACCTCCAATAAAACAGTTATATTTGTGGGAGTATAGAGATCAATAGGTCAATCGAGAAAAATGCAATCACACACTGAAAAACAGTAACATGCTGCACAGAAAGAAAAACAGTAAATATAATGGCACACCAAAGAAAAATAAACTGGAGTTCCTTTTTTCTGTTAGACAATGTATCATTCAACACTTTCTCTGCAGAATTAAAATTGGTACAATTAGTGTTATCGTATATATTTTCTTGAAGTGTGAGGGATATTGGTAATATCAGATCAGAGGAAAAAAGCCATTGAGTAAAACAACCATGACACCATGCATTAATTATGGCACACACATGCAGTCGGGGCCATTATCATGCCAGCGTCTGTGTAATCAGTTCCCATTATTTATGCAAAACACAAGTCATCCCATATGGTTGGATCTGCTGAAGTTTAAATTCCCTTGGGGGGGTTGCACAATCTTAAAAATACAGGAGAAATATTGTATCACGGCTTTATTTGAACTTGTTTGATTCAGGGATGATTCATGTGATTAAAGAATGTCACAAAATGCAAAGGATGTCACATAAAAGATAAAGATTCTTTCATGTTCCCCTTTGGTGTTCCCTTGGTATTAAGCACATACGCTTGAGTGAACTGGGGCTGTATTTTATCTTCAAATGTATATTTTGACTGGCAGTAAAAGGAGGCTTCAGGGACTTTGAGAGACAACAAAGAACATTTTGTTAATCTACTTTTTTTGACTTATCACGTAACAACAGAGCAAAAACATGCAGTATGTCACTACAATAGGAGCTGTTCGTTTGTATTGCAGGTTCGTGCACCGCTGGGATGACAGGTCTCTTTGAATGTGAGCTCGGAATCTCTAAGGTGTTGGGGAAACATATTCAATCATGTCTTTCCGTGTCTTTTGAAGCTCAGTTACTGAGTTCACACCGAAATGTCTAATTAAAGTTCAATAAGCTGCAGTTGAGAGGATTTTCTGAAGAGAGAAACGGAGGTTGAGGGAATCTGTAATACGACATGAAGCCTCTCAGATGTAATGATTAGTTCTTCCCTTTAGGTTTCCTGGCTGTGTGTGTATTTGTGTGTGTCTGTGTCTTGGTTCAGGAAAGGACAGGTTACGACTGCTATTATGGAGGTGAACCATTTTAAATGTATTCCGCAACAAAGTTTCTGTTAGATTTAAAATTTGAATACATTCGTGTGATTCATTTGGCGTATTGTACGGTGGCCGACAGGTGCAAACGCCCAACTACTGCCCAAAACACTTACCTTAGGAGAAACACGCTGTGCTTTCAAAAACAGTGTAAATATAAAAACAAGAATGTGTGCTGTTGTGTTTTGAGGTTATTGCAGCGTTTTTTTTTTTTAAATGCAGTGTTTTGTTTTTTCAGTGTTTTGTTTCTGCAGCGCTTTTAATAAACGCTGAAGTTGGTGAATGTTTTTCTAAATGATAAGCATGTGTTGCCAAGTTGGTGAATATAGCTACATTTGAATGTGCATCGTTTTTGAAATTGCATCAATGCAAGTGTTTTGGGCTGTTTGCCCAAAACACTTCCATTGATGCCCCCTGTCAGCCCCTGTCAGCCACGGAAGTGTTGCATGTTATATTATACAAATGGGCTAGGACCTTTTGTAATAAGCTAAATCTGATTACACATCAGGCAAAATATGAGGGAAGACATGCGGGCAGACAGAAAGAAACAAAAATATACATGCAGACATTTAGAAAGAAGGGACCAGACAGGAAGACACTGATTGAAAAATTAGGAAAATCACAGTCTACTCACTCATATTCTCCTCCTCATCCACATCCATGGCTACGGGTTTGATCTGACCTGAGAGCAGCCTTGCCCCCACTGCACCTGAAGATCAGAGGACATAAAGGTGGACTGCATTAGCAAGGACAGAGTGACACACATAAACACATCCGAAGACCCTGAGTGGCTACAGCGATGATACATTACTTGAAGCTCCAGCACGCACACACACAGAGCAAAATGCACATATTGCAGTGGGCAAGCAGCCCGTAATGTAGGCATATAAATATTCAGATACTGAAAGATATCAAGGTGAGAGAGGAGGCCAGGGCTGACAGGCCTTAATAGCAGGAGCAGTCTATTGTGACTTTAATATCCCTCCGATTAGACCTCGTTTCCCACTGCCTGCTGAGAGATATACAGCGAGTGACATGGCCAAGTTACTCCATTACCGCACACACATACACACACAACTTATCCCCAGGTGGAGAGTGCGATTAAAGCTCCATTAAGCAATATTTTTCAAACAAACCTAAAATCAAATGATTCTCTGCAATCTGACGTTCAATCTGCCGACTACACTGATGATGAACACCCAACTCTAAGGCTATTTAGGCACGTTTTAAACTGAAACCATTTTGCCATTATTTAAAAAGAAAAAACATCCATACTTCCACATTTCTCAAATATCTTGGTACCGTAAGTGTTTTACATGGTATAAGCCACCAATAAATGGCAAATATAAATGTCAACTTGGTCATCCGGTTCGAGATGTGAAATACCAGAGGGTATTGAAAAACCAAAGCAGTGGAAGACACGAAAATAATTAATGAAATTATCTAGAGATGTCAAAAGCATACTTTCTGTATTTCGAAAACTACTTAAGAACCACTCAAAGGTGTACTCCACTTTAGTATTACATTGTTAGACCCAGAATGGAAAGTAGAAAAATAAAAGATCAAAATCGATGCAGCGATATTTTATTCCTCTCATTCTTGTTCCTTATCAAAACCAGGCAGCTAAATAACCCAATATCAGCCGCTGTTCATCGATTTAATGATCTCCAAAAGAATAATTTCAGAAGAGGAGTTTACACCACTAGCTGTGATACTAGCAGTACGCTAGTTACAGAAGTAACAGTTGTAATCAGCCTCCGCGACATGGCGCAACATAAAAATATTGCTGAGAGGAGGGCAGATAATAATAATAATAATAATAATGAGTTCCATTTATAAAGCACTTCATATTTGAATGCAAATCCCGAAGTGCTACAAGTAGTGAGCATGAACAGTATAAATAAACATTACACAACACGGTAGAATTAAGTGCGGAGTGATGAAACAGACTAACCAAAACAGTTAGAAGAGGAAGAGAGTAGCAAAGAGGGGAAGACGAAGAGCGGCGAAAAAACGAGAGGGAAAGCAGGAGAAAGATGGCATTATGATATAGAACAGATTGTGCTGATTCTACTCTCCCTCCACCCGTCTTCCATCAGTGGCCCCATTCCTCAGCCAGACACTTTCTTAAGCTAAACTAAATGGGCTAATTAATCTGGGCTAATGGTGGGTGACAGCAAATATGCTTGCACAATTATCACCTTATTACAGATTCATATTCCATCGCGTAATTGAAAATGAAAAGGTGGGGTGATCGGAGGATGGGTGCGAGTAGGTCCAACAGAGTGGAAGATGAGTCATTTCTCTCAGGTAGCTGGAGCCAGGTGCCTTGGCCCCCAACACACTCATCCAGTAACTCAGAATTTCTTTCAGTGAACACATGACAAGTAGCATTACTTACAAGTTGTTACTTCTGCAGTGCAAAGTTCTCTTTGATTGCATGGTACATTATTCAGTTGAAATGACCAGTGTGATGTATGTAGGGGAACATGTTAGAAGCATTGGAATCTAATAGTCCTAACTACATCTCATTAGTGTACAATCACGTGAAACGTCGAATTATCTTTTTTGAACAGTAGCACAGAAGGGACGAACCAAACTCTGGCTCTAGATGGCCTTTCGTGGTTTTTCATAACGTGTGTTAAAGCCACGTTGTGCTTCGTTGTGCTTAAGCCGTACGCTTGAAAA
Organism: Pseudochaenichthys georgianus; assembly: GCF_902827115.2. NCBI lineage: Eukaryota > Metazoa > Chordata > Actinopteri > Perciformes > Channichthyidae > Pseudochaenichthys > Pseudochaenichthys georgianus. The sequence goes on from NC_047523.1 coordinate 12,278,446, forward strand.
ACTGCTGTAACACAAGCTACCTCCTGATTTCATTGCTACCACAGTGGTGATAGGTCAAGAATGGATCTACAACTACATCCCGAGGTGGCGACAAATCTAACACCCTGTCCCTTGTTGGCTATAAATAGTTTAAACATCTTAAGTTAATATTGTTCCATCAAAAACACCTTTTTGTGATGGGACTTATCAACTTTGTAAGTTGTGACCTAATGATTCAGACATTACTCCTGATGTGAAAAGGATTAAATATAATAGACATGATCCGGTAAACTTATTTGATGCCATCCAGCACAATGGGAATCAAACTGAGTTTATGCTATTTACATTTGTTTGTAACTATCCTTGGGGGATTTCTTCCTTTGGGGAATAATGTTGCGTGGTGAGTTTTATTTATTCATCAATTTCTTCTTTGTGTATTGTTCCATAAGTCATAAAAAGTAATATTGTCCGTATTCACAAATGTTCTTGCAATGTATTTGTCTCTTCATGGTTATAATATGGCCTGAGTGCAAAACAAAAAGGCTGTTATTTCTCTCTTATACTTCTTCTTCCTCCTTCACATATCCTCCTCCAACACACACTGCTGTGTAGTTTAATCAGCACGCAATGCAAATGTGTCTGTCAGTTTTGATTTTTTAGATGAGACCGCCTCGGTCATACATCTGTAACTATTCCTGAAATCAGGTGCAATCAGCAAGGAGAGTCTCACAAAGAATTCATAAAACGAGTGTATGAGTGTGCGTGTCTTGGAAAGTAAATCTGAAGGTAAATGGCTTTGCAATTATAAAGGGCAAAGCACGACAAAAAGAAATGGTTTGAGCATTCTATGAACTAAAATAAACGCTCATATTTTTGTATTAAGTTCGATAAATGTCAACTATTAAAATATCCAATATATTTCTTCAAATAGATCCGCTGTGAGTGTACCTCAAAGGTCATCCAATCCAAATGCTGAACACAAGTGACAAATTAGAGTAATCTACGACCAGACTGTATATCAAAATGACTGATCGTTAATAAAGGGAAAGATATTACACATTGCCTAAAGGAATACCTGAGGCTAAAAAGGCAGTAACATATTCTTTAATATGGTCCATTGCCTGATTTACCCTTAGGCATTATTTTAATATGACCATCAAACATTTTCAAAGGGGTATAAGCTGCTTTGTTAAAATGACTGCTAAATTATTTCAAAAGCAATCAAATAATGATTGAGTCCAAGTAAGCATATACTTTTTGGAATTAACGTATTCTGCTACAGAAGTTGTCTCAAACGTTGAAAGTGCATTTCTCCAGTATTGGATGTAGCAAAATGCTTTGAATATGAAGAACTGACAGCAACCTGATGTTGAGCAGCACTGATGAGAATACGTTGTGCTATCAAACAAATATGATTTGGATGCATTTCACAGTCTCCCATTGGCAATTAGAGGATATCTAACCCGTTTAAACTATGAGCAAAACAAAGGGACACAAGCAAAGTGGAACATCAAAGGTTTTCTGAAGGCGCTTAAGCCTTTTTCTATAACATCAGCCAATGTTGGACATCAATACCGCAAAACTAATTTAGACATTTGCATGCATGGAGATTCAGGAGACAGATAGATTTTGATATTGACAATTTTTGAACCCACAAATGTGCAGCAGTGGATTTAAAGTGAGTCAAAGGAATCAATGGTGAAGGCTGGCGACTATCTTCCTCCACACGGCATCAAGTTGTGAGACGGCTTGGTTCCAGCGGGTAATTCTGAGTGGACGCCAAGGGAGGCAGGGAAAAGAGAAAGATGAGGAAGAAGATGAAACATTTCAAATTCAATCTGGCACAGGGAGAGGGACTGAGGGGAAATAAGGTGGTTTTGATTTCTCTCTCATCCCTCGCTTGCGCTGTGACGGAGCGATAGAGTATCGCAACCTTGGAGGGAGCGCCAGCCGCGGCCAACTGTCGGGAGGAGGTGGGGGGTTGGCGGGGTGGAGTGCGGGATGGAAAGGTAAAGGTGAGGGGAGAATGGAGGATGAGAGAGATAGAAAATGCAATCTTATTCCAAGTAAAAGAGAATCATTATCTGCTCTAAAACAGAAGGCGATGGAAAAGTCTGCCCTTGGCAGGCTGTGGGCCTCAAACTGTATATAACAAACTCCCTATGAAGTCTAGTGTATGATCCATCAAAATCATTTCAACTTTAGACCTTAAGAAAAACACTGAAAGCCAGAGTTATAAATAATTTAAGATTTCTACTTGCATGAAAGGCTGACCTTCAATAATTCAGAAAAAACTGAAAAGGTAAAAATCTATTTCACCACATTAGTAACTGCCTCTGCAACCGGGTTGTCACAAGTTATAAGCAAAACCTTGAAAGGTAACCTGCCATGCAAAGGAAGCACAAGGGAAAACAATGACATGGAGTTGAAAGGTCCATTTGAGAAAGTCTCTAAGTGCATTAGCATGGTAGCAACGCATGAGAAACATAAAGGAAACATTTCCCCTTGAGTTGCACAAGGATCCATGGTTTTTCCGAAACACATTCTTTGAGCAATTCTCTCCAATTTGTGCAAGTGTTATTTTTAAATGAAAACTCCCATCTTTGTCCGGCAAATTGTCCACGTACACCACAAAGATCTTAAGAAACACACTCCACTAGCATTGTAATTGAAGGTTATATACCTTCTGCACTCTATCGGGCACAATGGAACTACTGGAATGGTCCCAGTGCTTTACCCATACTGTAATGCCTGCTTTTGTACTCTTTGTCGCACTTTATCCCCCTGACTTTTCACTGCAAATGGTAAGGGACAGGTTCTTAAAATGAGATGGAGATGGAATTACACAGAATCTCTTTTCAGTCTCCAATATTGCCTTAGATTCTAGGTTTCACTCAACATTTAGCCATTTGATTTGGTGGCCAGTCAGCTTTGAGAGGCCAGAGGCAACCAGAAACACGGGAAGATACAAACATTGGATCATTTTCACTTATGGAAACAGACTTGGTGGACGTTTGGGTTCTCCGAGTGCCCTTCTACTTAACTTCCTTTTTAAGAAAGTAAGTATATTGTGTTGTAGACGTTATCCAATATGATAAATATTTCTTTTTCCATTTCAGTGTCAACGTACTTGTTTTAAGTGCTGTATTGCACTTACTGATCACATGCTGGGTACTCTGAACATACTTAATTCTGGCTCATGTTACTCATTACATTGTATATATGCGCTATTTTTGATTGACTGAAGCAAAATATTAGTGCCTATTTATACTGCAACCAAAGTATTTATCACATCTATCCCGAGAACAAAACAACTACTGTACTATAATTGTTGAGTCCTGCACCACATTTCCATTGGTAAGTGCAATGTTTTCAGCACATATGTAGAGTCCCCACTCTTCAGGACTTTGACCACTTTCAGTATCATAGCAGGTTTTCTTTGCTAAGAAAAGAAGATTTAGACTATTCTATACTTCCTAGGAAGCAATCCTATTCTCACCAAATTGTGGTTTGTATATGCTACTACGAAGAATACAGCAAATAATAAGAAACGGGTCTGATTCCACTCTGAAGTGGAAAAATACCAGGCTCTGCCACCAAAAGGGACACAAGTCAACCAATTTGTAATTTATATCAGTGGTAACAGGGCATTTTGCCCACTGATGGAATGATGGCGTCTAATTGGTCCCTGGACAAGATGATAGCCTCTGATTGGTCTGACTGTTAACACAAGTTTCAAGTGTCATCTGATATGAAATGTTTGCTCTTTGATGCAATTATAGCGACACTGTATAGCCTTTTTGAAAACACTTATCTTTACTTTCACTTCAGACATTCACTTTTTTCCCCCTTACCTGGATGAAAAACGGGAGTGCTTTTTTATAAGCTAAGCTTTTTGCCCTTGCGCTTCTACTACAGTAAATGTGTCTGTTTCATGAATTGTCTGTATTGATATTGATAAAAATATATAGTTTAAGAGGTCACAGGAAATACACTGCATGCTTGATGATGGTATAATGGGACCATTTGATAGTAAAATGCAGAAGTGATATAACTAAACTCCTAATGAAAATAGACGAATGGCATCGTTCAGCTCTCCTTGTCTCTGGGAGAGATCGTCAGTGACACTACTTTACGCTTGGGCCCAGCGAGGGAATCTACTACCGAGAATACATTAACATCGTATTAGAAGACAACAGCCTCATCCTTTTGAAACTTTCAGCAGGCTGACATGCTGCTGGGCTGGCAGGACCGAGACAGGCTCTAAAAGCAGCTCCCGCTTAGCTCCTGTCAAAAACAGACACTGGAAAAAAAGCAGGGCATGCATCGTTGCAAAAACACATCCATGTACATACTTATCTCTGAGATCTTAATGTACCTCTTCATGCTGCTCAAGGGAATCTAAACAATGCTACTCTTTTCTAGAAATGGTATTGTTGCCTATACTGTATGTTTTATCTTAATAATCTTTGAACTATTTGCTTTGTAAATCAGCTATTATAGGTCTTTGCGGTTTTTTATGCACGGACCCTTTAACTGAGATTATTCTTGTATCCTCACATTGCGAAAGGCCAAACATTTCAAAAGAAATTCCCCTTAACTGACCACATGTATTTGATAAATGTGTGTTGGAAAAATGTATTTCCGATGGAACATCTATTTTATATTGGAATTTGGTATCAAAGCTAGTTGTGTTCAATCACGTGTTGCTTGCTCTGAATAAGTGTAATGTTACAAGTTTTGGGTCAACACACTTTTGAAAAATTAAACAATAAAGCTTTTGAACATTGTCAAAAACGTTTTAAACATATTCACCACAGCTAACCTTTTTTTAACCCACTTTTTTATCTTGAAAAGGGAGTTGTTGGAGGGCTTGGGAATGAATACGATTCCAAGGAAAAATCTCAAATACAATACAAATGTAAAAAGAAGAGTTTTTTAAGTAGTTAAAGCTAAATTGCTTTTGGCATTTACCTTTAAAAACCCTACTTTGAATAGCCTTTATTATGAAAGGAAGTAGGAGTAATCGTTTTCCCATTTGTTAAATGCAGTCTGTAGAGTCAACGTCTGCACATCTGCAATTTCTAAACCGCAGAGAGTCCTTGAACAGAACCAGTATCACCACTTTTCGTATTAATATTAACAGGTTGTTTTTTAAAGCATTTTAATTAATATATATAGTAAGGCTGAGAGAACGATTATGGAAAAAGAAGAAATGTTCTGCCCCTTTGAAGACAACAATGTTTTGAAGCGCTAGCCAATAGAAGCGCAAGGGTTTCATATTGATGTCACTATGTTACGGAAGTAAACACAGGAGTCCAATAGAAGTGTTTCTGGCAAGGGATGGATGTGGGAGAGAAACTCCCTCTGGGGGGAACTTTGGGATTTTAGCCTTTGCAGACCATTTACATGCACAAAAACCTAGAACACACTACAGGAAAGGGAAACCCCAAAAAGCAGAAAAGGCTGTCTTTAAACTATCATATTAAAGGTACACTTAGAACTATCAGAATGAATACTAGTCTATTCAATTAATAATATTAAAGGTTAAAAAGCTCAACCTAAAAAATGTAGGTGTGTCAGTCATTGTCACATCCACAGCATTAAGTCCTTGATTATTTGCAGCACACGACCTGCGCGTGCTTAACTGACGCCTGGCTCTGACAGGATCTCTGGTTTGGTGTGTTTGTAGGACTTGCTGGGTAATGGAGCAGTACAGAGGCTCAGCCGGGGGTTAAGAGGGAAACACAGACACTGCCCACACACACACTCGAGCCCCTACGGCATGGCTAATTCTGAGGTGCACAGCTAACATTTATTCTTGTTGTGTCTTACAAAGGGTGTTTTACAGTAAACAAATAAATAATAATTGGAAGTTGATGCAAATAAAGATTATAATACATTTTAGTAAATATGTTGATTATATTTTTACATATTGATTTCTATATGGACTTGCACTTTCACGATTATTTTTTTTAAATAAATAAAACAATAAAAGAGTAAAAGAAGAGTAACACAAGGCATAATTATATGTTTCTGGATCCCCGGCTGAGGTCTTAAAATGATATGTTTTGTCTGGCCAACAAGCCACATAAAATATTAATATAATTTAATATCATATATGAAATAGAAAATAGCATATCTTCACATTTTGGAAGGAATTGGAGAATGTTTTGCTCAGAAAATAATTTTCTTGATTAACAGAATACAAATGGTTTCAAATCTACTTACTTAGAATCACAGTTTAGATTTTCAATATGAAGGATGTTAAGTGTAATATCTTATTAATTGTTGCACGTTATGTATCTCTATATTGATGAGAAGCTCTGCTAGCACCTGCATGCAAATGTAACATTGCCCAAAACATTAGCCCAACATGGAAAAAAGAGAACTGCAAGGTGGAGAGGGTGGAGAGAGAACGGGTCTTTTATTGTGTTCCAGACTTTAATATCTGACAGTGGGTCATTTATCATCATGGACCGCTGATGGTGAGAGAAGGGAAAAAGGTGGAGAAAGCAGAGGCAGAGAGTATCAATATGAATTTTTTATTTGATGGGTTTTTATGGGAGATTGCATTTCAGAAGGCTGGCAAGGTCAAGGTTCGTGGAAGAGTGAGAGGACGGAGAGTGAGAGGCCAAGTCTTAAAGGCCAGGTGAGAAATAATGCTGTTGGTGCACGTGAGAAACACACACCAGCACTTTTGTTTGCAACATACTGTATGCTTCTCCCTGTGTGCATAAAAAGCTGGAAATTAAATGTGATCATTCTGCTTGAGGCTGAACGCTCCCCGATTCATTTTCAATCTTTTGATTCTTTAAACCCACACACTTTTTTACGATTATTCTCCATCTCACATACAGTAGAGTGTTTTTTACTTTCCTTTTTCACACACATACACATCCAAACTTCTTAGCTTGGCTTCAGGTGTGGTCATAAATCATAGTAGTGAGTGGCTATGATTCCCCCAGCACCAGCAAGGCCGGGGGGGTTTGAGGGAAGAGAGTAGGCTGCAGCTAAATGGCTGCCCCTCGCTTCCTGCGTCCATCAAGGCTAGAACAAACGACTGACTGCTCAGCCTCTGGGCGCGGAGCTCACAGACGTGTGACATCAGAGGCACACACACACTTATCGTTGTGAATAACACTTTTACATGGACACATACACACGTGAAGTAGTACAGAGATAACCAGACACAAATAAAAAATTGCTACTGTATGATGATGGCAGCAAGTATCAGTAGAGTGACAACAAAGCTCACAACACATTTTTTCCCCACAATTTAGGATCAATAAATCTTATCTTACATATTTTGACTTTACATCCGACACTTAAAATAGTATTTTCTTTTGGGTTGTATGAAGAATGTATGCCTTGTCTATGTATTACAGTGACCCTAACCCTACCTCATGCCCATTTGGGCGCAGACTGAAAACTCATCTCTTTCGACTCCACGTCGAGCGATAGAATTACTAACAAATAATTGCTAACAAATTACTTATATACTAATAAAGGACTGGCTTATCTAAAGCCAGTTGAGTAGCACTTGAAATATCTTAGCTCTATGAAACCTGATGTACTTATATGATTCTGTTTTCTTCATGTGTGTATCTTGTTGGTCCAATGCATTTATTGGAAGTCGCTTTCCATAAAAGTGTCAGCTAAATGCAATGTAATCCATTTGGTCTCCCTTGAAAAAGAGATCAATGATCTCAATGGGATTTATCTGTATACATAAAGGTTTGAAATGAAATGAAATGTAATGTAATTTGGGGCATAGACAAAAGTACCTGCAAGGAAACTAAGCAATGTACTGCTGAAAAATATATTTCAGCCACCTTAAAAGTGTATGCAATGTTTGGAATATTTTCACCACTTCACTTTACAACTGATGGTGTTATATCGAAATGTGTTAATTATTTGGGTGCCACCTGTTATGTCCTTAGGAAAAAACTAAATTTGACAAATCTGAACATCAGTTGTTGACTATTACTTCCAACGTAAATTCTTTAGGTGGCTAACATAAGTTTGCTGCTGTACATGTCTCAATAAGGTAAGACTGAAGCACCCTTTTGTGCACCAGTCAGTCCTGAAATTAAATGCATAGGTAAATCCCAGGTCAAATATACTTTAGAATGTCTTGAGCATGTTGTCTTCAGTGATTGTGATGGTATGATAAATGTCTGTTTCTTTGTATTTTGTCTTGGTATTTGTCCTTGTTGCTGTTGCGTAGGGTGGCTAACATATGTTTTGCTGCTGTACGTCTCTTACCTTCCGTTCTGGTATTCAGAAGTCAGTTTCTCCAAACTGTTTGTGTGCTGACTGCCATCGATTGTAGGAAATACACCAACTTTGAATAAGTACCTTATACAACAACACTTTAAAAAATCAGAACTCCTTTTAACTGCTCCCTAACTCACCAACCACACGCATATACATGTACAGGACCCCTCATGTGTAATGCATTCATCATCAACTTTATTCCACTCTATTTAAAATGAGAAACGCAGTATGACAGACATCCTTTGACACGGACAATTAGGTAAGGAATCACAAATTCTCTCTCCAAGGAAACCAGAACTAAATATCTTGTTGTAATGGCTTTATAAGGTCTGTTCTAAGCTGTACAACTCCAACTGGTGTGGAATTTGACACATGGTAAAGTAAATATCAGAAAGATTAGATAACTGTGTAGTTATCTGACATAATACCTTTGTAGGAAAATATGTAGAAACTAGTCACCTATTTATTTGGTATGGTATTCAAGGTGTGTGCCAACAATGGTATAAATTGTTTTGCAATGTTTTTTCACGCCTGAACCCTGATATTTCCATCCTTGGTTCTGATATTGCGGTCACATTTCTGCCCTTCAGGAAGACTTTCTAGCAACAATGGTTTATTTATCAGAAGAGGACTTACTCTGTATTCCTTGGTGGTGTGAAGATATTGATTTACTGAGCAGAGTCTAACGTTTGATTTCTTTTATGTATTGACTGGAGAGTTCCTGTGTAACTTTTTACACCGGAGATCTGGCCCCAGGTGTTTGATATAAAAGGTAATGAAAAAAATGGGAAAAAAGTTGTATTCGATTTCAGATTTTGTAATAATGGTTTGGCCTTCTCTAGCCTTGTTTTAATGTTATAAGGATTATTTGGCAGTTAACAATAACATGGTTTAAGACTTCTGAATCTGTTGCCCATTAGTCAGACAAACAAATGACCAATCACCATTTTTTAAAATGGTTTAACCTGTTAAGCCCCAAGCCTGTTTTTCAGTTCTCAGGCTCGAACATGACATTCCCAGAACAAATGACTATATCTTCACTTCTATAAGGGGTACATTCATAATCTTTGTTCTCAAAGCAATGATAAACCTGTGAGTTGGATGTAGAACAGTCAGAATCAATATAGATGTTGTTATTTTAAAGTAAATTCAGATTGAACATGGTAAAAAAATGTATATGATAGTTTCCATCCAAATTTGACCTTTTTTGAGAGGTTTCGAAAGAAAAAGAACACTTCTGGGATCATTTGGGTGGATTTGCCATATCCCTGGCCCGCCTCGGTCGATTTTGATGATTGACACCTCTTTTGAACCGTTAGAGCCGATATAATCGAGGGGAGGTTCCTACAAATCCATCTAAACATTACCATTGGTGAAAGAGCGCAGCATGCCCAAAACCAGAAGCTGGGTTGTAGCTCTCACACACACTATATGAAATCTCTGTTTTTGACAAAAATGGAATGATGGATTATCAGTAATCATTTCAAAGGGACACAGACACATTGGATTAACCTTCAGCAGCGTTTTTATGCGTTTTAATGCCATTGAACACAACTTTTGATCAGAACACAGCAAAGGTAAGAGCAAAGGTAAAGGCCCTTTTCCCACTTACGGTTGAAACAGTTATGTCTTCAATAAGTAAATAAACAGTTCATTAAAAAGCTTAAAAACAATCTCTATGACAAGTAAAGGTTGATAAAGCAGACAACACTATGCACAGTAGGGCTGTGCATCTTCACTGGTCTCACGATTCGATTCGATTACGATTATCCTGTCAACGATTCGATTCGGTTCGATATCCCGGTGCATCCCGGTGCATCCCGATTCATACCAATGCGTTGCATCCTCAATTTTCTAGATTACTGCACATGGCTTATTTTTCATCAATGCATACATGCAGTAAATACATATGAACTCTCTTTTTATTATTTAGAAAGTGCTTCAGAAATCAATAACATAAATGTCTTGACATTCATTTATAAACCAGAATAAATGAATTGTATAGGTCTAGCCTCCGTGTGTGAAGTTGTTCCATCCTCAAAAACAAAAAGCTAATGCTTCTGCAGTCTAGCTGCAGCTTCTAGCCACGGCCTTCTGTTAAGAAAGGACACTGAATGTCCTGAATGAGGCATCACACACAGGACGTGAGTCTGAACACAGCAGACAACAGGAGTATTTACAACAGCATATACAAACTAAAATACTGCATGTGGGTGCACACTTACATTCTCTGTTTTACTGTTACATAAATCCAATGAATGAAAGATAAAATTAGCTTCATTATATCTCAGTGATTAAGTGAATAATAAAGTTTCTATCGGGTCACTATCAGCATGTCACTCATTATTTTCAGGGAGGGGGCGGGGCTTGGAGGAACGGAGAGGAGAGGAGACGGTGATCGCGGAAGCTTTTTTCCTCCTGCCTTCACAAACTTTACACACGTATATATCATCTGAAAATTGCTAGAGGACATTCATACTCTGCAATCCAAGACTTAATTAAATCCACCAAAAACCTGACATGATTGTAACGCGATTATTTTTGAAAAACATAAATCCCTGTCTGTGTCTCTGAGCCGCAGCAACACGGAGTGATTCAGAGCGGGTCCTTCTGCTGTGGGTTCTGGACTGGTGTTCTTGTGTTGGTGGATAAAGCAGACTGCTCCGTGTTCGGTGTTGCTGTGCCGCTGTCACGTATGTTCCCTGATCTCTGCGTCACCGACCGATTTGATATTAAAGTGACAGAAAAAACGTTATAGTAAAGCCGCGGCCGGAAAATCAGGAAGCAACGTTACTACTCTATAACCGATTATCTTCCGTCACTGCATCGAGACCGAATCGTCCACGTCCGCATCGCAATGCATCGTAGAAACGATTATTTTCAACACCCCTAATGCACAGTAATTGCAATTACATTTTGCTAAGACATAATACGGCAATGCCGGCAAAGCATAAGGTGAATAAAACAAGAACAAAATATAGTGACTGAAAATTGCCAACAAAGGGCACCAATTTCAGATAAGATTGACGCAGCTGTTAAGACTGTAGATAGTTAATTTAGAGTAACCTCATTAACATCTATAAGCCTCATGAATAACACATTTCTGGGTTTACCTTGTAATAGGCACTAAGTGCAGCAAGGAAGCACTAACGCTAACCGTCAACTTGATGGATCTGTTACTCACTATCAGTGTTGGGCAAGTTACTTTTAAAAAGTAACTAGTAATAGTTATAGTTACTGCTCTCAAAAAAGTAACTAGTTACTTTATTAGTTACTAAATTATAATAGTAACAAGTTACTTTACTTTAAAAATAATAACAATAGAAATACAAGTTTGTGTGTTGTTCTGTGGCACCATAAGAGAAAAGACAACTCCCCACATGTAGCTACATTAGTTAGGTGCTGCAGGAGATTGGCATTGCTGTTATTCGATGTGGACAATGCTTTCTGTCCTGCACACGTTTACATTTGACCGTAATATTGTTTGCGTCCTTTATCGCCACAAATTGAAAATAGTGGTTATATCTCCAAGTTGTAAATGCGCTGCTGCTCTCGCTGATACTTGCATCTGCCATAGTGTGTGTGTGTGTGCTGGTGGTGGGCGTTGCCGTGTATGTGTGTGTGTTAGCAAGTGTTTGTGTATTTTCCCCATAAAGCAAGACCCGCCCAACTCTGTCTATGATTGGCTTACCCTGAAATGTTACCCCGCGTTAATCAATCATCACTCCTCTCTGGTCACTTTCACTTTTCCATTGTACTGTGAGAGGACATCGCTGTATTCGCCTGTTACATCCGCAGGGAGATTCGGTTCAGTTGGATCACATAACGTAACGCAGTAACGCACCCATTTAAATCACAGTAACTATAACGGCGTTACTGAATGGGAATAGGTAACTAGTAACGCTATTAGTTACCGCAAGAGGTAGTGGCGTTACAGTAACGTGTTAGTTTGTAACGCGTTAGTCCCAACACTGCTCACTATTGATACAAAACAGAACTATAGACAAAAAGAACTACAGCTATCTGAATAGTTATATGATGAATGAAAATAGTTGCAGCAAGTCAGAACAAAAATGTTTTGTAAAACCAATCACAGTCGAGTATTCATCAAATTAAGGTGGGAAACAAACAGACAAACACATGAGTTAAAATGTTTCCTTTAAAAAACTAAATGTATTACGTTTAATTAGGTAAACGACTAATTTCACTTGCCAGATTAAAAACAACGTGTTTGCCAGAAGGAATGGGTGCCAAAAAAACGGAGAGCCAGAGTAAAGAGAGGAGAAACAGATCGAACAAGACAGAGAGTCCGAGATGAGGAATCGAAGATGAGGTGGAGGAGGAGATGAAAGGAGAAAAAGAGGGGGCAAGGAAAGGGGAAGGAAGTGGACAGAGACAAATGGCCATGGGAAATGGCCGGTGCAGGAGGCGGCCTAAGAGACAGCCCTCTCCGCAGCACTAACACAGACTGATAGGCCCACCGCACTGCAATACCACTCCAATACGTTCCATCCTGTCTGTTTCTCCCCTTATTTTAGAAAACAAAAATAACATTTCAAACCATATCAGGCCTACTTATCCGACCAGAATGTGGTATTAGATCATTTTCGCTACTGTAAGCAGGAACCCTATTTGTTATTTAATACAATTTAAGGAATTGCAGACTCCTTCAAAAATATGTTTCCCCATATGATTGTGTAATGACACGGAACCAAAATGATTTTTTGCTTTCAATGTATTTTTTGTTATGACTGTTCTGTGGCTTAAATAAAAAAAACAAAGAACAGACAATCTAAGAAGAAAAAAGGATTGACTATTTCTTCAAATATTTCAAAGTATGCATTAGATTATCCTGTATGTTCACATCGGACGCCATTTCCAGATGTTAATGACTATCTATTTGATCTATAGGTATACACATAAGGAGTAATATGAGATCTAAGAGTTTAGAAGTGGGAGATTGGAAAATAGGAAAGAAAGGGATACAATGTGGAATACTCGGATCATTGTTAACTGTCTTTATATGCGGTAAGTTAAGTGAGTGCTACTGTCGCCATCCCAAAATCCCATTACTTTTCCCAATAAAGCTCTGGCAGTCCAGTGATTACCTGAAGAAAGTGTGGGACAGAGAGAGGAAGAATCTTAATAGAAATGGGATCAGAGGTTTTCTGCGAAGAACCGTCCTCATTTCACTCTTCCTATCCATTACTTCCTCAGTTGACGTCTCTAGGACCTGACCATGTAATGCTCCGTAATGGGGTACACGTGTGGGTGCTCGGTGGCCTAATGGAGAAGGGGTCTTGGCGGCGATTGGGAGTGCCTGTCGTGCTACTTGATTGAAACTGATGGGCCAAAGTAACGGGGGCCAAGAAGTACCGGCCACCCAACATGGCCCTATCTGTCTCATCAACTTTACCTCGGGAGTCCATTATTCAATTTGGCCCTTCTAATGACCAGTGAATTAGGCTGCCAGAAGCGATTTGCCTTCTGAGCACTACCGCTGGACGTACATGCTTTCTCCACTCTGAATATTAAGAGGCAGCCATTCGGACACTGACATCCAATCTGTGACTTTAGCCCAATGAGGAATGCATTGGAGTCAATAGGCACTTGATAAAAAAACGGGAACGATTGTAAAGTATAATGAGACATCTTTAGTTATAGTCACATGTTTCCCCCTCTGTCAATCTCTGTGGTATAACTGACGGAACGACAATGGGCCTAAACAGTTGAAACTACATTGCCCTAACCATAAATGGAAAGTACAACTTTCACCCTTGTCAGAAACGAATGGTCAACACTGTTTTTAAGTCATTGATAAGGCAAATCTAGACATCTGTATGATATTTATGTTTTTCGATCAGTCAGTAAAAACATGGGCATATTAGATCGAACAAACAAGTCCAAAATTAATTATTTCTACAAGGCTAATTACCTTTTTAATTTAATTAATGACAATATAGCCACAAACTCCATGATACACCATCACAGATTTACCATTCCTGTCACTCGGATTTTGCATCTAAGATTTAATTATATCACAATTTACAAATGTTTGTATTATTCAATACGAATCGCACCAATTTGTTTATAAGTAGGATTAAAATGAGCTTAATCGTTAAAAGAAAGAAACAAAAAGTTGTTTACTAGAATCATGACATGTTGTGAGGAAACATGCCCTTTCTCGACAACTGAAGGAAAGTATTTTGTCTGATTTAGCATTACATTTGCAATCAGAGCCCTGCTAAAGCCAATAAACATATAGGAAGACTAACATCTACACCAATTTGTTCCTAAAACACAGAAGGACATGAATGAAATTGCACTTGATCTGGCTCAATTGTCTTGCATACTCTGCTTAATCTTGTACTATATCTGACAACAACAAAGCTACACTGCATCTGTACAAAGCCAACATTTCTTTTTCACTCATTTGACAAAAACATATTCGTTGCTATATTCCCATTTTCTATATTTCCTTGGTTCCAGACTGTTTTGTTTTTAGCCTAAAAACAATCATTGCAGTGACCTTACAAAACGATGGTCAGGTCAAAACGCCATGTGCCAATAGAAGGAACGGCAACAAAAAAACATCAAACATCCTATAAATGCACTTATTGTTACCCAAGGAATGTACTGATTGGCTGGTCAGTGCTGTTACGCACCATGCTCACCCCACCAAGAAAATAAAAACTGTTGCTTCATTCTTTATAGATTCTTCAGGTCCAGGCATGCGGTTTAATAATAATACAACTCCTCTACTTTTTGCTTTCTTCCATCTTTTCAAGGTTGTTGGGTGGCTGCCTCTCCTTTTTTTCACTAGAAGCTGTAAAATCAGTTTGACAGCTTTGATTTATGACACAACACAGGCATAGAGCGCCTGTAGGGAAAGAAGTGTAGGTTTGAGTGTGTTTGGAAGTGTGTGGCTGTGTGTGTGTGGCACTGCTGTGCTCAATGTCCAAGCACCAAGCAGGGCACACAGGTAGGGAACTCCTAAAAACCTGCATGAGCTCACGAAGATCTACATATACTGTACATAAAGAGAACTAGCAGAAATAGACATACAGTAGTGCAGTACATATTGTCCATTTTAGAAAGAACTATGCTAATTTAGAAGCTAAAAATAGGACATTAACATAGTAAACTACATATTTAGGTGCCATTAAAACTCTTTATAGTTTGTTAATTTTTTTAAACAGCATTGTAAACAGAACTGTCTAGGGATGGGGCAATATTACATTTATTATGTTACACTTTATTTAGCCGACGCCTTTGTCCAAAACGACTTGCAATCAACCATGAAGATCCGATATATTGTATTTGATTGCCAATAATGGCAAAACACTCACAATATTGTGAAATACAAATAGTACAATCATGATTCAGTATTGATCAAATCAAATATCCTGTTGGTGATATTTGTGCAGCCCTTTAGCCAGTTGATGGTGGTGAATGTCCATCATTGTTATACTAGATAATGAGCTTAAGAATGACTTGAAATGCTTTCCATAATTATATAATTAAAGTTGGAGAAGGGTTAAGATTTATTATTTGATTATTTAAGGTTGTTTGATTTTCACTATGATGCAATAACATATTTATATTCATATTTTAATGACATGTAAGGTCATGTGATTCCAGTTTAGTTGAATGATATTCTAAGAGTTTTTTAAATATTTAATGATTATCCGGATTGTTACCAAAATCATAATTATCTAGCTCCGATAATCCTGACATTAGATGTTACTGTCATCCTTATTGTTTTTTTCTTTCAAATTTCATGCATGGTACCACATATTTGAATCTGTTGCTGTGTCTTAATCGTCATACTTCTGTACTTCTGTCTATTTTGAGCGAAGTGCGTCCCAAAGCTTAGTAGGGAAAACGCAGGGCACTTTCCTCAATCGCAATTATTTCATCTAGAAATATTTTTTTCAATGCAGATGTTTGCTTTTGGACTTTTAACATTTTTTTGTCATTTATTTTCCCTTTGCCATTCTCTGTCCATCTAACTCCCCCACACAATCCTCTCCTCAGTCCTCCTGCTCTCCTCGCCTGGATTCCCAGGGTGCTCACAGCTGACACCGTTTGTCACATTCAAGGCCGGGTTATGCGCACCGGAGTGTGCGTATCCTCCAAAGTGCTTGTGTGTATTTACAGGGGCCGGGTGGAACTCTAAAAATAAATGCTGTGCCAGGACATGGATGCATCCATGTAGATGTGTGTGGGCTTGAGCCTGAAACACTGTCATCTAGGAGTTGAATTTCACACCTTGTGCCTCCGCTATTGTCAGGCAGAGGTACCGGTGATGGACGGCACAGGGAGAATGGGGGTGGGCAACTCCTGCCAGATGAAAGAGGTGCTGACAGCTGACAGAGGGAGGGACAAAGTGTTCATACAGTATAAGAGGATGAATGTCAAAGGGTGGGGAGGCAGAAGAACAGTAGGGGCTATCACAAAAAGTGTAATCGAGCTATTTTTTACGATTGAGATTAATCTTTCCTCCGTATTGCTGGTGAGGGGTTTTCTATATAACATATTTGGTTGGGAGAATCAAATATTCATCACTATATGTCTGTTCTATTACTCGAAAGAAATAGCTCTTCACGCAAGCAGTGGAATAAGCGAGAAAACATTTCAATATCCATTTGAATGTACACACATGGGGTTTATCTCCGCGGCGGTGATGGAGGGAGCCGACATAAATCCCCCAGCATACTTCTCCAGGGCCGTAAAACGTCTCTCCCCGCCACCTAAACACACCTCGGCGGTTTGTGCATTCACGCTCCAACGCTTACCCCCGCCCCCTCTGTCTCTTACGGTCATTAGCAGCATGCTAATCAAGGCTAATTACATCGAGACAGGCAGACACAACTCATCCCTTATCGTGACGGAGTGCCGCTGTGCCTGGAAATGTTGTGCCACTAAACAAGGCTGTGCTCATAATCAACAGTTTTGTTGTCGCTGTGAGGTAAATGGATGTGTTCTCCATTTGTTTTTCGTTGCAACTGTTGTCAAATGTCAATCGGTCTGTCTGGGCTTTTTCTCAGAGGATGTTAATTTGTGTGTCTACATGCCAGAGCTTTGACTATTCTAAAGTCGAAGGAAAACAGTCAAATCAATTAAGAAACTGTGTTAAATATTACGTCAGAGATTTTAACAGCTGGTAATGATCATATACAATTAGTTTAGGTCAATAGCAGAAGTAGAGAACAATTTAATGAGGATGTAAAGGAAGGAAATGTGGAAAAGAAGATGTATGTAAGCACCAAGATGTATAAAAAGGATGAAAATAATGAGGTTTTCTAGGAAGTCTCTTCCACCTCAGCGAGTTCAGTCACCCCCCCACCCCCCCCCCCACCCTCTTCAAGTTACAAAGCTCATTTTGGAGATTTTGCTGGCACGGCAGAAAAGACCTCTGTTTCCCATTTTCCATATTTCATATACGGCCCATTGGCGAGCATCGTCTACGGGTGTCATGGCTTGGCACTTTTACGAGAGACGCATTGAAGAACTTATCACTCGGAAGATATGCTTAAGTTCAGCATTTTGAAAGTCACTCTGCACTCTATAGTGATGCACTTATAGAGCAGAGGTACATTATGATCACTCTACATGGCTACGCCATCTGTCACTGCACGAACAGCCAAACATTTTAGTTGCAGGTCACACTCAAACAATAATAACACATTGGGTTTAAATAGTTGTAGGTTCATAAAATGACTACAAAAAGGTAGATGATTGATCTAAAGACAATATAACAAACATTAGGGGAAGGCAAAAAAAAGCCAACAAAAGGAATCCAATGGTAATAAGACAGCACACTGCAGTAAGATGCAATGAGACATGAATAGACTTTATTAACAGCACACATTTGACTGTTCATAGTAAGAAAGGCACAGGTGTTACAGATAACATGAGGGATGGTTCTGTTCTTTTCTAGAGTCCCGATAAGCCATGATGGACAAAAACAACAGGGTCCTGTAACTGAATCTGCTAACTCGAGTTACGCAACAGTTATTTCAACTTGTTTCTACAATTGTATCGCATTGAAATTACTTACAACATTATGTTCCAAACTGTTGTATTGCTACTAATACTTACTTAATACTTTTTCTACAATTTGGTAATATAACATGCTGCCAAACTCTATGTCCTTTAAAACTAGATAAGATGCTAGAATTGACAGCCAACCTTTTGGGGATGTATGAAAAACATTGTGTTGAATATGAACATTTGAAACTGAGCAAAAGATAGGCTTTTGTGATAATTAGTCATCGGTGTCAGGATCATAGACTGTATATATAAAGGTCAGGATATAAGATGTGGCTTTGTTGCAGCTGCTAGGGCGGGACAAATAGCACTTCTCATTGGTTCACTGAGACAAGTGTGCAATCAGCCTTATGTAAGTGACGCCATTGGCCCAATTTTTTGAAAATATCAATTTGACCCACTGACCTACCACGGATCATCATATCATTCCCAACAGAGCTTCTAAAACCTCGTTGTCTATCATTATTAAAACAATTGGAAACCCCTGTGCTGATGGGCCAATGTTCCTCAACTGGGTAAAGAATGACGGAAGTCCTCTCTGCGTGTTTCTTCTACATAAGTACTTATTTAGTTTAAACGTATTTTTTACAATAGATGCATACTTATTAACCCTTATATCTGCACTGTCCCTTTTGCCGTAATAATGTCAATTTCCCCAGTGTTGGACGAATACAGGATGTATCATTCAAGTACTTCATACTTAAAAATATTCATGTTATTACTGTAAATTAGATTAAATGTATGTATGACACACTTCAGATGCAATAGTCTTCTTTGTGTTAAAATATGTTATTTAACAGTAGACTCTTGCACACATCCAAAATGAGCTGATAGTATTATTTATAAATTGAGCTCTGTAGGTCAACCAAACTAGTCATTTAGAAGCACACACACATCAGGAACTGTGCTCTGCGGGGTGGATCAGTGTGTGACAGCTCAACCTCAAACAGCTGGCCCTGCTCGACCCCTGTATCGACATGTTGGAGTGTCCTTGTGGAAGACACTAATCTGCGCTGAATGGACTGCCAGGTCCAGCGGTGCTGCGCTGACTGTGACCTCCCGACAAAGAAACTAAGCGGAGAGAGACTTTCCTCGAGTGGGTGTCACATCATTCTCCCGGCGATTGTCTTAAGTAAGTGTGTGACTTCGTCCTCGCAGCTAGCCGCTAACCCAATGGGCTCTAAAGCTAAAGTACTATAAGCAACTTATCAGGAGGCTTCCGGCGTGCGGGCATTAAAGCTGAGCAACATGCTGAGTCAACGCTTCTCCAAGAACGGGCGAAAAAGTGCCATTTTCATTCCCATGGTGATAAGGGGAGAGCGAAAAGGCGGGAATCGGACCGGTGTAATGCTGATGGACGTTGTCAGTGTCTTTAGTGTGAGGCGGGGGTTGGCGGGTGGAAATACTGTATCAGCAGTGGTGGGTTTAAGTGGATGAATGGTGGCGATATGGGGGGGGGATTGTAGGGTGGCGGGTTTCAAAGCAAGTGGCTGAGACATGTTGTGGCCACCTAAGTAATTACTACCTAGGCTGGAAGGCTGATCCCCAGAGCAGAGCAGCACACTCAGGAGGGAGAAGCTTAGAGCCTCTGAGGGGCTCCGGCACCCGAGTGCATTTACACAGAGACGGACCTGTCCCACTCAGAGAGGTTGCATTTGCTCAAAAGAGCAATATTCTGATCCCCGAAAAAAGAAACAAAAGAAAAGCGTATTAAATCAAAACAGGGATTCAATGTCAGTATTTGTTTTTTTGGGAACCACTGACAATAGAAATTAAACGAGTTGCTGAAATATTATTTAGAGGATCGTCCCATTATTGAAATAAGAGAACCATTTGTTATTTTCATTTCGTTTAATCGTTTATCAGGAGGGAATAGGGACAAAGCACATTAATGAACACTTTAGACAAATAATGCTTCAAGTGTAAATATGCCGGATTTGAGCTTTGTGCTAATTTCCATCCGTAGTCCCCGACATACAACATATAAGAATCAACATTATCGGTCTTCCCTCCTGATTCAAACCTTTCAACACATGTTTTATTCACTAGTCAAGCTTCCATGTTTTATAGGGTGTCTATTTTTGGTCTACAGGCAAAAAAAAATTGCCCAAATAGCTGTTTGAGATAGTATGAATAAATAATATGAATAATACATTAAATATGATAAAATATATGTAATAAATGTTCACGGTTAGAGTAGCAATCCCCATCCCTTTTCATCTCTCCATATTTGCAGTCTCGCATCAACAAGGCAATTATTTATTCAGAAGTGATTGTAAACATATTACTAGATCAGGTTTAAATAACAGCAAAAAAGGCTTAATCTATATCTATGTTTCTCTTCAATTATTTACGAGAATATTGTCATTCAAACTAAAAAATTATGAAATAAACCAAATTAATACTAATATATCATTATTTATATATAAATAAGACACACTTTTGATGCAAATCAAAACGTCTCCAACCTGCAGTCAATGAAGTGATCTACATGCAAACCACCACAACAAAGAAAATAAATCATTAGAGTCCATCTATAAATGTTATACAGGTTCACTGACCAGAAAGAAATGTAAAGAATGAAAAGCTTTTACAATATAAGGCATCCTCAAAGTGACAGTATTAGGAGCAGATTTCCGAGCGGTGTGTGTGTGTGCTGATAATGCTAACAACCTCCAACTTCACACACAAGTCAAACAAATGATTTAAAAGCAGCAAGTGCGCTTCTGTCTTCACTTTCCAGCTACGAAACATCACAAAGTGCACACAAAGTCAGCTCAGCATCACTCTCTGTGAATAGATGTCTGAAGTGAGGTTTACCTTTGCGCTCGGAGCGTTTCTTGCGCCTCCTCTTGAACCTGCGTCGGATCAGGCAGTAATAGGAGCCCAGATTCTGCGCTCCGTTGGTAAGAAGGGCCATGCCTCGGTCAGCACTTACACTGTATATAAACTCAACTGAAAACCAGCACTAGACTTAATCTGGAGGAAATACAACTACAGCTGCTGAGCTCGACCTGTCCACTTGATATTCACAAGTCCACACACCTGCAGCGCTTCTTTGTTTCTACTTTAGCCCTTCCCCTGTATCCCAACTCTTTCCCTCCCTCCCCCCTTTACTCCTCCTCTTGCTGTTTCTCTCCTCTGTTGACTCCATGTCTGCCCTATCAGTAGTCAGGGAGAGGGAGTTGATGGGAAAAGGAAGGAGGGGACTGGCAGAGGATCGAGACTCCTGTTTCTCTGTGTTAATTTGCAACGGTTGTGAATTAACACAGAGATAAACTCAATCCTCTCTCGAAATCAATGACGTCTCCAAAAAGCATACAAAAATGCTCACATACTCCCTAGAGAAAACACACCTGTGTACACCATCTCTAATATGCTCACACACATTCATACAAACTATATTACATGTCATCTGAACCCTAACACTTTTATCCAAAAGTGGCTTACGTACACTTTTACATAGAGGAGCAATTTAATGTGAAGTATCTTGCCCACTGAAACATCAAAATGTTGACTACAGGGGATGGGGATTGAACCACAGATCCTCCAATTGGTGGTAGTCCATGTGCCACAGTTTCATACAGACATACACATATCACTTTTAAACCCAGCTAATATGATAGAAAATTACTTGTTCTTCACCTGAATATTTATATTTTGTGCGCTTGATTTGCCTCCCCACTGCTCCCACCAGAAGTGTGATACAGAGAGGCTCCATTGAAAGTAACACTGCTGCCCTCTAGTGGTGATTTACTGTATTTACATCTTTTCAAAAATCACAACATCCCAAAACCTTACAGTTTAAGCTACTGTGGGCTCACTCGTGCGTTTAGATGATGCTTATTGTGGTTGATGAGGATATGCTGGTTTGTTCAAAAGGGATCTACTTTTTGAAGCCACTTGTGGTAGAAGACAAAGACAGAAAGATAAAGAAAATAAATGGAAAATGTAGAAAAGAAGAAAATCACTCACCTTTGATTTGATGTTATGTGGGTGATCGGGATAAAAACCTGGCGGAGAGAGAAAAAGAGAAAGTAGATTTTAGTGGTGAGTACTTGCCAGGTTTCCACAACAGCTGCTCTTTCTCGATCACACACTGGATCATTTGTTCCAAAAGCTGGTGTTTCTGGCTGGTCCCAGTCATTGTTTGTAGTAATGGAATGCACGTTTTCCACTCAGTGTGACTTGATCTATTCATTTAGCTGGGAAATAGATATTCTTTTATAACTAATGAATTGCTATTTATTTCTACAGTGCTTCCCTGGAAGTACTTGGCGAAAGGAAGGCTCTTATTGAGAAATGTGATGCATTGGTTTACGTGGCGAATCCTTACACAGAACATTGATCTACACCACACTGGATAAAGATATAGCTAAAATGTGATCCCTGAAATATCATTGGGACTAATGCCAACCAAAGTTCCAGAGTAATCCAAGTTGTCCCTTAACATGCAGGCAGACAACTTTGTTATTTTTCAAACTAGACAAAATTACTTATAAGTCCTATAATATTCACTTAATCACTCCAACATGAGAAGACTAGATACATAATCATATTAAGGTTAGATAAATGGCAGTGATTTAAAAACAAATATCTCCCTTTTTTTGTTTGTATCAATAATTTCATATACATTTTTTTGGATTCTGTTGCTCCTTTTACGCTTAATAATAATAATAATAATAGATTTAATTTGTTAGCGCTTTTACAGGTGCTCAACGACGCTTTACAGATATAATGAAGAGAAAAGAAAGGAACAACAAATAAATATATAGTTAAATTTAAAGTCAAATAATACAAAAACAATCACACATTAAAAGCCAGATTGAAGAGGTGAGTTTTTGTGAGTACTTAGACGCACCAAAGTTCTCTCAGAGCCGTGGCTCAATGACTGTACTCGCGTTCTTAGACGCGCTTGCAGGCGTGCAGAGAGAAAATGGAAAAAGGATAAACTCCATGTCTCCTTAGAAATTCTTCGTGCTTGCCTTTCCGACTACCAGACGGCAGTCAAAGCAGCCAAAACAGAGCACATTTCTCTGTTAATCTCCAAAAACAGCTATAAACCTCTGGTTCTTTTTAATGTCCTCAATTCGATCATTAATCCTTGTGATGTTTCTCCAATTGTGCCATCGACTACTCTCTGTGATAAGTTTCTTACATTTTTTATTGAAAAAGTATCTGCTCTTAGGCTAGCCCACACTAGTGCTACCCCAGAGCCTGCTCCTTCTCTGTGCCCTGCTGTCCTCGACCACTTTGAGCCTGTATCCCTCATTTCTCTCTCGGATGTAGTCAAGCACCCGCGGCCGACAAACTGCACCTCAGACAGCATTCCCTCTCGCCTTCCCAGAGATGTTTTCGAATCAGTTGGAGCAAGTATTTTATTACTTATAAATACCTCTCTTGGCTTAGGATGCGTCCCAGCTGCCTTCAAACATGCCGTGGTCAAGCCACTACTTAAAAAGAAAAATCTCGGCCCTTCCATTCTCGCAAATTTTAGGCCCATCTCCCATCTACATTTTTTATCTAAAGCCCTGGAGCGAGTAGTCTACACCCAGCTGCAGTCTTTTTTAACCATGCATGGCATCCATGAAAAGTTTCAGTCTGGCTTCAAACCCATGCACAACACTGAAACGGCCCATTTAAGAGTTTGTAATGATCTGCTCCTAGCCACCGACTCAGGTAGCCCAGCTGTCCTGGTGCTGTTAGACCTGACAGCTGCCTTCGACACTGTGGACCATAGCATCCTGTTGTCAGGCTTGAACAGTCCGCAGGCATCACAGGCTCTGCCCTTGCATGGTTCAGGTCTTACCTGACAGACCATAGCTTCTCAGTGCAGCGAGGTGCCTTATCCTCTGCCACAGCCCCTCTTACATGTGGGGTTCCCCAAGGCTCGATTCTGGGCCCCATCCTTTTTCTACTGTACATACTGCCCCTAGGCTCAATTCTCACAAAACATCCCCTTCCACTGCTACGCCGACGATGTACAGATCTATCTGCCACTCAATTCAAATGTCAACTCATTACAGCTATTGAAGGACTGCTTAGCAGAGATCAAATCCTGGCTGAGCCAACATTTCCTCAACCTCAATGAGAGCAAGACTGAGGTTATATTTTTTGGACCCTTACCTCCAGTCTCCCAGGTTGATATTTTTGAGGGAGCCCAGAATATCAACCTGGGAGACTGGAGGTAAGGGTCCAAAAAATATAACCTCAGTCTTGCTCTCAATATCCTCCCCTCTGTCACGAACATTGGAGTGACCTTCAATAGCGCTTTTAAATTTGATAAGCAGGTCAGCAGCGTAGTCAAAACCTGCTTTTTGGTCAAGACCAAGTCTACTTGGCCAAGACCAAGTCGTTTTTATCTTTTAAAGACCTGGAAAGGGTTATTAACGCCTTTGTTACCTCGAGGTTGGACTATTGCAACACTCTGTACGTGGGTATGGACCAGGCGTCAATCAAACGCCTGAAGCTAGTGCAGAACGCAGCTGCACGTCTACTCACTGGCCACAAAAAGCGTGACCCCAATTCTGGCCTCACTGCACTGGCTTCCAATTCGGTTCCGAATTGATTTTAAAATACTTTTATTTGTTTTTAAAGCCCTAAATGGGCTGGCTCCGACCTATATAGCTGAACTCCTCCATCGCTACACCCCAGCCAGAGCTTTAAGGTCGGCTGATCAGCTGCTGCTGATCGTGCCCAAGACCAGGCTCAAAACCCGAGGGCACCGAGCCTTCGCAGCAGCTGGCCCTAGGCTCTGGAACACTCTGCCCCTCCATGTGAGGTCGGCCAAGACCCTAGGGGTTTTAAATCTACTCTTAAAACACACTTCTTCTCCCTGGCCTTCTAGTCGTCAGAGCGGAGCACGACTCCTGACTTTTCCCTGTGTTTTTTATATATCTGTTGTAATTTATTGTCTTTTATTGTGATTGTAGTAATGTGTTTTTTATGTGATTGTAGTATTTATTACATGTACAGCACTTTGGCCCGACCAAAAATCTCTTTTAAATGTGCTTTAGAAATAAACTTTGATTTGATACATTTTTTTGTACCAATTATTTCGGATTCACCATTGTTGTTTAAGAGAATGTAAAACCAAATAATGACGAGTTTTTCAAAGCACTGAACAATCTATCTTACCAAGAAAGGAACATACAATGTAGATGAATATAACAGGTTTAGAGTCATTATATTGATTAGATTATATAAGAGATGCTATTGATCCCCTGAATGAAGACGATGAAAACTCTTGGATGATTGCGTCTGGATTTCAGGATAGTCGAAAGTGCAGGATTGGTGGTTCTTATTAAGCGATGTCCCTCTGTTTTTGGAACATGTACCGTGGCAGGATGATGATTCATGGGGCAGCTGTGGCTCAGGGGGAAATGGGCTTCTTCAAATCAGAATGTCAGTGGTTCAACAGTCCTTAGGCAAGCTAGTGAACCTGAATTAAAAGCTGCCGTTGGAATGTTTGGAATGGTTATAAAAAAGTGTCAACTAAAAAGACATTTCATCTGTTGTAATTCTAATCATAAAAAGGCAACCAAAGAGATGTAAACGCAGGTAAGATAGAGAAATGAAGCTTCGCGCAAGTTCAGACAGGAAGACCTAACACTCCGTATTGCTCGTCATGGCAATACTTGCTCCCTGCATCTAAATGACAGGGAGCGCCACTCCTCAGCTAACCTATCACGCCCCTCCATTTACAAGCCTAATTATCTCACCTGTTAATCCCTCTATATATGCTCTCCCCTTTCCTATCAGCTGTCTTCCAGGTGTCAACGCGCAAGCAGCAGCAGGGCTTCGTCCCAACTCCAGGCATTATTCATCAGCTCCGCAGTCTGGCAGATTAAGCTACAGGCGGCGTTCCCCAGTCGGCTAGCGGTTCCAGCTGGCCGCCCCGCAAACCCGGACGCGGGAGGAAGAAACAAGGAAATCGGGCTCCACGGAAGTTCCTCCAGCTTAATGGAAACGGGCTACTTCACCCAAACAATTGACGCACGCCTTCAGTCTCTCAAGAGGGCATCACTGGCTTCAGGGCCGCTCAAATGCGGCGCTTCCGGCTTCACGCGGAACGGGTCCTCATCGCATGCGAAGCTTTACCCATTCTGGCTTCAAACCACAACCCCTCCTGCAGGCAGGCAGGGCTCAAGCTACATCCCATTGAAGCTACTTCCTCCTGCGCCTCACTCTAAAACAGGCGTCAGGGTAGCGCTGGCAAGAGGCAGTTGCAGCAATTCACGAGATGTTTCGTTATATTGTCATGACATTCGGGGCATGCAGAGCGAGATCACTACCCCTTTAAGAGAGGGGTGTGGCGCGTGCAGGTGTGCTGGGCATGGTATGGCAGAGCGAGCGGGATTCATGTTTTCTAGTAATAAACGAGGCAGCAGAAAAAGGAATGTCTGTGATCTTACGAAACAGAAGAGCTAAATAAATGCAACGACCTCCCAAGAAGAGCTCGCCTCTCTCCAGTCTTTCCGATAAAATGGGTTGCTTCTGCCCTGGGAGACGACAGTCACCCCCCCCCCCCCCCCGTCTCCTCGACTACGGTCTGGGAGCCGACAGGAAGTTCAATACGATGCATTGCTACCTTTAGTTCAGGGTAAGGTGAGTTCCAGGCAGTGTTGGGTGTAACGTGTTACAGTATGGAGTTTCAGTAACGTATTACTTGCATTACTAATGCAGTCGGGTAATTACTACCCATTACAATGCTCAGTAACTAACGCAGTTTCAAGCTTCAACACAGCGTTACCTGAAATGAATGGCGCCAACTCATTTCTAATATGCAAAAGACAAACAAATGCGTCTATGATGTATTTTCGATCAGACGAGATCTCTCTCCCGGTCTGCGTGCGAGGGGGCGGGGCATTTTACACACACGCAGCTGCTACATGCAGCGGAGCACTCTGCGGAGGTGGCGGAGAGAACGCGCTCCGAGGTGTGGTTAAACTTTACCCGTCTCGACGTGGAGAATGCTCGTTGCCAAAAGTGCAATAAGAGTTTAGCTTTTGTCTAAACATTTATCAAAAGTGCAGCACATTCAGACAGAGGAATGCACCGTTTTCGACTGTCTAGCATCTCTGTAGCCCCATCCACGAGTAACGTTTCCACGTCTGGTGTCATGTATGCTAGCAGCTACACACAGAGTTCACTAAATTATACAAACATGGGTTAATGATTAGAGGTAACTGAGTATTTTATTTTGTTGGGCTAGAGTCTTTCCCACGCTGTTTTCCGGAAATAATAGTCAAAGCCGTCAGGTGCAGCATAGGCAAGACGAGAAGATTTGTCATAACTCTAACGAAAATGTCTGCTACCACCCATATCGTACATTCCTCCACATCTGCAGTCCTGCAAGGACGCTCATCCGAAGTCTGTATGCCCCAGGCGCAACCGCAGCTTTGCCAGTACCTCGCGCCAGGAACCACGTGAGAAAGATAAGTTCACGTAAGATGATAGAAGACAGTCTAATCATCTGCATCTATGTCTCACCGTGGCATAATTAAACTGCTAATTAAGCTAGTCCCATATCATGGGTCATGTTTCAGTATTTACCTAAGCATACATCATTTTATGCTGCGCATATTGCACTCATCTATATTGGTTTCATGCTCACATGGCTTACGATAAGCCAGGGTATAACATTCATGTATCATTGTACTCAAGCTAACAGCTGCATTACATTGTCGACATCTCCCTCTTCCCCCGGACATCGACTCGTGCCGGCAATCCAAGATCTCTTCAGTTTACCTATGATAAACATGCATATAACTGGTGGTGGTGTCTTAATAGCATTTCAGGGCTTCGTCCAGGATAGGTGCAGCAACCCTGCCGCAATCAAGGTAATTATTCCTCATCCCTACAACAACCAGACGGCCATCCAAGATCTCTCTTCCCTGGTATTTATGCATTTTAGTGGTAGTGTTCATCTGTGCATGTTTAACCCTGCATCGCAGGTCATCGACCATCGTGTCGGCAATGTTTAGTGGTAGTGTTCACGTAAGCCCGGCGCTGATTCCGGCCGTCGACTTCCGGGTCAGTATCTTATGATGTACAGTAAGCCCGGCAGCGATTCCGGCCGTTGTTTAGTGGTAGTACGTAAGCCCGGCACTGATTCCGGCCGTCGGCTCTCGGGTCAAGCATCTTATGATGTACAGTAAGCCCAGCAGCGAACAGTAAGCCCGGCAGCGATTCCGGCCGTTGTTTAGTGGTAGTGTTCTCGTAAGTCCGGCGCTGATTCCGGCCGTCGACCTTTGGGTCAGCATCTTATGATGTACAGTAAGCCCGGCAGTGATTCCGGCCGATTGTTTAATCCACATGTTAATCTCTCATTTCATCCATAGATCACCGCAGTCAGCCCACAAGACGTTCCGGAACCTCTGCCCAGGAGCCAGCGCTCAACCCGTCAGGATTCCTCCCCTGCATCTCCTCTCTCTCTCTTAAATAGAAGCCCCCTAGAAAGGCACCTCGAATCAGCCAGGTTTTTTATGAGGAAGGGCTTAGCCGCATCCACCCTCAAAACATATGATTTCGCTTGGAGAACGTTTGCGATGTTTTGCTTTTCCGTAGGCATCACACTTAAACCTGTTCTCATCTCCACCGTGTGTGCCTTCATGTGCTACTGCGCCACCTCAAACCCCAATACATCCGGGGCCTCTTAGCAGGAGTTCAGTTTAACGTTCGCTGTTCCGACCCCGGCTTTCCCAGCCTGTTCGCAAACCAGTCAGTCAAACTCATCCTCAAAGGTCTCATTAAAACGTTTCCCCCCGTCTTAGACCGGAGACGCCCTATTACACTCTCCACTTTACGCCTCATGCTATCCAAACTTAGAAGTGGGTTATTCTCCCCTTATATCGATGCGCTACTCGATGCTCTATTTCTCCTAGCTTTTTATGCCTTTCTCAGACCAGGCGAATTTACCACCGCTTCCCTTACTTTCGATTCCAATCGAGACGTCAGCTTTTCTGACATATCCTTTCACGCTAGCCACTTTAGTTTATATCTTTAACACTCCAAATGCGGCGGCGCCTGCTCCGTCATCGCCGCCCGCATCGACTCCCAGTTCTGCCCTTATAAGGCCATGATCAAGTTCCTACAGCTTAGACCTACCTCTAAGCCTCTCTCACCATTATTCCTTGTCTCAGGGAATTTTCCTTTAACGCAACGACAGTTCAATGTCTATTTAAAACAAGTCCTCATTAAATCTGGGTTATCACCCCTTCTATACACGGGGCACTCCTTTAGAATAGGTGCAGCTACTTCCGCTGCTAATCAAGGCGTCTCATCCTCATCCCTGCAACAACTCGGACGGTGGTCCTCCTCCGCTTTCTCATCCTACATTCGCCCTGACCTCAATGCCGTGCTGGCTATCCAAAGGTCTCTCCAACCTTAACAAATTGGTACGTATGCATATAACTGGTGGTGGTTCTTAGCATGTCAGCACGTATGTCGCCCCGCGGCTCATGTTTATTTCTGCATATCTAACCCTGTATGCCCAGGCTGTAAAACCTTCGGGTCTGTATAAATGTGTCCCTGCTAAGGCAGGTTGCCCCGCACGTTCGGGAAGCCCTGCACGTTCCGGGCGCCCCGCAGGTCGGGTCGCCCGGTGCGTCCGGGTAGCCCCGTTCGCCCGGGACGCCCCGTATGTCCGGGATGCCCCATCCGGGATGCCCCGTACGTCCGGGATGCCCCGTACGTCCGGGATGCCCCGTACGTCCGGGATGCCCCGTACGTCCGGGATGCCCCGTACGTCCGGGATGCCCCGTACGTCCGGGATGCCCCGTACGTCCGGGATGCCCCGTACGTCCGGGATGCCCCGTACGTCCGGGATGCCCCGTACGTCCGGGATGCCCCGTACGTCCGGGATGCCCCGTACGTCCGGGATGCCCCGTACGTCCGGGATGCCCCGTACGTCCGGGATGCCCCGTACGTCCGGGATGCCCCGTACGTCCGGGATGCCCCGTACGTTCGGGATGCCCCGTACGCCCGGGACGCCCCGTACGTCCGGGACGCCCCGTACGTCCGGGATGCCCCGTACGTTCGGGATGCCCCGTACGCCCGGGATGCCCCGTACGTTCGGGATGCCCCGTACGCCCGGGACGCCCCGTACGTCCGGGACGCCCCGTACGTCCGGGACGCCCCGTACGTCCGGGACGCCCCGTACGTCCGGGATGCCCCGTACGTCCGGGATGCCCCGTATGTCCGGGATGCCCCGTACGTCCGGGACGCCCTGTACGTCCGGGATGCCCCATCCGGGATGCCCCGTACGTCCGGGATGCCCCATACGTCCGGGATGCCCCATACGTCCGGGAAGCCCTGTATGTCCAGGAAGGATGCCCGGGAGGCATCAGTCGTTTAAATTCTCACATGTATTAACCTCTCCTTTCCATCCATAGATTTCCACTGCATCCCACAAGGTAAGATTCTTCACATTCAGTACTTCATTCTTTTGGGGGTTCATCGGAAACGGTTCTTCCCTTCCCGATTGATATCCTACAAAACCTGGGCCTAATTGCCAAAACACCATTTCATTCACTTGTTATAAACTGTCATCATTATGTTTCATTTATATAATGTGACCGATAATAAATATGTATTCCATACATCACGTCTCTCCTGATTGAAATGAAGCTTAGCACAAGTTCAGACAGGAAGACCTAACACTCCGTATTGCTCGTCATGGCAATACTTGCTCCCTGCATCTAAATGACAGGGAGCGCCACTCCTCAGATAACCTATCACGCCCCCCCATTTACAAGCCTAATTATCGCACCTGTTAATCCCTCTATATATGCTCTCTGCTTTTCTATCAGCTGTCTTCCAGGTGTCAACGTGCAACCCTCCTCCACCCCTTCGCCTCCTGCTTTCAACTCAGGGCCAAGCTTAACCTTCTCCCTTCCAACCGGACCTAACCACTTATCACCACCACCAGTGTCTAGACCCAGGGGGGTTCATCGGAAACGGTTCTTCCCTTCCCGATTGATATCCTACAAAACCTGGGCCTAATCGCCAAAACACCATTTCATTCACTTGTTATAAACTGTCATCATTATGTTTCATTTATATAATGTGACCGATAATAAATATGTATTCCATACATCACGTCTCTCCTGATTGAACTTCCTTTACCAGTGTAACAATGATGGACATTTTCATTCTGATGTCCACACTAGAAACCTCCGAATGCAAGAGCAGGCTTTGACAAATGACTACTCGCCAAACAAAACAGTTCATGAAGACATATTAAGCTAATTTTCAGATTTATAGTATTTTGTGACATGTTTACATGCTTTAATACTCTTTTCACTCTGTCTGAAACCAGAGCCCACACTGCTCTGATTGCTGGCCAGCTCTGTTGTGATTGGTCAACCGCTTAGAGATGTCCGACCCTTAGCATATCACAAACAATGTGTTGGAGCGCTGGCCAATAGAAGCGTGAGTGTTAGGGGTGAGTGTGTGGGAGAGAAACTCTGGAGGGAACACAGGGATTTTAACCTTTGCAAACTATTTACATGCACACAAACGAACACAATACAGGAAAGGGAAAAGCATAATAGGGCCTCTTTAATCTAAAGGCTTGGCTGAGGACTGACAACTCCATAGCCTTTCTGGTAGACATAGCATCCGGGATGGAGATGATAAGGATGGAATAAAAGAAATGGAGGGGAAAGGATTGCACACAAAAAGCTGAGAAATAAGACAGGAGAATACAGAATCCCTTGCGTGAGAATAGAAGATAAAGAAAGAAGAAAGGAACCATTAAGTGAAAAAATAAATTCCCACATAAAACCGAAGGGATCCAAAACATCCAAGTTCTTATAAGGTCAGCGAAGATGTTGTCCCTGCTGCCAAACCGCAGCTTGGTATAAAACATTCTTAGAACACAAATCAGGAGGGTTTTGGGTTGAGGTTTGCCACTTAAGCACATGAAGTTAAACTGAGCAGAAAGAAGGATGAAGAAGAAACGAGGTGGTGACTGAGGAACGCTCAAACGGAGAGAAAATAGAACATAAATAAAAGGCAGATGGTTAGCGCAAGGAACGCCAAAACATTCGGGATAAGAGTTGCGGGGTTGCAAAAAAATCAGCCTGAGAAAAGGGATGAACTTAAATATTCTCCAGACGCACATTCATTCTTGCTTCTGTGCAGCACTAGCCAATGATAACGGTGGGCCAAGGCCACGTTGTGCTTTGTTTTTCTGAAAAGGAGCCCAGTCAGTCAACATTATTTAATTTTACGGAGCAATAGCTGCAGACATGGGAGAATAAATGTGCGGCCTACAGGAGCACATGTGGAGATGTTACCCACTTCTCTGTCTTGGTATTCCTCAATGGACTAAAGGAATGGGCTGTGGTTTTACAGCTTGGATTTTTTAAACGCGCTCCAGACTCATAATAAGAAGCTCAACTCCTGGTGGCCTTTGCAGTGGTTAGACAGTGAAACACAACCATTGACAAAAACAAGCTCTTAAACTGTTTCACAGGCAGGCTACTGCAGTGAGCCCATCTGTTGGTTCAGTGTAGTCACAGTCTACCAAAAAGCACCGAGCTCTAAAAATAGTTTCACTGGGAACAGCTTTGTTTTTTTATGGAGTTGGAGTTGCAATAGATTGTAATACTATTTAGTTAGAACTCAAATACAATTAAATATCACAATATATATGTTTTATTATTAAGTTTGACTTTTGGTGCTTTTCACAACATATTTTTAATTTTCATAGGTAGTTAGAATATAATATTTATCAATAAATAAACATATAAAAGGTTACTTTTAAATATTTTTATAAAAATAAAAAGATGAAAAAATATGCAATTAAAAGGTAACATTTAATTAAATTACAATATTTATACAATTACATGGAGACAAATCATGCAGGTTGGACAATATATAACAACACATTTACATTTGTGTATATTACAATGTATGCATTGGTGTATTAGTATTAATCAAGATATAAATGCAGAGTTGCACAATTTAGAGGGTTTTAGCTGATGATTTTGAAGATATGTTATCACTAAAAAGAAATCTGTCAAGTTTGTTAAGTTCAGAAAATACATGTAATATTATGATTTCCAAAATCAGAGACAATTTCTCATCCCAAATCATAATATTGCTATGTGATATATTGCCTTGCTGAAATGCAAGAAAAGTGTTAAATGTGATTTTTTAAACGTTTTGGGGAAAAACTTCCAGGAAACACCAACATTTGCATAAAAAAGCAAGTTCAAAAAGTATATATTTTTAGCAATAAGATCAATGTGATGCATTTATCACTGCAACATCCAACCTTGTCAACAATATTGTTTGTGCAATAGGAGCCACTGACTGACAGAAACATTTGCATAAAAACTATGAATTACTCAAGGCAGGACCATTTTCCTACATCATCTATTAAGGCATGAGGGAATTTGATACAGAGATTTCACCTCCTATCTGGTGTTAATCACACTGACAGTATTGAGAAAACACAGCGGAATAATTTAGTAGTAGAGCCGTACACCAGCAAAGGGAGACACTTCAAAAAAAGGGGGTCGGATGTCTAATCCCGCAGCATCATTAAACTGACAAGTTGACATTCTTACTTTTACAATGAGCGCAGAAGAGCCTTCAGCGACGCCAAAATATGCTCATTAGTATTTAAAAGCACTCCTCATTAAAATGTGGGTGGCACAAACCAAAAGCCCTCCATCTAACAGGCGGTAGTGAAGCGAGCAAAGGCTGACTAACGAACATCTGTAGGATAATAATACAAACAAATCAAACCTCAGAGTGTCCCCTCAGACGCGGCTGTGATTTTGAGGAAAGAAAAACGTTTTTTTCTCTTAAGGATGGAATTCTATCATTTGTTTAAGCTCCTTTGCTGACTAAAAAACATGTAGATGTGAGTGTGTCCTGCGTTGGCTGAAAGTGAAGGCAGATGAAAAATGTCCAGGCAGGAGGAGTGTGGTTTCATTGCCTTGTGAGGAAGTCACGTTCCTAAAAGCGCAGAGTTTGGCAAAGACTCACAGAGAGGGAGAGATTGTGTTGGAGAGATTAGTGGAGACAGAAGGGGAGAGACTTTGAGAGCTTTTGGGAGTTGGAGTTGAGGTCAAGTGCGATGTGTGTGTGTGTGGTGGTCATAATAGAGTCTAATAGTCTTTGAATACTGGAGTAAGGGGGCTGGAGAGATGCTTCTGTTGACTTGACATAAAAGATCAGGAAATTAAAGGATGGGTAAAAGGACATTAAGTAAGACAAATGTATTAAAAAAAGAGTAGGATTATACTTTCAAATTGCAATTGAGCTTATAATTGATATTGATGTACAATATATATATATTGTGATATACAATGTGAACATTTTATTTATTATAATTAATAACGTATTTCTATTATATTGGACATTTTTACTTTGTCTTTTTAATATATGTTTTAACTTTTAATTGACCTTCCTATTTTTGATTTAAAAAAAAGTTTTATTATATTTTTATTTTAGTATATATATATATATATATATATATATATATATATATATTGTAGTACAATATGCCTGTTTACTTTAACTTTGTTTGTTTTTTACATTATTTTAGTTTTAATTGATTAAATGTTAAATTAGACATTTATGTTTGTGTAAAAATGTGTACACCTTTTTTATAATTGTATCTTTTAATTTAAATGTTTTGGTTTAATAGATAATCTTTTTTTTGTCTTTTTATTTTAAATCCTTAAAGACTACATATTTTTATTTGAAATGTTATTCTTTATTTTTCTCTATTTTACCTTTTTGGAAATGTCACATTATATTTTTACATATATATCTTTATTTCCTTAGATATCTTATTGGCCATTCTTACTTGTAACATATTTTATATACATTTATTTTCTTATTTTATTCTCAAATGCAGTAACTATTATATAATCGAATTTCCCCTGGAATAATAAAAGTATTGTGATTATGAAATAGGTTAATGAAAGCAGTCAGCCTCGCGCAATAAGAGTGCGTGACTATAAACCTCGACTCCACGTCTTCAGCCAATAGCTCGGTAACCAGTAGCCCAACCCCCACACACACACACACACACACACACACACACACACACACACACACACACACACACACACACACACACACACACACACACACACACACACACACACACACACACACACACACACACACACACACACACACACACACACACACACACACACACACACACACACACACACACACACACACACACACACACACACACACACACACACACACACACTCCTGAGAGCCATTAAATGCTCCCCCTCCATGTGACCTAGCTTTTTTGCACACATGCCTACACAGGGACGGAATTTTAATTAACCCATCATTTAATTACGAGTGATTGGACTGTGATTGATTTTGTGTGTGTGTGTGTGTGTATACATATAGATTGGAGTGAGAGGCACTGTTCTCCCTCACTTGTCTGCCAGTGTGTTTTTGTTGTTCTGCCTTTTGTCCAGCAGAGGGCGGCACTGCTACAAGATAGACCCGCATTCTACACGTTTTTCATTTTTTTTCTTGCACGTTTTAATCTAATTTTCACGCCTGTTGCTGTAAGTAATTGCACATGTTATGCTGCACTATCATTCAATTAATCATGTGGGGTAAAATGTGTGTATAAGGTAAAGCTTTTGCCGTTTTTCAACAACAGTAGTGGCTACAATTGAATGCCACATTTATTTGTTTGTTATGGAAGTATATTTAAGAACAATTCCAGTTAAATAAGCAAAGGAAAAAGCAACAGTTAGTGAGAATGCATCATATAAGTGCTCTCATCACAGGTTCACACATGGTTATAGAACAGCCGACAGGGCTTTAAAATAAATCAGAAATCGCACCATTCTGGCAGTTTTCCCATCTTAAATAAGGAGCCAGCAACCTACCCATATGCTGAAAGTAATAAACAGAGTACACTCTTTTATAACTAAAGGTTATCAGGTTGTTGGCAGGCATTTGGCTGCATTTCCAGTTTCTGGTCTCCCTGCACTTTTCTCTATTCATTTCCATGTTGTGTACACCGTTTTAAGGGAAGGATTCTGTGATGCCAGTCCATGTTACACTGCATATTCCAAAGCTATAAGCATTAAGGTGATTGGTAGAATTCACAATGCAGGGGATTAAAAACGGCTACACATTTGTAGTGCGATAGTGCATGGCTCTAAGGATTTTGTGTTGCCG
This sequence comes from Pseudochaenichthys georgianus, assembly GCF_902827115.2. Lineage (NCBI taxonomy): Eukaryota > Metazoa > Chordata > Actinopteri > Perciformes > Channichthyidae > Pseudochaenichthys > Pseudochaenichthys georgianus. The sequence goes on from NC_047523.1 coordinate 12,314,950, forward strand.
AAAGCATTTTGGTCGCAGGAAATGAAGTGGCATGGACTCTAGAGGCTGTGCTGCTTTGTTACACATTACAATGATACATTTCAAGGTTTAGCATCACAAGGAAGTGTGTGTGACAGAGATGCTGCAGGAGTAGCTTCACTCTCTATTAATCCTTTCAGTGGCAGGTGAATCAGCAGCTGGTGGCTCCATGTGCATCAGAGGCTGACCAACACCCTCCCCAACAGTTATTGGTAGGGGTTGCTTTTCATCAGTGTTGATTTTGTTTTTTGTTTTTCCATGACTCAGACTTGAAACAAGGTGTTATATTGACAGAAATGTTGGAATCAGATGACTAAAAAATTACAACAGTTCCATTGACTAAAATGAAACTAAAATGATAACAAAGTGCCATGACTTAAATACAGGGCTCCTACAGATTAGACTATTTCGAGATTTCAAAATGCAAAATCAGAAAAACAACAACTAAAAGTCAAATCCTTTTGAGGATCAATAGTAGTCAATTAAAAAATTATAAAATGCCCACAGTTTTGACAAAAGACTATGACTAAATAAATACAAATACAGATAAATTGACATCATTTTCTTAGAGAAGCAGCCCATCCGAATCAGAGAGGATGCCAATCAATAAGTAAAATAATAATTAAAAGTGTGAAATTGCACCAAGCCCTCGTGTGTTCTATGTGCTCTTATTGCTTGTAGTGAATATTGGCTGTACACAGCTTTCATATTCAGCCTTAGTGAGGGCGGTGTTGTTGCCTTCTCAAAATAACACGTCTAATCTAATGTGAGGCAATAAACACACATATTCCCAGTACCATTTAACCATCCAAGAATTATCTGTAAAAAAGCCAGACTGCCGAAATAATCTTGTGACATCTAGCAGATTCCAAAAAATCGCATTATCAACATTATTTTATAAACCCGATTGCTTATTTCACATCATTTACCAGCTGCCCCCGTTGTATTGGTCTGTCTAAATAGGAGCGTGCTTCTAAATAAAAGGGGGCCTGTAAATAGGAATGACTTAATTCTTCCTATGGGAGTTCCCTTCAGTTCTACCATGAATCACGCTGCTGGGTGTGGTCCCATCCTTATCCAGCCTCCAGCTCTCTGCCCGGTAAAGATCTGCTCTGCTGCCTGTGGCTTTGGGACTCTGGCTTGGGTTTGACCAGCAGTGGTTTGTGTGTAAGTATACCTCTCATGTGCAACAATGGGCAGCTATGTGTAAGCCCCCTTGGCAGTATATCCACCTGAAGGGCAAAGCCAACAAGCTGGAACAAAGGGAGGGGTGGGAATTACTGCCACAGACTTCAAGCCACACGGATTCACGCTGCAGGTCTTAATGATCCTTTATCAAGCCATAAACTATATTTCATAGGGGTTTAAACTATATTGCATGCTTATATAAACCCAAAGGAAGTCGTGAGACATGTTAAGAGCACCCAAAAGGCATTTAATCCTTTCTAACTCCAGTGTAGGGCTGCACAATATATCATTTTTATATCATAGCAATGTCCATAAGGGTAATAAATACATTGAAAAACTGTGACATTTCACTCGGGTCTTGAGTTATATAAATGAGTAAATTGGTGCCTTTTATGTCTTGTTATGAGGCGTCAGTACCTTAGGTTAAAAGGACGTGCCTGAAAACCGAAGGGTCACAAGTTCAAGAGTGTTACTTTAAAGGGGCCCTATTTATTTTCATTCATCATGTAAACATTGGAGGCGTTTAAACCTATATAACACACTACAGGAAAGGCAACAGGCCAAAACACAGACAGTAATAGGACCTCTTAAAAACCTGAGCCTGTTTTTCAGGTTTCAGGCTCGAAAATGACATTCCCAGAACAAATGACTATATCTTCACTTCTAAAAGGGGTAAATTAATAATCTTTTTTTTCTCAAAGCAATGATAAACCTGTGAGTTGGATGTAGAAAAGTCTGAATCAATATAGCATTTTTTTATTTTAAAGTAAATTCAGATTGAACATAGTAAAAAAAATGTAAATGATAGTTTCCGTCCAAAATAAACCCATTACTTATAGTGAAGACCACCCTTGAATGATGGGATGGTAGACTAAAAGCTTTAGGAATCCAAACTATAACATATAATAAGTACCCTGTATCAAGATTGATGCAAAACAAGTTAAATCTGACCTTTTTAGAGAGGTTCAGGGGGAAAGAACGCATTTCTGGGGTCATTTGGGTGGATTTGCCATATCCCTGGAACCCATCGGTCGATTTTGATGATTAACAGCTCTTTTGAACCGTTAGAGCCAATGGAATCGAGGGGAGGTTCATAAAATCCATCTAAACATTACCCATTGGTGAATGAGTGATTGCGCAGCCAGCAAGCCTAAAACCGGAAGCTGGGTTACAGGTCCCAGCTCTCATAGCAGCTATATATGAAAACTCAGTTTTTGCCATAAATATGATGATGGATATCAGTAATCATTTCAAAGTGACACAGAGACATTGGATTAACCTTCAGCAGCGTTTATATGCGTTGTAATGCCCTTGAACACAACTTTTGATCAGAAAACAGCAAAGGTAACACATATTTGCCGTTTTGGCTACGTAAAGTGATGTTGTGTGTTGTCTTTGCTTGCCATCCCTGCCGCGTTTTGGTCGCACAGTGATGATACTTATACCATTGGAATATGTGGAATCTCACCTTTCATATGGTATCTAGTGTGTGCAGATCCGATGAAGTATAACATATTTCTACCATGAGTTATGTGCCAAGTGCGTTAGCACTCTTTCGCTTAGTGCTAATTCAGACGCTCGGCGTTAGAGTTGTGTTTCATTTCGCTAAACACTTTTCATATTGTCAGTTAGCTGAGTTTCTTCCCGTTAAGTGGGTATGACACATTAATAGGTTGTTAAATGTTAAGAAGCCCTGAGACACAGTTTTGTGAATATTGTTCACAGGCTTAACAGGTTAAGAGGTGCAAACTGGCCTCCTGGGCAGTACAGAAGGGCCCTTGACAAGGCACCGGACTCCCACACAGCTCCACGGGAAAATGTATATACATGATCACTGCCCACTGCTCCTAATAATAGAATGGTTGAAATGCAGAGTCTAAATTCCCAGTGTTCAATACAATTATGTGAAAAGAAAAGAAATAAGCCAATTCTATTTTTAGAAGAACACCGAAAGCAGCAGAAAAGGCGGAACTGAATACACTTTAATGACTTCTTATTTACCACAATATTACAATATTCAACTTTATTGCATTTGTTGCTCATATCTTGCAGACCCCGCTCCTGTGCTTCTGCAGTTTCCTCTGAGATTTGTCTAACAACCTGAGGTGAATACCAATCACGCTGAGCTGCTTTGATTTCGTTCCACAGCTGTCATGTTCCCCGTGTTAACTCTGGCTCAGCAAGCTGTGGTAAAAACAACATTTTGACAACAATTTCTGGGAAATCCTACAACTTTGGCTTGTCGTCATGGCAACACAGACAAAATAAAGCAAAGTAGGTTTTCATGTTCTAACTGCAAGTCAGCTGCATGGCTCTGGATGGGATTTTAGAACATGCTGATACATTCTGCACAAAAGGGTTCGTAGTCGTAGTGTGATGATAATGAAATCGTCGAATACCGCGTGCCCCATCACACACGTTACTCGCTCATAATCTCCCGCATATTTATCCCTCCTGCCGTAACGCAGAGCCAAGGTACATTTCTCCCCACCTTTTATAGTCTTCCCCTCCCTTTATTATATGTTACGATTTAGATGTCATCACTTTCTCCTATGACGAATGAGCCTCTTTTCTTGGCCAATTTATCTTTATGCCCCGCTCTCTGCCCTTGTTGATGGGACACCCTTCCATTTCCTGTGCTACGGAGAAAAAGAGGGAAACTCGAGGGCACTGGAAAGAAATGGTCCCAGAGGGGAAAGAACGGAAAACTGGAGTATTTAATAAACAAGGCAAGGACACGGTGGAGGGAGATGGATGGAGAAATTAGACAGACAGAAAGTGTTAATAGATGTATTAAAGATGCAACAAAATCCCAACTCCGCAATCAATACAAGACAATGGAAGCCTGTCCTGAAACTAATGGTTTGACTATCGCACACACACACACTTCTTTTTACTGCACTGCAATGCGGTTTGACATAGGAGATAATGACACTCACATACACACAGAGCCCCACATGTGACTGCAGGAAAACGCCTCTAAACACACAAAGAAGCGTGGAGGTGAATCGGCATGATCATCCACTGATCTTTACTTGGTACACATGTTGAAAAACATTGTTGGTGTTATTTGTTAATGGACTACATGGAGTAACAGTGCGGAGGTCATGATGGGTGAGTCTAAGGGACTGCAGCAGGCTTTGTCCCATTCCCAAACCGCCCCCTACACCCTACCCCTCCGTTTGCGCGTTCACGCGGAGTGTCCGCCATATTGAGGGCTGTTCCAAAGCAGAGTGTGGAGGGGGAGTGGGCTATCAAGCCCTCAAACAGCGAGTCTGCAGCGGTGCTGACTTGAGACCGGTCTCTACCTGACCGGAGTCACGCTGTGTGTGTCCGTCAGGAAACAAGCTGTTAACAAGTAGTTCCAGCAAACATCCACTGATAAATTGCGATGTTAACAACCTCATGATGACCTCATATGTTTTAACTTAGGATCAAACCTGTGTTTAGTCTAGAAAAAGGTAAATGTGTGCATTTTATTATAAAGTTGTGTATATTTACAGACCGTTGCAAAAACTAAGAAGCTTATAAACATCAGGTTTAAAACTAAAAGAGCTTTGAAACACAATGAAAGATGTTTGGAGTTTTATTTGAGTTATTAATTTACATGTTTTGTCTAAGAGATGCTGATTTGAAACCGTTGTTACATACAGTTACGGCATTTCCTGTTTCTGCCGGAGAGAGGGGAGGCCGTCCCAAAGCTTGCTGCTGTATTTACTCCCTCCATCTGACAGGAGGGAGCCTCGTTGAGCTGCGAGTGTGGCTACAGACGGAGTTCACTCCATCACAGAGGGGTAGGGTCGAGGGAGTGGTTTGGGATTGGGCCTTTGTTTGCCAAGTAAGATTTTCAATTAGCAATGGCAACCCTAACCAAAGGGATATGAAGGTTCTTGGAAATTGCCTTTTAAAATGACCCACATTAACTTTACCAATATTTATACGAGTGTTTTATAATTTGCCGATCCGATGGTCGAAGAAAAGGAGCTTGTAGATATATGTTTATTTTTATATGTGTTGCTCCAGCCAACAGTTTTATTGGTGATGAGAATATATAATTTTTTTTAGAATATGTATATGTAGAATATATATATCTTAATGTTAAAAGTTGGTTCCAATGGTGCAACAGGCACGACAAGTAAAACTATTAGAGATTTTAAACAAGGTTTGTAGTAAATTATTTGAGAAAATAAGGAAAAACATCATCGTCACCACATACATAATAAATTATTGGTTTAACTTCCATAGTTGCTGTAGTCCGACTCAAGATTTTCTCGGTACAAATATATAATTGGTTTCATTAACACTAGAACCGCCAACAGGTACATTTTACCCGCAGCTGTTTCTTGATTGTATGTAACTTTTTTTTCAATAAAATATTCAAGTCTCCCAGTCTGTGACTTTCCCTGAAAATGTGTTATGTACAGTAGCACCCTCTGTTGTTAAAAATGGTCAATATGAAGTCAGATTGAAAAAATGGCCCAAAAATGTCCATTTATACCCATCACCGCCAGTGGGTAATATTTACCTTATAGGAAATGCAGTGATTCTCGCGCTATTGATCTCGCGCGTAAACATAAACATGACGTGTTGCTATAGCAACGCCTGTTGTTTACTGCGGTTCCTTATAGATAGAGACACTTTTAGCGATAATGTATGCTTCATGCTATCTGCACACTAGATATAAGAAAGCTGAGAGTCCACAGATTATATTGGTATACGTGTCATCACTGTGCGATCAAAACTCACTGTTAACCCTGTGTTCTAGTATGATAAATAAAAGAACATTGTACCTTGAAAATCAATGCATTCTAATAGCGGATACATTTTACCCGTTGGTGGTTTTAGGTATACAGCGACCCCTGGCGGTTCTAGTGTTAAGGGATACTGCGTTATTGTGATGAAAAAAAAGTATATTAAACAAATGTTTCAGTCACTTTGTGTTACAGATGAGCTATTGCTTCACATTTAATTTGAACTTGACACACTTGAACCTATTTTTGATTGGAAAAATGCAATGCTGTGGCAGCATGCATTCCTCAGGCAGATTTATACACCCAGGCAGGGGAGATAAAGCAAAGCTTCTGGCAACGTCAACGTTTTTTACATCATCATTTTGACTTTACAAAGAAAATAAATGCAATGTTGGGAAATAATGAACTAGTAAAATCTTCTTCCTTCTTGCCTCACCCCATTTTACATCCTCTAGATCCGATTCCCTCCATGAATGTAGTTGATAACTGTCCAATGAAGGGTAATATTTCTTAATATTGACTTTTACAGCCTGGGGAGCACTATACAATATTAAAGTGATATTGCTGATACTTCTGTTTTGACATTTCTCAGCAGCAGGTCCATGTTTGAAGCCTAATTGTGAGAACAAGAGGCATAATATGAAATGAATGGTTAAGCCTTCATCACTTTCACTCCAGAGTGTTACATTTCCTGTTTGGTACAGAGTGCAAAGTCCCACAGGAACCTACCGGCCCTTTTTAAAAATATATTTCCATATAGTGTGTTTGTTTGGCACCAGGCAACCAATACTGTCAAGTTCTGCTTGTATCCTGACCTTTATGCAATATGGGAAATGTTTCAAGTCACTGATGTCCGATTACTGCTGCTTATGCGCCTTTAAACAACCCAGAGTCACATTCTGATGAAACTTTGCTGCATCAGGAGAGTTCGAGGTCATCCCAAAAATAAGCCAGAAATACACTCTTACCCTTCTCCCTCACCTGCTCTGCTGGGACCGCATGAGCATCCCTTTGCAGAGGGTGCCCACGTGGGTCTACATCACAGTGTGTGTGTATCAAAGGGAGAGAGGGAGTGTGTGCGTTCCTCTCCTCTTTTGCTCGGCCTATCTAGGTCAACCATCTGGGGAGTTGCCAAGGCTTTGGTAAAGCAGGCAGCTCGCCATCACAGCTGGCCAGAACACACACACACACACACACACACACACACACACACACACACACACACACACACACACACACACACACACACACACACACACACACACACACACACACACACACACACACACACACACACACACACACACACACACACACACACACACACACACACACACACACACACACACACACACACACACACACACACACACGCTTTCTGGGATTTGAAGAGTGAAAAAGAAAAACGTGCTCGAGATTTAGGGATGCACAAATAATTCAATTTCTAACAAAACCGCAATATGGACTTTTAATATAAAAAAAGCAGTAGGCACAATATTTGCAAAAATGAAAAGTCTGTGAAAGATTATAAAGGAAGTGATTTGATACTGCACAGTCGGAAAAAATAAAATACTTGTTGGAACATATCCTCATAAAAAAACAATCAGAAAAAAAAGTGGCTAATATCGTTGGTTAAAAAAGCAAAGCACTCAGAACTAAGAAAAGTAGGTGTAAAAAGAAAAAATGCCCTGAAACAAAGAAATCCATACACACACATTGCATGGTATTCAATGATAATGTGAACAATGTTTAGAAAATGGTAATTCCCTCTACTATCATTAATCATATTGCAACTGCATTATGGGTCAAAATAATCACAATAACTTATTTTTCCCAAAGCCATATTGAGAACTCTTCCGACTGCAGTCATTGGGGAATGTGTGTGTAAATGTTTGTGTGTTTATGTAACACGCACATGTTGGTTTCATTCTCATTGAACAGGAATGTAAAGTCCAGGCTAATTAGCCACTTCCAAGACAGAGACTAAATCCAGCATGCAGAACTTTTCTTTCTGCGTCGCTGTCGTTCAATGGTGGTTCAGGCTTTCCCACACTGCTTCTATTCAGTGGTTGCAGATAGGATTACTACAGAGGTGCTCCAAAAGTAGGCCACGACATGCTCTGTGTGTGTGTAGTGCATTGTGAGTGTACCAGGGTATCCAGTAAAGTAGCCTGAAGTAGGCACCTGGTAACATGACACCATTAATGGGAAGCCTTTACCAGTAAGGCCTATTCCTGGAGGACAAGCATTTTTTTATATTTCAGCTAGTGTTTTATATTTTTTAGTCTTAGACCTGTGTCTAATGTCCTTGTTTGTTTGTATCTTTTTTAAGTTTCAGTTGACTCAAAGTATGGGCATTTAAGTCTTTGTCAAATATAATTTAACTAATTGATCATGTTTATTTTTGAAGTAAAACTATTTTTTAACATTTCAGTTAAAATATCACCTTTTTCCCCCCAACCCTTTTTGTCATTGCTAACTTTAATTTAAGTAAGCTGTCCTGATTCTTCCCCACTAAGCCCAGAGTGTGTTGCTGCTATAATCCTGATATGGTGCCAGCAGTAAAGGAAAGGGAACTGCTGCCTTGGAAGGACAAATGAATGAGTGGTTTCTATAAAGTTTTTATTCTTGGGGGAGCTCTTTCCTTCAACTCAAAGAACATTGGGGATTTGAACCCACACCACTGGAATGAGGACTTTGTCTAAGGCAGCCTGCTCTACCACATTAGCTCCCAGATTGTCACAAACCACATTTTAGGATTTTATTTTATCCTGAACAATATTGCATGTAGGCACAGTTAGAGTTTAATGATATTGGGGACATCTCGTCATCGTCTGGTAAAAAGGTATTTTACGCACATATTTAATCAAAAGTTCTCTAAAACTGGTGTACACCGACACACACAAGCACTAGGGATATATTACATTTCCAAACCCTGTGAATGGTCTTTAAACATTTTATAGCCTTTTTTATGTACTTGACCTTGTATCATGACATCTGCGAAATCAATTAAAAAGAAAAGTGCATCATTTCCAAAGGACACTGAGAGAAGGGACTGGAAAAGGTAGCAGGCCAGGTGCAGGATGAATGTGGACCCTAAGCACAAATGGAAAATTGTATTCCAACGTAATCTTTTATTACATTCATAGCCTGCAGCAGGTAATCCCTGACAAATTGCCTTTTAGAAATGAGGCTACGAAGAATCGGGAGCTAACGTCGCGCCCATGGATGTATTTCTTCAACAGGTGCTGTATCTGCCAGCTAATTTTCCTGGAAAGGGACTTGCATGAACGACCCCAAATTCATACTAATAAAGTCTCAATGGTTTTCTATCTTACACTCGGGGGAGTAAATGAAGCGAGATCTGTGGCCATTTGGCAAACCTACCAGACATTCTAAGTAGGGTGGTCAATTGAACAACAACTCAGTAACAGTCACCCATCCCTGGAATACAACCACTGAGTTGTTTAACCCCAAAACTGCTTTAGATAGTTTGCCAAACACATCTCATTTGGGCACTGTATAGTTCCTTTGACGTAATGTGGAGCAGAATGAGGAAAGAAAACCAAAATAAATGAATAAAAAGGTATGAATTATGCCATATTGCTAAGTAGGGCTGCAACAAACGACTAATTTGATAATCGATTAATCTATCGATTAATGAAACGATTAATCGACTATTCGGACTATTACTGTATGCCTTGCACAATTTCTCAAACGCTCTTATTTAGCCATCAACTTTTAGATTTAGCTTGAGGTTGTTTTAGGCATGTGGAAACTAACAATGAAGACAATAAAGATGAATACTTGATTCCAAAATAAATATATTATTGAAATAACTTAAATTGTGAACAAAACTAACATTGCTTTTTATTCAAATTAAATAAATAATATTTCACATCAAAAGAAACAACAGTGTTTTAACAAATCGTATTAAATAATCTGATGACACAACTGTAAATATAAGAATAGCTGAAACTTTAACAAACTAAATAATAATAATATATAATATTTTTATAGCGCCTTTCAGGAAACCCAAGGTCGCTTTACAAGTCGGGTAGGAGGGGGGAGTAGGGGAAAAAAGGCAGACAGGTTAAGGGGGTGGGGGGGGGGAAGTAGCGGACAAATAAACCTATTAAACTAACTATACAGTAGGGAAAGCCTTGCTAAAAAGGTGCGTTTTGAGGGCTTTTTTGAAAATGTCCAGGGTTGGGGCGCTGCGGATTTCGGGGGGGAGAGAGTTCCAGAGGTTGGGAGATGCCACACTGAAGGCTCTGTCACAAAAAGTCCGCAAATAACTCTGTTACCTCTAATCATTATGTTTGTATAATGTAGTTAGCTCCGTGTGTTGCTGCTAGCATACAGAACACCTGACGTGGACACGTTACTGTGGACGGGGCTACAGAGCTACTAGAAAGACAGTGGAACCCGGTGCATTCCTCCGTCTGGATGTGGAGCACTTTTGCTAAATGTTTAGACAAATAGCTCGTGTTACCGCCCTTACATGCTAAACTCTTATTCCACTTTTGGTAACGAGCATTCTCCACATCGAGACGGGTAAAGTTTAACCACCTCGGAGCGCGTTCTCTCCGCCATCTCCCACGTGTGTGTGTTGCTGCATGTTGCAGCTGCCCGTGTGTAAACTGCCCCGCCCCCTCGCAAGCAGGCGGGGGAGAGAAAGATCGAAAATACATCATAGACGCATTTGTTTGTCTTTTTGCATATTAGAAACGAGTTGGCGACACTAAGACTACGATATAATGTCTTTGTAGCAATAATACATGACATATCTTTTTTAAATGTCTCCAGTACCGATACAAAGACCAATAAAGTTAGAGCTTAACGGGGTGTAAAACACACGTGATGACGTCACCAACGAATCGACGACTGAATTAGTTGGCAACTAATTTGGTAATCGATTTTAATCGATTAAGTCGATTAGTTGTTGCACCCCTATTGCTAAGAGGCAATCAACAATCACACCCTTGAAAAAATAGACTTGGGCAAGCAAAAATGTGATTGAAATAAAAGTAGTGAGAGCCTCCTGGCGTGTTATTGTTGGTGTCAATGTGCCAGGCCAGAGAACCACAGAGGGGGAAGTGAGGCATGGGCAGATGAGCCTGTGGCACTCAGGCCTTGCTCCCTCTGCCAGGACTCCCATCCCCCGGTCTGTTCTTTTTCCTCTCTTAGTTGTTTGCTCTCGTTCTTAAAGTTATTTTCTGTCCGCCAGACAGATGGCAACAAAAAACACGGTTATTTCTTTTAGTGCCATGTTCGTACAGCCTTGAACTAATTGAATGTTTTGCGGGCAACGGCAGAAAACGGGACACTTTCAGGTAATTGTATCATAAGTGAAATCCTCAATAGAAAGGTGGAGTCCTCAATCCCGGAAATTAGTTAGCATTGTGGCCCTTCTGGTTCGCTCCTTTCTAAGTCAATGGGTTTCCAATGGGTTATCCGTTAAAAGGCCTGAATTAAGGTCTGTGGTTAACACAAGCGTACAAGATTTTCACGTTTAGTTCCACGACATAAAATACGACAGTAAGTACCATACTCGCAGTTGGCGGTTGCAAACAAGTGTCAATGACACTACAAAAACGCCGAACACAAGTATGCCTTTAGCTTAGCATTAGTGTCTTGATGTCATGCGACCGTCATTTAGTTCCTTTATAGCCTAATATACATATTTCTAGCAATTGCATTCACTCTTCAATAATTATAAAAGTGGGGTCAATATGTGGAGATTATCCTGCTGAACAAACTTATCATAAATGTTTGTTTGCCAAATAAATTCCCATGAGCTTTTTGTTAGGGGAGCCAATGCAATGCTAACTTCCAGGTTGGCCTACGGAAATGGTACATCCCTGCACCACTCTATATAGATGGATGCATGTTATAAGAAATGCAAAACTACATCTATAGAAAAGCTGTTTGCGGCCTAGTTCAAATCCACATGGTCTGTAGGCATTGAGTCTGTATCAACAAGATGTGATGGTGGGCCATCTTTCTGCGATTACCATCTGGCCATTACTGCTTTAGGCCTGCTGTACCATGGACCAGTGAGCAAAGCTGATCTGACTCGCTGGCTAGCTGCTTGCTACTGTATCTGCCTGTTGATTTTCTTTTTTCTTCTGCTAACTGTAAAGATGCCTGTAGCCTTGGCAATTCCATAAGCTGTCATTTCACCAACACACAAGAGGCCGGATAACTTATATTCGACTGAGAAATACCTTCAAACAAAGAGTTCTGCAGAATAATTCAATAAATGTAGTAACGAATCAACGTCAGACTTTAGGGGGGAGATGAAGGCATCATTTCATGTAATGATCCAAATCATTTTAACATAAAGTAAAACCACTATGTCATGTCATGTTAGTCTCTCTGCATATATTACTCAGAAGATATTCTCTTTATAAAGAAACAAAAACCATCGCCAGCCAAATTGCCCCTTTTTCTCTCATGTTCGGTTCTCTGCTCGTTTGGTAGTTGCACTTGCTTTAAAGCCATTACCCTGAAAAAATGTATTTGACATCTCCTTTAAAAAGGCAAAGGGCATGGTTACATAAGGGTTTCTATTTTAGTTGGTTACAAACCTGCCTCTGATGGGAAGGACCAAACAGAGTTGTTAAAGTATGTTAAATACAAAATGTCTGATTCTGGAGGTGTTCAATGTCATTTTCCTGATGGGTATTTCAATGTAAAGTCAGAAAAAAAAGAGAATGAGGGGGCAGATGAACAGTGAATACAAGCAGCAGAGAGATATAACTTAAATCAAACCAAATACTGTTCTTTATTGATGTAGTGAAGTGAACAAACTAAATAATAGTTTGATACATTCTTGTGACTCTTTTCTTAGCATTATGTATCATTTCTATTTTAACTATAACGGTTTCCAATTTTGTTTCTGGTTCTTTGAGCAAAATCAATGTCATCTTTTTTCTTTGGGTGCCCGGTATTGGGAATTCCGTATTTCATTTTTACTTGGATTAGAATTTCTGTTCCCCACCCTACCCTTTTTGCTAATGTTGTTTTGCGAAAGGAGTGAAACATAAAAGCGGTGGCTTTTGTAGGTACAACTTGATCATTGGAAAAGTCAGACGTACAGCATTTTACTTCTGTTGTGTTTGATGTTTAACAATTGATATAAAAGACTGAAAAATGTGGATGAAAGATATTATAAGAAATTGCAGAGGCTTTGCCACAAAAAGACTGCCACCTATTTATTGCCTTAATGGGCAAGATAGAATATGTTTTAAAGATGCCCTGTGGGGTTTCCTTGTAAACAGAGTATGTTGTATGCATACCCTTGAGGTCTAACAAACAATGTATTTCCATTTGCAAAGCCTATTTGGGGAATGTTTAAATCATTCATTGGTAACATCTATATTTGCTTGCAAAAAGGCTTGTTCTCTACCTTAGTATGTGCATGGTGGGTGTCGTTGAGTGTTGTTTTTTTTTTATAAAAGTCAGCTTTTTATCTGGCAAAATTACTACTTAATTCCAAATAAGAGGTTGTCGAAAAAGGTATGTATATTGACATATGGGACATTTTACAAATATTTGTATCTGCAAGATTAGGACTTCAAAAGTTGTGGCAATGATGTAAGACAAAGGTTCAATTGCTATGAGAAAAATATGATATTGATTAGGGCTGAACGATTAATCGATTTTAAATCGAAATCGCAATTTTAAAGGATGCGATTATCAAATTGCAAAGCCTGCGATTTTTTTAACCTTATTTTTTTCTTTTACATTTTTTTTTTCTTCTTGTGTGTCAGTCATCCACACCAATCAGAAGTGCCATGCTCCACATGTACCAGCCATTGTTAACCAATCAGAAGTGGCCCATGATAGAAGTTGATAGACAGATTGATCCAATCACCTGCCAAGTATTTTTGAAAGTGCCTGCCCTTTCCAAATGGCTTCCAATGGAGCTTTCCTAGATGGTTTAGTGAAACAAACCATCTGAGTCAGGTTAGTAATGCTCCATCACATGTTTAACATCTATTACAGGGTGAATCTTAAACTGAAGCTTGACTTTAAAGAAACCCAACGGAAGTTTCATGTAAGTTTAGTTCTTTCACTCGTAGCTCGGGCTGCGGGGGTGTTAGAGACGGCCGGGAGCATGTTGATGCGACCTTCCTAGCCGGAGATATGGCCGCATTTTACAATAAACTTCCGTTGGGTCGCATAAAAACAAATATCACAAATCGAATCTGTCAGAAAAATCGCAATTCGATTTTTGTCCCAAAATCGTGCAGCCCTAATATTGATATTACTACCATAATATTTCAATATCAATGATCACATTTACCTTGAGACCCAACCCACGATCTTGTTTAGTGGAGCATGGTCGATATAAACTGGAAATAAATGTTTTGAGACCTGCAAATTGAACCCTAAAAGCTACATTAGAGCTGAAATGGAGGAGCTCGCCCCTTCTTAACATTGTCTCCGGAGATTAGCCCCATTTGCTGCAAATTATTTTGTCAGCCATGGACATTCCCCGGCGACAGGAAACAACACTTAAGAACTACAGAACAATAAGGAAAGTGTCTCTGACATAAAAAAAAAAAAGATATTCTGTACATTACATTACATTTAGCTGACGCTTTTATCCAAAGCGACTTACAATAAGTACATTCGACCAGGAAGACACAACCTTGAAGAAAACAGAATCATATAAGAACATCAGGTTTCATAGAGCCAAGCATTTCAAGTGCTACTCAACTGGCTATAGATAAGCCAGTCCTTTATTAGTATATAAGTGCTCTGTTAGCAGTTCTTTGTTAGTAATTCTATCGCTCGAAGTGGAGTCGAAAGAGATGAGTTTTCAGTCTGCCCCGGAATGTGTGTAAGCTTTCTGCTGTCCTGATGTCAATGGGGAGCTCATTCCACCATTTTGGAGCCAGGATAGCAAACCCACGTGTTTTTGCTGTACAGTAAAATGATAATGTATTATCAAATTCCTTGCCTCACTTCATCTTTCAGTTTTCATCAGGCACATGACACCGACTGAATCTGATGAAATACATATTCATTTACGCCCAATTTGCATTCAAGCCATATCCTCTGGACTGACAGAACAATCAGTTAGAGAAATGTCCTCCATAATCTCTGTTTAAGCACATCATCACTTCACTAATCTCAGTCTAATCAATTCAAACATGCCGTCTCTTGGCTATTGGTGCTCATGCGTGTGTGTGCGAGTATAATTGTGTATGTGTGGCACCGGGGTATTCCTGGCACAGAGCAGGAGCAGATGTGAGAGGTAATTCGGAGCCCTGAGAGACACACTCTGATGTGTTACAAAGCATTATGGGTACATTTGCAGTATTAAACTTGAGTGGACTTCAATGACACAATGTTCTCTTCTCTCCTGACACACTCATATTTTGCTGCTGTTACCTTCTGGGTCACATTTTATGTGTTAAACTGGGGCAAGATAAAACATTCAGTCATTGTTTTTTTCGCAGTTGATGCACACTCAATCAACTGACACTCCAAATAGTGAATGAAAACTGGCAGAGAGGTCGCACTGAGCGTACACACTGTACAATGTGTCGCAAAGCTTGCACTGGTGTGGTGAAATGCTCGAGGCCATGCTTATATAACTATGTTCCTAACTCGGGAATGGGTCACATTCAAGCTGTAATTACGACATAACAGAAAAAAAAGAAAGAGAGTAGAAGAAGAAAAAACAAAGCATAGTTAAAATGCTGACCAGCTGAACAAGGTATGATTTGGAGCATAAATGTCCTCAGGCCAGAAATGTGGACTTTCAATATCATTACACACAAAGAGTGGTTGTAATTACAACAGGGTGAAAGGGAGCAGAGTTGATATGACATAATGGGACATCTAAAAAACGTGGGCAGGGGCAGGAGCAAGCAAATACAAATCGACTGCTGGCAGCAGCATTTTTGACATGAATAGACAATGAGGTCATTGGCCGCCAACGCTGTTTTTTGTTTTTGTGCTCACACACGGTATTTGACGACACCAATCCAAAGCCTAACTATTTCCTGATAATACCAAAGGTAAACATTATTTTCCCCTGATCAGGGTTCTTACACCTTTTCCAAAGTCAAATTCAAGCACTTTTGAAGCATTTTCAAGGTGCATTTTCCAGCTTTTCAAGCATCTTACAGCTGTTGTAAATTGCATATGTATATACACATACTCAAATGATTATTTCCCTACCTCACATTCAATCAGATGTTCTTTATGCGATAAACAACCAAATGTGTGTTTCGTGATAGCCTTCTACACGAGGATGAAAAATTAAAGAAAAGAAAACTAAGTTTAATATTTCAAAATGTGTGATCTGTACGTAGACTGGGCCTCCCATATAACCTGGCTGAGCCAATATAAAACAATCAGCCCTAATGCGCAGCACTGCAACTGTGGAGCGACATGAACAAATAAACCGCAGGAGGCACTTTCAATTAAGGAGAACTACAGCCAGAAAAGTAAGCAGGGAACAAAATAGTTGTTCTACTGCATTTGGCTCTATTTCAGTGATGCTCAGTGTGTCTGAAGTGCTACTGATGTTTGAAATGCTGTATGTAAGGACACCTCTAAATGACGCTCCTCTCTCAATGGACACAGAAAAAACACTGGGAAACCATAACAGTGTGGCTGACTCTTACTTTCTTGATTTAGAGCTGAATTGTATAATCTGTCTGTACCAAGTAAATAATAGGCAACTTTATCCAGAACATTGTTCTTTCTGTGTCCTGATTTCGCTTCACAGCAAACTTGATGTTGGCCACACACCTTCTATTCAGCGTGACAACAAACTGCAACTCCACGCGTATATATTATCTGTTTACAGCTCTTGCTCTGCTGTAAATAGAAGACCCGAGCGAGCAGAGCGGCCCACAACAAATCGCCTCCTGCCAACATACACCAAGCTGATAATGAGTGACTCATCAGTGCTAATTTGCGCTAGTAACTTTATCAGAAAACTTCACAGGCTTGAAGAAACCTCGCCGTGGTAGAAATGAGTGACTGAGCAGCATGAAGCTTTACACCATCTTGGTCACACCGTCAAAGAACTGCTGTGTTGTGTGTCCACACCCAAAGTTGTCAAAACCCTACTGATTGTGGTAACCTGGATCATAGTATATGTGTGTAGATGGTAGAAATGCACTGTTGGGATAATGACTTTTATTACAACCTTGTTAGGATTTGATAAATGAGACGATATAACCCATTATTGAAACATTATTCACTCATATTTAAATGATTATGGTGCGATTTTTAAAGAGGCCAATTTATGATTTTCTGGGATCTTCCATTTTCTGTAGTGTGTTAGTGTGAATATTGTACTTATATTTTGAACTGGTCTCTTTTTCATTTTTGATAACATTTTGATTAATTGTGAAACTCAAGTAAATGGGATGCTTTATTTAAATTAGCTTATTGCAACAACAAAAAACAACACTCTTATCACCACTGAGATCCCCAACTCTTTCTGCTATCCACTTATTCGAAAATAATTAACTTTGCAATTAAACTTGAAATACTGGCGACAGTCTGGTCAAGGCAGTATGACCAGCTGGAGCCTTTGGAAATATGTGTGTACATGTGTAGGGCAGTATGTCGATATAGCATAGCTGCTCCACTTATGTCAGTTCTTACATAACGTTTATTTCCAAGAAATGTGACGGTAATTTTGAATACGCAGTCATGTTGAAACCACTGCTACAGGAGGGGAACTATACGTCACAAATGGGATTCACTGAATTGATTCTAGAAAATACACACACAACACTCGCTATAGATAAAGGTTTCGTTTTAAGACTGCAGATAAAGATGTATAACTTTGAAATGGTTTTCTTACCTGTGTTTTACTTGGTTAAAGGTGAATTAAACATCCCTTTGTACTGTACATTTGTAGGGTATGTATCTTAATTTTCAGCATTTTACTCAAATGTAAAACAAAATTACTTCAATGTGTTTTAAAAATGGTGTCTACCAGTTGTAGCAATAGCGCAGTGTGAGAGAGATAGGGAGCACATGACAGTGGGGGGAGGTGAATCGTGTAGTTTCTGGCACTGCGTCTTTAATATCACCTATGGAGAGCAATCTGCTGTGGTGTCAGGCTGGGGTTATCTGGAACCTGGCAATGTAATGTGGCAATATCTGTTATACTTTCTTATATACACTGAACAAAAATATAAACGCAACACTTTTGTTTTTGCTCCCATTTTTCATGAGATGAACTCAAAGATCTAAAACATTTTCTATATACACAAAATAACCATTTCTCTCAAATATTGTTCACAAATCTGAACAAATCTGTGATAGTGAGCACTTCTCCTTTGCCGAGATAATCCATCCCACCACACAGGTGTGGCATATCAAGATGCTGATTAGACAGCATGATTATTACACAGGTGTGCCTTAGGCTGGCCACAATAAAAGGCCACTCTGAAACGTGCAGTTTTGCTTTATTGGGGGGGTCCGAAAACCAGTCAGTATCTGGTGTGAGGGGTAGGATTAGGGTTAGGGGTAGGGTTAGGGTAATGTTGTGAATCGAGTGGCCTGTGTTCGTCGTCCATAACATACGCCTGCCCATACCATAACCCCACCACCACCATGGGCCACTCAATTCACAACATTACCCTAACCCTACCCCTAATCCTACCCCTCACACCAGATGCTGACTGGTTTTCGGACCCCCCCAATAAAGCAAAACTGCACGTTTCAGAGTGGCCTTTTATTGTGGCCATTCTAAGGCACACCTGTGCAATAATCATGCTGTCTAATCAGCATCTTGATATGCCACACCTGTGAGGTGGGATGGATTATCTCGGCAAAGGAGAAGTACTCACTATCACAGATTTGTTCAGATTTGTGAACAATATTTGAGAGAAATGGTTATTTTGTGTATATAGAAAATGTTTTAGATCTTTGAGTTCATCTCATGAAAAATGGGAGCAAAAACAAAAGTGTTGCGTTTATATTTTTGTTCAGTGTATATATTTTAAAACCTAAAACCACAACCCAAAAACTGTAGTCAAGAAAAAATCATAAAATGCTAGACATTAGCTCATGCATGTGTAGAAAGAAGAGGTAAGACATTCTTCATCCTACAGATAAAAGACCATTTTAAACGCAATAAAATAACACCTTCAGAAGCAGCAAGAACTCTCCTTGGTCTGCTATAGCCAGGAGTGCACATCACTTTTTTGCCCTGGTTCTCAAAGGAGCACCTGGAGATGTTGCTTGGTGCTCATCCTTAAAATGAAATAAACCGTAACTTTTGAGGGGGTCTTTATTTGCCAGACACACGGCCCTGAACACACATGCAGAGGTGAACACAGAACACACATGCAGAGGTAAACACAAGACAACATTAGCACGACCAGTAATCCTACAAGCTGTCATCACTACCCTCCTGACTGTTCTCCTCACTGTCTTCCTCTCTGTCAGACATGGTAGACAGGCCCGGTTCCAGAAAAAAATGACTCAGTGTGCATCTGAGACTAGAGAGGGTGCAGTGGTAAAGTGCTATTTTTATAAGTGGGGAGTGGACCTAACACCCTCAAGGGGGGGTCCTCACCTCCTCTAGGGGGGTCCGGGGGCATGCTCCCCTGAGAAGATTTTTTTTTTTTAAATATTGAAGTTAAAAGCATCAATCTGGTGCACTTTGAGAGCAAAATGAAGAGATCTATGGATCTATGTGCTCTTTGCTTGATTCATGCCTTCCCAGTCCCTTATCACGTACCCTATAAGAGCATGGCGCCAGTTGTTGTAGCCAGTTGTGGTGAAGGCATCTGACTTACTTGAACCAAAATGTCTACATGCATAGCAGAAGATGACATCTTTTTAACATGAATATTCCAGCCAATCTCTGTTTTGAAACCATGAGCTGCAAAATGAGCGCCCTACACCACTTTACAGGCGAATTGGGTACTTTTTTTAAATATACCTGGGCAGGCTCTGTTTTGCCAAGGTCCTCTGGCACTTGCGGGCCGCTGAGGAGTGGTGGTATTTGGGGCAACACAGACGGCTGCTCCGTGGGCACCCCCGTAGAACCGGGCCTGATGGTAGCTGATGATGTAGGCCTACTACTTTTTCTCTGGTTGAGTCTGTGATTAGCTGCTTGCATCCACAAGTCAACTGCTGGTTTTGGGTTGAAATTGTCTGTTGTCATCTTAGACAAGTGGATGTAATCAAATAAGTATGTGAACATAACCAATAATCTACCATAGCCAATAACAAATGAATGTAACTTATTTTATTTGTGTTCATTCATATTTTATTTTACCTAGTTAACATTTATTTATGCATTTTTTTTATCTCCAGTTTTAAAGGATATGTCTGGTTTAATGTCCTATAGCAGGGGTGCCCAACCAGTCGATCGCGATCGACCGGTCGATCGCAGCGAGATTCCCAGTCGATCGCGAGATGTGTCTAAAAATAGAACAACAATATTCTGTTTTATCGTTAATGTCCTATAACATAATCTTCCCGTGCCAGAATAATGCACTTGAACGCACCAAAGCTTTGTGATTGGCCGGCGTGACCCCATGTGTGGGGGCGTGGCTGGTGGACAGTGGGCACTATTTCGCTGACGTTCTCCGTGTCAACAGGAGTGACAGTCTGCACCCAAATAAGACCGCAATTATGGCAGAAGCAAAAAAGCCCAAAATATATAATTTTCACTCCGAGTGGGAGGATGATCATTTTTGTATCTATTCCAATTCAAAGTCCATCTGTCTCATCTGCAATGCGAGCGTGGCTTTATCGAAGAAGGGTAATTTAGGAGCGGCATTTCAAAACAGTGCACAAACGCTACGAGACGGAATTCCCTCTGCCCTACGCTCCAAAAGGGGAGGGGCCTGAGAGGACAGCTAAATGCACAGCAGTCCATTTTCACCAGGCCCAACAACAAGAGCAAGGCTGCTACCAGAGCATCTTATCGGGTCAGTCACGTTCTTGTGAAACACATGAAGTCTTTCAAAGACGGCAAAGTTGTGAAAGAAGCTTTCTTGGAGGCTGCCGACGCGCTTTGGGGGCAGTAAAAATAACAGAAGCATTTCAACAGGTTTTTGATATAATAAAAACTCAAGTTAGATACCATTATTAATCAGCTGTAAGTTTTAATTTGTTTGAACTTATTCATTATAATTATTGTACAAAATGGTATAAGAATGCAAACTTAAATTGATTATAGTCTATTATCAATTCAGTTTAAGAAACTAGTGTTGCTTGCATACTATTTTAAAAAGGCATTTATTTGTATACTCGACTAAAATGCAACAAAAAAGGGTTTGATTCTATTAATTTTTTCTTTTTTATTGCACTTTGGCAGCAGATTCCTGAGTAGCTTCAGATCTGAGTTGTCTTATTAGTAAGCCTCATTTATACTTTTGTAGCAACACTTTTTTATATAATGGCAAAGAAAGGGTTCAGAGTCTTTTCTTTTTTTCCTGTGTCATATGTGGCAGCACTGTTCAATGTTTCTTAAACATTACCCACTGTAGTATGTGTGAATAAACTCCAACTCTGTATCAACAACACTGCTGTGTAACTTCAGTTAAATACTTGTATGTGTGTAGATTAGAAAGAGGTAAAATAAAGGATCTGCAGTATTTTATGGAGTATTAAAGGTCAGTTTTATACAAGTAGTGTGTATTTACCTGGCAGTAGGCTGTCAGTAATGGCTACGCCTCTCTATTTGGACTGGTAGATCTCGGCAGACTGGCAACTTTAAAAGTAGCTCTCGGTTCAAAAAAGGTTGGGCACCCCTGTCCTATAGTATACATTCGAATGATTTCAAACCTTTTTATCCCAATAATTATAAAGGAGTGCCTTGGAAATATGTGTTAACATAAATTGTGACCAAACCGTTTGAGACCCACTGAGATAACTTAGACTAAAGTAAACTATCTAAACAAACACTCAAGAGTCCTTTACCTCACTGAGCTGAAGTTATCAGCCTCTCAGTCTGACTGGAGAGGACTCTCCCTCCACATCATTGTAGAAACATCTTCTTCTTATATCCGTTAGAGCAGCTAGCACCAGATTCTAATAACAACTGCGCCGGTACCGGTGCACCCTCCCTCTCTCCCTCGCATTTTGGCTGTGAGCTGCGGCCGCCAGATAAGCCAACATCCCCCATTTTCATCACTTACAGCGCCCATCGTACAGGGCAAATGAAACGTGTAACCAGGGTGAAAATGGTGTTACATTTACTTAATTATGAATGTTGTTACATCAAGGCCGAAAATTAGGAAGAGCACTAACGGTCAAAAATGTTTTTTTCCCTCCCAGAACTGCCAGCGCAGCGCCTCCCCAGATCTGGCGCCCTAGGCGAACATCTATAACGCCAGTGCGTTCAAATGACCCGGTGCTCTTTTTTTGTCGGAGGGTTATAACCAGTAGCTTATATGGCTAAGGATAGCATACATTAGATATAATTTCATGTGTACTGTAAGCAACATTTCTGAAGTGCCTTTTTGATTTTTCGTTACTTCTGTTACTGTTACACATTTTACCGGTTGTCATTATGCTGTTATTCTTACAGGCAAATGATCCATCCTTAGGCCAGCCCAAATATAGCTGAAGCTAATTCCATGAAGACGATGAATGCATTAGTTTAGACATTATACGAAACATTATGCATCTAAATATAATATGTAAAATTAGCAATAAGAAAGCAGATAGCGATGTCATAATTAGATTTTTTTTATTAGTAGTTATTCACTTAATACAACTTGTTGCCGTTTCGAGATTACAGTTAGGTCCAACGGGAAACGGAATATCTAATAATGATTTTTATATTGAAAGCACACAGAACCGTGATTTTTACTTTGACTAGTACAATTACACAATTGAAAAAGGTATACAATTTGCAACAAATAATATAAGCTGTAGAATTGGTGAAACACAAAATATGTAACATTGTATAAAAAAGATAAAGCTATAGCATAAAGACCATATAGGTCATATTATACATTTAAGAATGTTTTCAAAGTAGTACATACAAAGAGATAGCTCATGTGGGCCCATTGGAAAAAAAGTTGGGTAGGGTTTAACACTACGTAACCTTTCCTGTCCATTCTCCTCCTCCGCTATCGTCTGCTTGGCCCCACTCACTAAGAAGTTTCACTGCTTGGAAGAAGGGGTTGCTTAGATTTTCTGAAAATCTGGAGTGCACATAAGCAGCTCATGCATGCACAATGTTTGAAATACACTCCATCTCTATTAATATTTGAAATCCTGCAGTCCAAACTCTCTTATCGCTCCCTCTTTCCCACTTTCCTCTACTGCTCTGAGAACAGCTCCGTACTATCCATCTTGTTCGTATCCACTGCTCCCTCAGTGAGGCGGGGGGTGCTCAGTGATTCATTTTGGTGTAAAGTGGAAATCTCAGAATGTTATTATCCATAGCTGCAGAATTGCTCAAGCCCAATTAGGGCAGACTTTTATATTCCAGGGGTTGGTGGGTGGTGAAATGTGTTACTCTGTGCTGTAATAAGGTATATCGGGGGGATTTGAATTGTTATTACAATCACATTCCCTTCATGTTAGAGACATATACAAATTATGCAAACAAGTTGGTAACCAGGGAGAATTCAACTGTTGCCATTTGGCTTCAAAGTAGGTTTGTAGCAAATGGCCGGCAACACAGCCAGCAAATCTATATTACACTGCGTTTGCATGAAGAAGGAGCAATGGAAATACTTTCATATTCCCATGTAAGAATCAATCATACACAGATTGCTGCGAGGATGAGCAGGGTGGCATATTCAACTGACAACCAATTCATCCGACCACCAACCATAACGCCGACATTTGGGGAAATGGTTAAATATTAAACGAAGAGTGTGGTGTGTGAAAACCGTACTTGTAAATGCAGTGAATATTACTCATATTTAACCATGCGTGGACAACCCTGTCCCTTCAACTTAGTACATACAAACTCCAAACAGTAAAAGCTCTCCACACTAAACTATTTTGTATGACTCATTTACAAATATAATATATAATGTGTTTGTAGTGCACTCGTCATATTTGGGCACATTCATAATTTGTTTTATTATGATTGCTATTATTACGACACATGCATTTACTTATCTCTGTCACCTGCTACACTGGCGTTCCAAAGATCCTTTCCGCAATAATACAAGTTGTGGTCATCTTCTTAAAGACAAAGCAGCAATCACAAGCATCATGTCCAAGTGGTAACTTTCTCCTTCTTTCATTTCCAGCTAATTGGACCAAAAAAAACATAAAATGATTCAGAATTTCTTTGCTGTTTCTGAACTATAAACCCTACTGGCCACGAGTCATACCGTAGCTAACTGTTCTGAGGGTTAGAATACAAATACAGATGTAGCACTCCAAATCAGACTCAAATGGGTGTGTCCCAGTCAAAAGCCCAGCGGATGCCAGTGGCTGGGGGTGTTGCCAAATTGCTAGAGGGCGTTGCCCAATTTCACCATTTGTTCAATTACAGGATTTAACCATGAGATGGCGCTTCATTCACAAAATAAACAAAGACAACTGGGTGTTGTAGAAACATCAATATTGTAGATCAAATAAAGTATATAGTTTGCTTTATGCAGTATATTTCTTGTAATATTGTTGGGGTGTTTTTACACAGTACAGTAGATTGAAGTAAATCAACTTATACATTAAGATAAGATAAAATGGACCTTTATTAATCCCGTGGGGAAATGCAGTAGTTCAAACAGCAACAGGGTGAGAGTGAAAAACAGGACAGCACAGATTCACACAGATTAATAAAATCAAAAATAAGATGAGCGATAAAAATAATAATAATGAGAAACTATGATCTAGTCAATGTTTGTAAACACAATCCCCAGGATGTGTCCTAATCAAACCAAAAGAGAAAATGCAGATATCATTCTCTCTTTCGACTCGCTGGTATCTCGAGCTGAGCGCTCATTGGTGTTCATACTGCTCACAGGCTGGGCTGCTGTGTATATCTAGTGTATTCATACTGTACCCCTCCTCACTGTTTATTCATCATTCAAACATTTACACCTTCCTTTTTTCCCGTCAAGAAGTTGAAAAAGATTGAGTCCTATGTTTCCAATTGGTTCCCAAATCTGAACATTGACCAGTGGCATAAGATCAGGAGCCGGGTAAATGAGAGACTGAGGAGCCCCCGAAAAACAGACCCCGAAATAGCTCGTCCTGGTTTCTGCAGCAGATAGGCCGACAGTATGGTGTCTGTTATGTCAGTTATTTTAAATAAAATGTTGAAAAATGAACTTGAAAATTGTTTCCTCTTTTTATTTTATTTATCATTTTCGGGACGGGGAGACGTGTGTGATTACAAATTAATTTGCAGAAATGTAAAGTGATCTACCTAAGTTCTATTCATATTCTTGACGGGAAGAGCCGTGTAAATGGGTGGCCATATATGCATTTGAAAAGCAATATAAATCACACAGTTATTATACAATAGGCTATAAAAGCACCATTGATAACCATTACCTTTATCCAATTCAAACTTTGGACCGGAAAAAAGGAAGGTGTAAATGGTTGGGCTATACTGTAGGCCTACTGTATACATACAAAGGCCATTCAAGCTAGAGTTCTTCTGGAAATGTTCACATCAGGCCAGAGTCCTGCATCGGGTGACCCGCAAAAAAGGTGATTCGCGGGTGGTATTTTTTCAAACGCTTTTTTCCGGGTTCAGTTCTGGGTAAAACAAAGATGATGCGGGTCGGGTCGCGGGTATTGCATAATAAATATATTAAAATAATAATAATTTAGTTTAATGTTTAAATCCTCAGACTTCTCCCCCGCGGGACCGTGCATAATCATAACCTCTGCAGCGCATCAATCTGCTGCTGTGCGCCCCAGATTCGAAAAGGCTGAGGTGAAGCTCTCTACGGAGAATACAGCATTTTCAATAACACTTCCTCAAGAGCGAAATCCAACGTCTGGGAGGCTTTTGGTGTTATCCTAGATGGAAAAAAATAACCAACATCCCACGTCCCAACTGCACGTGTTCATAATTGCACGTTTTCACTACTCTACACTACTACTATATATAGGCTAGGCTATGCGGGTTCGGGTCGGGTTGCGGATCTTGTGCCGACGGGTCGGGTCGGGTTGCGGAACTAATTGGCAATATGTGCGGGTAGCGGGGGGGGTTCGGTATTGCACGTCACGGGTCTTGAAAATCAGACTCTGCATCAGGCACCTTCAAGTTAAACAATACTACAGTAAACAATTAACACAGTAGGCCTAAATTATGTGGATTAAACCACATTTATTTCGTTAAAAATAAACTAAATATGATTTTGTTTGAATGATTAAATGTCATCAGGCACCTTCAAGTTAAACAATCAGGTGCACACTTTAATGCTACCTCCGGACTCGGCTTGACTCGGTTTAAAGAATGCACAAATGTGTATAATCGTTTATGTCAGATATGTACTAAGTAGCCTAAATACATTTGTTCCTGCTCAAGATTAGATTCAACTTTATTGTTATTGCACATATTGTAGGTACTGAGACAACGAAATGCAGTTTAGCTTCTAACCAGGTGCAACAAGTAGCGAAAAGTAATGTGCACAATACTACAGTAAACAATTAACACAGTAAATTATGTGGATTAAACCACATTTATTTAGTTAAAAAGAAACGAAATATGATTTTGTTTGAATGATTAAGTGTAGGGTGAATTGCCCTAATGTGGGACATTTTTGCATTTCAGACTTCGGGAATATATTGCGATATGAAGCCGACAGTGGCGGCTGGTGGAAAATATTTTTGGTGGGGCAGTTGATATAGTGAGTACATTTTTTTTTTTTGGGAGAAATTACCCCTTAAATTAGGACTTCTGGTGATGTAATGGCGCATTTCCAGTGTAGCGCGGAGCTCGCTTTAATGCTGCGTTCAGACCGGACGCGATGCGAATATTCGCTTCGCTCTAGTCGCTCGAGTTTCACCGCGGCTGCCAGCTGTGTTTACTCGCATCATTCAAACAAGACGCGCTGGCTCGGGAGCTACAACTAAAATGAACATTTTACCGTGATTACATTGTAATACATGTTTCTAAATGATGCCGACGTAACAACATACTGATACCGGTTAGTAAAAACAATGAATTAATGCTTTGACAAGTCTGCAGACAGACGGCAGGCAAAAAACCTTTTAGAATGCTTGTGTTCTGAATGGAGCTTGGCTAAGCTAAGGTTATATCCGACCGTCCACACTCACAACAACGGCCTATACAGACATAAATAAACCAGCGACTGTATTCTCCATGACACAGACAGTCTGTGGTTTGTACTTGTTTAACTTTTGTCTAGTTTCTGAACAGATCGTATCTGTCCCCGGCTGTTTGAAGAGCAAGCATGGGAAACAAAAGATATCATTTACCTGTTTGCATCGTTTGCATCCAGCTAGCCATGTGAGAAGCCTTGTTGATACGTTGTCTTTTTCACGAGCTTGCTGTGATATATACAAATCGGGTTGGTCCGGTCCAAGGTCTTTAAGTATCAATTTATCTCCCAAACTTCTCCTTTCGAAAGGATTGGAGAGTAGCTCTTGCACGGAATTGGGTGCGGACCGAGGTCCGCCGACTCCACCTGCACACCATTCTCATCCAACTACTGCGTCACCTTGGTCACTCACGAGTCTAAACAACAACTCACGTAAGCAACGTGAGCGCCCTCGTGACCAAAATATTTGACGGCGCTGATTGGCTGAAATTATGTTTCGGCAGCACAGTTTACTATTGAGACTTTTGCAACGTGCTGATTGCTGCCGTTTGGCTCGGGGGCTCCGCCCGGTAATGATAAACTAATGCCATGGGCAAGGCCAGGCAGGAAACATGTGACTTATCAGTAACTTTAGACATCGTAACACAATTTTAAACGAGATTTTATTGTAGATTATACATCTTAGTGATACCAATTGTATGATATTTACCTTGTTCATTAAAAATAAAAATATAAAATATATTATTAATTACATTTTTTTTTTAATATTTTTTTTGTATGTGGGAAGAGGTGGGGCGGCGCCCCTAGCGCCCCTATGGGCCGGCCGCCACTGGAAGCCGATACAATAAATCAAAATCCTGTACCATTCCGAAATCCCCAGTAATATTAGACACTAATAATACAGTAAACTATTAACACTGTACATATTATTGTTTGCCCGTGGGATTAGGATGATCGGTAGTGAGAGCCGCTGCATTTTCCTCCGGTCGGATGTGATATAAAACAAAGCGATTATTTTTGTTGTTGTAAACTCACGTGGATTAAATTTAGTGCATTCATCTCAACTCGCGAACAGATGATACATTAAATGATCGTGAGGATGATGATTGGAAATCGTTTGTTTGACCCTGGATGCATTTACTGATCTAAAAACATAGCGATGGTTTTGTACTTACGCCAACGTGAATTAAACATTATTTTGTTAAATAAAAACATGGTGATGTTTAGTAAATGATTACATGTCTCTTATTTAGCACAGAATATGATCCTATCCGTGACATATGGATCTTAACAAATATCCGCTATATCAGATACCTGTAGATTAGCTGTTTATTTCACATGAGTTCCAGTGTGGCAACTTTTCACGGCTCCCCCTGGTGGATCCATGATCCATTGCAGCTGGTTTCATTATAATTAAATGTATTTATCACGGGGGCGTTTCAAGTCCTGCGGGGGGGGTTTTTCCTTTTCAGCAGGGGCCCACCCCGTGTTCCGATCACGGACCCGCACGGGTAGGCGTCTGAAATGAAGCGCTACATCTGTACAGAAGCTGAACTTAGTTATCTTTGGCCAAATATATACGCTAGTATTGATTGCAGTCTATACATATAAAAGTGGTCCGATAATGCTTCTTGGAGTAATCACTTTCCTGTAGTGTGTTAGAGGTTCTTGTGCATGCAAATGGTCTCCGAAGGATAAAATCCAAAAGTTCCCTCCTGAGGGAGTTTCTCTCCTTGACACACTCCCCCCAGCCTGAAATGTCTCCATGGGACTCCCTTGTTTAACTTCATCAACATAGTGACATCACTATTTAACACTAGTGCTTTGCTAGCGCTCCAACACATTGAACATGATAGGCTAAGGGGCCGGACATTTCCAAGCGGTTGGCCAATCACAACAGAGCCAGCCAGCTAACCAATCAGAGCAGACAGGGCTCTGGTTTCTGACAGAGGGTGAAAAGAGGTGCTGCAGCACAGGCAGTATGAGAAAAATAAAGAGCTTTTTGAACAGTAAAGCATGTACATGTCACAGCAGAGGCACAAAATACAAGCATGTCCTCTTTAATAGAAGTATAACTAATAGAGCTATGCCAGACACTGCAATCTCCATGTATAGCGCTGATGTTAATGGCTGATGATTCGGTTGATTCGGTAGGTAGGCCCCGGAGGTGAATGAGATTGACATTGAAGTTATTGCACATTGATGAAAGCTTAGGCCAAAATATCTAGTGAGTAACACTCGCTGTGTATCATTTGAATATCATTAACAAAATATAATTATTACAGTTATTTCACTCGTAGGCCACTCAACTTTTTCTGATGTTCACACACCGACTCTCTGAGGATCTTACTGATAATGAGTTGAGTATTATTATTTTCTAACGCCTGAGCCAACTCTACTTTGAACCCAATGTATCTACTTCTGCTGTTAAACACTATCATTTACATACCCAAGAGTTACACGCACAATTCAACAAATGCACAACCATTCTATCTTTGTCTACCACACCACACTTTCACTATACCCAGAGTGCTAATTATAGCGTGCCCATTAATCAGCGACAGCTGTAATTATACTAATTCCAGTGTGTAATCTGATCAAGGTGAGGGAGATCAAATCACAGTCTTTCTCTCATGCAAGGTTTTATGGGGGTTTCAGTAATGGTGGCGACCGCGGTGAGGTTGTAAGGAAAATTGGTTCAGACAAAACAATCAGATTTGACGCGGTATGGTGGCTGTCGCTGATTAGTGGGGCAAAGTACGAGCATGTTGGTGAGTAGCTATCGTGGTTTACTGCAGGCCATTGTGTCTGCTAAATTGCTTTGAATAATCTAACAATACTTATATTGTTGGATGGCTTTCCACAATACCACATTGGCTTGTGACTACAGTCAAAACTACGTAGTCAACTTCCAATATCTGGCTGGGCTTCATGGAAACATGACTTTTTATTTGCTTAAACAGCAGTAGGTCCCAGTGTTGAATACAAAAAAACAGACTACATTGCAGGCATTGGCAGCATATTGCAGTTATATTTTATTCTTATCTTTCTGGATTGTCTATTCGGATATCCAAGGAAATGTCAATTAAATTCATGTTTCTAACAATGCAAAGGTTGATGTAAAAGATAGAAAACACTGAATCAAAAGAAAGAGTTGTCCTAACTTTGTATTTTAGGTGACATGCAATGCACATTTGAGTAATTGTCAGTTTCTTTCTTTGTTTTGGATTTGAATTATATTAGATTTGAGTAAGTGTCAAGTGGAGGCAAAGACTAAACACAAATAACTAGAGTTGAGTGACAAACTGACAAAAAAGGTTTTATCTGTAGAAAGCTAATACAACATTTCTCATTCTGTTTGTTTATATTCAGTGCACTTTTTGCAATGAGTGTAATTAGTGTGCTACTTGTGTCGGATCAGATCTGATCTGAGGTAGGCCCATATGTGATCATTTTGCCAGGCTAGTGTTGATTGGCTTCGACACGTTGTTTAAAGTGGAAATGTGAATATATGTATGCATGCGTGGTATCATTGTCCTAGAATATATCTGATCCAATACCCATTTATACCTTAATATTGTTTCTCACAAATTGAACTAACAGCTTAAGCTCACAAGCAATTTGATCCACATGCTGGAACTTTATAGATAACTGAGTACAGACATTGACTTGTAGAGAGCATGCAAACACGAGAACAGCCAAGTTCCTGTTTGTCTATTAAAGTGGTGAAAGCAACAGTCAGCTGTGGTTAAAACTTGGAAACTATAGCTGACTGTTGTGTAAACCAATTATTCTTAATAAAAGTGCAAGCAAAATATGTTTTACATCCACACAACCACATTTGTAGTCTATAAACAGTGCAATAGTGTAATATATGTAGTGTAGATGTACAGTTGCAAGAAAAAGTATGTGAACCCTTTGGAATTACCTGGATTTCTGCATAAGTTGGTCATACAATGTGTTCTGATCTTCATCTAAGTCACAACAATAGACAAACACAGTCTGCTTAAACTAATACCACACAAACAATTATATGTTTTCATGTTTTTATTGAACACACCATGTAACCATTCACAGTGCAGGGTGGAAAAAGTGTGTGAACCCCTAGGCTAAAGACTTCTTCAAGAGCTAATTGGAGTCAGGAGTCAGCCAACCTGGAGTCCAATCAATGAGCCGAGATTGGAGGTGTTGATTAAAGCTGCCCTGCCCTATAAAAATACACACCAGTTTTGAATTAGCTATTCTTAAGAAGCATTGCCAGATGTGAACCATGCCTCGCACAGAAGAGCTCTCAGAAGACCTACGATTAAGAATTGTTGACTTGCATAAAGCTGGAAAGGGTTACAAAAGTATCTCTGAAAGCCTTGATGTTCATCAGGCCACGGTAAGACACGTTGTCTCTAAATGGAGAAAGTTCAGCACTGTTGCTACTCTCCCTAGGAGTGGCCGTCCTGTAAAGATGACTGCAAGAGCACAGCGCAGAATGCTCAATGAGGTGAAGAAGAATCCTAGAGTGTCAGCTACTTAAAGAAATCTCTGGTACATGCTAACATCTCTGTTGACGAATCTACGATACGTAAAACACTGAACAAGAATGGAGTTCATGGGAGGACACCACAGAGGAAGCCACTGCTGTCCAGAAAAAACATTGCTGCTCCTTTGAAGTTTGCAAAAGAGCACCTGGATGTTCCACAGCACTACTGGCAAAATATTCTGTGGACAGATGAAACCAAAGATGAGTTGTTTGGAAGGAACACACAACGCTATGTGTGGAGAATCCAAAGGGTTCACATACTTTTTCTTGCAACTGTATCTACTTTGTCCACTAAGTGCTATATAAGCTTTACAACTGTAGTCCAATGCTCAGACTTTTTCCCGTTCCCTACAAATTCTGCATGCAGATATCGTTTTATAGATGTTGCTCACATGAGAGTAATCATGAGTACATCAATTAATTGCTTGCACTTTTGCTGTAAGTTGTGCTTTTACTGCAGTTCTCGTTTTAGAAGAGACGATAGTTCAACACCCTACACACTCCTAATATAGCCTTGTTTATAACAATATAAGTAATATTAGCTGTTTAAAAATTGGCTTTGGTCTGGAAATCCAGTATTAATCCGATCACATACTAAAAATGTCACATGTATAATCACACTCATACTACTTACACAACACTTCAGTAAATAATGACACCACGGCTCATCATTTATCCTTAAGTACACAGGACTGTATTATAGCAGAGATATGTAAACACAACCCTTCCAACCCTGAAGTAAAATGACATTATATCAGTGATCCAGATGCACAAAGTCCCATCTGTAGTTTGTACAGTGCAAAACAGATGTCACCCAGACACAAAACAGACTTACTGTGCTGGGTAGAATCTACATTATCAGTGATAGCAGCCCTCTCTGACGGCTTCGCCTAAGTGACTACATTGTTTTCACATCTGGTTACCGCTTCCACTTCCAGGTTCCAAACCAAATGTGGGCTTTGATACCGGATCCATCCATCCCCTGTCTGCTCTCAGGCATGGGTGGATGGAGACCAGTGTATGGATGGCAGTTAGTATTGATAAAACAAAGGGCTTAGAGAGAAAGTGAGAACCAGATCAACAGAGTGTGGGCGCCAAGTGTGAAAGAACGCAGGTACTCTCCAGATGGATTCTTCACATGTAAATACATGATTATCAGTGTGATGGTGTTAAAGCACTATGGCTACTGGATCATACAGAACATATGGTGTTTGAGCATTTCAAAAGAGAAGCCAAACTACAGCAGTGTTTCCCACAGATCTGAAATATACTTGTGATGGTAGCAGAGAATGTGTGGGGGGGGGGGGGGGTGCTAGTGGAGCACGCTCATGAATTGTTCGCCGGATCCTCGCAGCGGAGTTACTGCGGAGCGCATGAAGCAGACCCTTCACGCGATAGCGGAGCGAACAGGTAAAGGAGGGATCGTTGTCCACTAGTTAATCGATCGCAGATGGCGTCGTGCTCGCGGACGGATACAAAAAGATTAAACCTAAATGGGTCGCGAAATATACTTTGGCGGACGTTAATATGCCTGGGCGGCCCGCTCAAGTAAAGTCTATGTGTGGGAAACCCTGTACAGGAATATGATTTCTATTAAAGCATAATATCTATATGAAGATCTTTTAGATTGCTGATGTTGATTTTTAGATCATGACTACACTCGCCAATAGGGTAACAAATCAGCAGTTTAACAAAAGCAAACATTAGAGGTGGATGTTTTAAGGGGACGGCAATATGAGTAGAGAGGATAGATGTTAGAAGGAATTTTAGAACCAAAGCTAAAATAAGGCATGCATGTCTAGTTTTTACCAACAACAGATCTGCCGTCTTCACATTTAGACGCTGAACATTTTGTTTTTCTTAGATTTCAAGCTGCTCCTACTGAGGGCAACAGCCCAAAATGTAAAAACAGCTCCATCTTGGATCTTATCTTTTCGTGATTGTTCAGACTCTTTGGAACATTTTCCAGAGTTGACCAATTGTCTACGCCAGCTTAACAATGGAGACAACAACGCTTGCTTTCAGGTTATCATTAGAGAACCTGAAAACACGAACATCTGTTACATCTGTTCAATGCCAGAAGGGTTTTAGAGGGAGGGGGTTGAGGGAGAGATGTGAGGCAAAGTTACTGCGTGAGGTGACAGGGCAGGTGCATGTCAAGGTTGTGGAAATAACAGGAAGCAAGTAATTGTCAAACATGTTTTTTTTGGGTCTACTTTGAAACCCTTACTTCATGATTAGACCTTTTTGGATGGAAAATATACTTTTTCACGAACTTGATACTGAACGCACAAGCAAGATCAACGTTTATAGATTCAAAGTGACTTTGTTTTCCATGAAAACCATTATCTCTTATATCCATCATAAATCAAAACCTATAAATATGCTTCAAAATCATAAAGAATACTCTGTATAACTCAGAAACTTGCTCGAGAAGCATTCAATCCAGTGATAGTTGTCCAGCAATGGGTTCACGCTAACAGAGAATTATATTAGCTATATAAGCATACTTTTAATCGTGCCGATTTGGTCAAAATGTAAAAAAATAGACGGTTGATATTGTCTGAAATTGGGCCCATGGTGTCCATAATTGAAAACCATTAGTGTGGGACATTTAGTTGTAGGTAATGATTAATTGGAGTTTTTTTAATAGGGATTCAGGGGACAATATCATTTGTTACGTAAATTATTTCATTATTTTAATCATTTCAGGTGGCCGGAGCTTAATAGGATAATCAAAAGCCATTTGGTGAGGAATTGTAAAGATTCTTTACTAATGTAGGTCAGTCCAGCAGGGTTGCTATCACATTTCCCCAAAACCTCTATATAACAGTCCAGAGTGGTTAACCTAGGCATTAAATATAGAAGGTAAGGATTTGTCTGCTGCAGTATTTTATAAAAGGCCTCAACTTGAAATGCTTGAACTAAAGTAAGAGACGGGAGAATTTTAGGAATGCCCCCGGTTGCTACGGATTTAGCATAAAACCTTAATAATTAGGTTAATAATACGTGTAGCTGCACATACGGTAAACAGACGGTTTGTGTCAATGTGCGGATAGAACAACTAGAAATACACGAGAATCCTGGTTCTCTTTCAGCGACATACAGTGGCAAACAAGCAATTCGCTCAGTATTTTGTGACACACAATCCTGAATTATAGATCCCAACTTTGGGGCCAAAGGTCAGCCTTCCAGCAGTTTCCATTTCATTTTACAACTGCTTGGATGCACACAAAAACACTGTGTGCTCATGACACCGATGAAATATTGCTGGCCTAGTTCCTGCTGGTATAAAGATTAAATCATCGAGGCAGCCGCCTTTGAAGCAGCAACAAGAAAAAGATGAAATAAGGTGTGATATTATTGCACACGGTTCTCATCTTCCATCACTCAGAGAGGACCTGACACTGTATCAACTGATGTATCGTAGACATCAATGTAACCCGCAACCAAGCACAGTGTGCACATTTCCAAAAGCTGTTCAACAGTGGATTCATAAAGAGGATGGTTTACATTTCCCGCATACTGTCTTTTTTCTAGGTTTTCAATCCACATTGTCCCATGATTGTCCAGGTTTCCATAGTGGCCAAATCCTTTTCATTGGAAAATGTGCAATAAATTAGTCTTTTCTTTATACATATACAAGAATATACAGCGCGCCAAGCTTTACAAATGCCTCACTCTACTACATAAAATAGCACACTTTGGCTGGATGAGTGTTGCCAAGGCTGCACTAAATACTCATTACAATAATGGAAGTAAGGTTGAAGCAGAAGGCCATGTGTTGCTTTCAAACCAGAGTTACACTAAACAAACGGCTGCCATAAATATGCACACAGAGAACAAGCCAATTGCTTACAATTTAACATATAAAGCTCTGGTAGACCTAACAGGTCTATTTTGTAGTCTTTTGCCTCGTCTTTCGCCAAGTGCAAAATCTGTATAGTGTGAGTTTGGGGCCGATACAGAAGCTAACACCGGTCATGCATGCTGTCTGTGGTTTAAGGGTGTCTGGAAGATGAGGGAGCCAGTACGTTAAAGAGACAGGCAGCGCTGACAGCTGCTTTATGCCTTTTCATACTTTTTTCTCGACCTTCACCCTGGGAGAGAAAGGCCTAACAAAGACGGTGTGGTGCCTTCACCTGAGCGCCACTAGGCACAGCCCCCGTGTAGAAACCCATGGTGAACTGAATCATCTCCAGGCGGGATTCCTTTTCTACTCGACAGTTCCTACCCCCTAGCGCCCAGCAGGAACATGGAAATTGTTAAAGAGGAGTGCAAGGAGGGCGATAAATGTCTCCTCTTGTCAATAACACTACCGTTGTCTGAGCTGTCGTCGGGCTCTCTATGAATGATAGCGGCTCTTTGCTTCGTAAAATGTTCGAGGAAAAATTGAAATATGAGATATTAAGTGTTGTTGCGTTAAGTGTTACAGTTCCGTAATAGTCAAAGTGTATGTGTTTTATTATGACACCATTAGTCAACAGTTAGAGTTAAAACAGTTAAAAAACATCACTATATTCAATATACTCCATATTGCTACTGTACTGTATATGCAGAAGAGGCAAATATATCCTGAAGTCTAGTAACCCTACCTCAAGCTCCAAGAACCTGACACTTGCCATAATGAAACTCTGTATCGTCTATAGTTAGATTTCCCCTATCGGAAAACAACCACGTCTTTCAAATTGTAAAAAAAAAATGAAAAATAAGGCTAAAATGTTTAAATCCCATGCCAAAACTGAGTTAAACCAGATGATGTCACTACATACAACATTCATGACTTATGAAGCTCCTCTAGAGCCACAGAGGATATTATACAATCATTTCATAGTCCGGGTAGTACTTATTCATCAGAATGATTCACCACAACATGCAAGGACAAAGGGACATACTGTATGCAACACATTAATGCCTTTATAATTCCTGAATTAATCATCCTTATATGACAGAGCAAGTCAATGAGATTCAATCAGACGTGGATAACCGAAGAGACAGACAAAGAGAGGCGGGAAAAAACAGAGGAAGAGAGATCCCCTGATATTTGCGCCAGTTTAAAAATAGCTACACTGGAGCAGAGATATGAATTGTCCTCAGACATCAAAAAGAACTGCAAATATTCTCTTCTTTTTAAAGGTGAATACCCATTGCGA
Organism: Pseudochaenichthys georgianus; assembly: GCF_902827115.2. Classification (NCBI taxonomy): domain Eukaryota; kingdom Metazoa; phylum Chordata; class Actinopteri; order Perciformes; family Channichthyidae; genus Pseudochaenichthys; species Pseudochaenichthys georgianus. Next base: position 12,351,821 of record NC_047523.1, read on the forward strand.
TGTGAGTTGGCATCAGGTGCTTGTATACTTTTCACCACTGTTTATTAACTCAAGTCTCGTACTGAAATTGAACCCTCTTCATTTCTGAGTGGTTGGTGACTTCACTCCTCATTTGGCTCATCTGTCACTGGAGTAACTCCAGGGTTGAAAGAGTCATGTTGTCAGCACACTGCAGATCTGGAACAATACTGTTCTGTGTTTTACATGCGAGATACCAAATGGCTCTGGACTGGATTTGGTTATCAGGGAGGAAAACCAGAGAAGGGTTGTCCTGCTGTCAAGTGTGGACGACATATCTGCAGCAGTGTCCCTTCTAACATACTCCCAGAAATATGATGTAGGGTTGCAAGGGGTTGGAAAATTCCGGGAACATTTCCAAGGGCAAGTTATGGTCAAATTTGAATTTCTGAACGGGGGAAATGGACATAGTAAAGGTCTTAAGGCATTTTTGTTAACAGTATGCCTAATTATTCCAATTGTTAATGCATTCAGCAGCACACTCTTCCATAACACACGTGGATGACAGATCTGCTAGCAACACGTTTAATAAGAATTCAGTAGAATAGCCCAGCTCTGCATGCACAGTGCAGTCTTCCATCACATGTGCACCCAGCACTACTACCAGTTCAAATGACCAGTTATGAAATACTTTTTACCTAAATGATAAAATGCCTATACAATGGTAACATTTTACATTTTGCATATGACTTGGATAATACAGCCATGACAGATAACCCTTACATTATTACATTGCATGTTTAGTTTAATCCCTGTTTTTATCCACATTGCATATTCCCATAATTCTGTCCACCTTGTGATTTGTCTGAAATATTGGTCTTCTAGGAATCCCCTTCACAGTTGTATCTGCTCTTCACATTGTGTATGAGTGGCAGCTCAATGCCTGACAGTTCTGAACTCACCGTTCCACTGAGTAGTCAAGGGGGAAGCTGTTGTATTTGCCAATCCTTTGCACTACACAAATGCCACACACTGCTCCTGCAAGAAAAAAAGTAGATCATTAATATATGTATTTTTGACTAGTTTATCCAGTAAAAGGTCAACCAATTATTTAATATCTTTAAAAAAAACTTCACTTCAAGCTACATTTAAAAGAAATCAGACGGTTAGGGTTAGTCTACATCTTTTTTGTTGACCTATTTCTTACAAACCCTGCTGATCTCATCAGAAAAGAAAACTCTTTAAGTGAACTGAAATGAGCAATTTATGCCAAAAGCTTTAAATTGTATTTGTATTATTAATAGTATTTTGCATTACTGTATTAATATTTCCCCCACCCCTAAGACGCACCCTGCTATTTACTGTATAGCTCACACTTGCCTGACTTGTGCTTGCCAGGGTGTATGATTTCTTAAATAAAGCTGGCATATGAATTTTTTGAAGGGATTCAGCACATTCAACCCGAAGCAGCGATGAAAAGAATCAAGGCCAAGAGTCTCTGCAGGCAGTCAGTAGGACGTCACCACTACAGAAGAAGAAACCGCAGGCCAACCCCCTCCTGACCCCGCCCCGAGCTACTTGACTCAAAGCAGCCCGAAACACATCAATACCACCACAAAAAACTGCAGTTAAAACGGAGTGGCAGTAAACAACCAACACATCCAAAGGGGTGTGGGGAAGAGGAGTACACACAGCCGCAGTGTCCAATCACATTACTTATAGTGTACTTATACTGGTACAGGACCAGTATTATTATGTACATAGTGGTGCAGTGCCCAACCTTAATGGCTCCCTCGGCAAAAGCAACAGGACTTTTTCAATGGATTTTGCAATATTGCAGAGATAAACATTGTGGCAAACAAACATTATGTTGTAATATAGATAAAAGGTTTTAATCAATGGACAGCCTTGGAACAATTCTGTATACAAACCATTTGTTCAGCAATTAAAATTAAAATGTCTTTGGCCTGCAAAAATAAACAATTTATAGAAATAACCTTGGACTTTGTAAACTGTGATGGACATTTTTCCCACCCATTTTATAGACCAAGCCTGTACCTTGCCCAGAAGTCACAGCTTTGATATTATATAGATAAAAGGTTTTTATAAATGGATGGCCTTGGAAAGATATTGCTTCCATTTGTTCAGCATGAACAGTTGAACAAAGGGTAAATTAAGCGCAAGCACAATCGCCAGAAGTAGCATATGCTATGAACAAACGGTATCAAGGTCACCTACTGTAGCATCACGTCAACAGCGCTAAGCTCAAAACGGCCAATGTATAGCATGAACATTTTACGTAGTCCACTTTTGACACATTTTAGCAACCTGCCATTTTGAGTAAATAGAAGCTTCTTCCCTTCATGATTGGGATTTGTATTGATGTATTTTATGTTGTAATTTAAGGCCATACCATCAACTCTAGAGCAGGTTCTTACTAAAAAAGAGTTGGCATATCCATTGAAAGGAAAAAAAAAGGCTAGCGGGTGAGTACTGCAGACCATATGGTATCTGCTTGGGCATATGGGCAACTGAGTTGTAAAAACTGTGTGTGTGTGTGTGTGTGTGTGTGTGTGTGTGTGTGTGTGTGTGTGTGTGTGTGTGTGTGTGTGTGTGTGTGTGTGTGTGTGTGTGTGTGTGTGTGTGTGTGTGTGTGTGTGTGTGTGTGTGTGTGTGTGTGTGTGTGTGTGTGTGTGTGTGTGTGTGTGTGTGTGTGTGTGTGTGTGTGTGTGTATTCAAGACATCCACCAAGGTGCAGTACACTTCTCTGAGCTGCGATAAGATTATTTTGCACATGAGTCACCTTCCAAAAGTGTGCCTACATTTACATATTTTGACATGCAATGTGTGCATGTGCATGCATCCAGGAGTAAGTATCAAACCTGATATCTTAACAAAAAGCCAATAGGTTCAATAGCCCAACACCTCTCAAAGTAACAGTCACTCTCCGTTCAACTCCGGGACTTGAGCCGACGACCCTTCGATTCCCAAGCCAGGTCCTTCAAGACTGAGCTACTACAACGGCCCCAACAAATGGACTACTTTTTGCGAGTGTAAACGTAATCAAATATGTTATAAACCAAATGAACCACCGACTAAGCTAAGCTACTAAAAAACTTGTAAAGCAATTTCCTTTTTTTTCAATGTATTGAAGTACATATTTACTGAACATTACTAAAAGATTAAAGAAACCGAAATGCAAAAAGGCCTTTAAGGACTCTTTAAACATTAGGGTAAATCAAGGACTAACTGATAGGCTGTGTGAAGCCTAGCTTTTTTTGTTTATTCCTCGTTTGAAGTGTTCTGTTACATCAGCGATCCTTAACACCCCAGTGACCTTCTTTAAACACTGGAACTCCTTCCAAACAGATGGTGCGATCAAGTGAGTCATGCAGCGCACACGTAAACAAAAAGCAGCCTTCAATTACAATCAATGATGTATGACAGTGGCAGTTGGTAAGTGTTAAACTCCTTAATTTTAGATGACCTCTTGCAGTGACCTCTCAGTAACCCTGACAGTTATTACCAACCATTTTACAAATTATTGTGATCACACCTTTAATGTTTTATCTACAGTTCACCATTTGATATCTCTCTCAAACTACATTGACATACTGCTTACAACATATAGGTACAACATATTTCAGCAGGTGATACAAATTATACCGAAATGGTGATATATTGTTGCAACAAGCTTTAGCACGATCGTCGGCATCCTTATGCAGATGGTGTAACAGTTGATGGCTTTTTGGGCCTGTTGGCTGCCATAAATCATTCACTTGTGATATCTGAAGTCAGGAATTAGGATGAAAGTCACATACTGGGGAGGTTTGAGAAAGAGAGAGGGGGATGACTCACTCCCGCTTACTGAAAATGCTGCTGCGAAGGTACTGTATCTTCGGGGTAATTAACATTGAGTCAATCCAATTGAGCTGCTCAGTGGCCAATATCAGAAGGCTATAAATATGAGTGGCTCAGTGAATGTGAATTTTACAGCCAAGAAGAAGCGTGCGTGGTCAGCAAACATTTGCCGGTAAATAAGATGATATATCATAGATAGATACTAAAAAGCTGCCCTGTTAATGTAAAAATGTAGCTTGAACACAAAACTAGTTTGAAATGTGATCTAGACATATACTGTAATGAAAATAATAAAGTATTTTTCAACTGGAATGAACCATCCTCAGACTAAACTAGAAATGTTAAGCACTTTTTTCTGTATTCAACGCAGTAAGCACTCCTATCTTATTTCTCTCCTCTTTCCGACTGTCTACCCACATCCTTTCTTTTTTCCCCTACCCATCCGCTTTTTCTTGCTTGCTCCAAAAAACATCTGACTGGTTTGACACCTCTGTTGACAGCTCTGTGCGTCTTGCCAGTGCACAAGGCAGCAAAAGACATGTCTCAGCTCAACCCCCCACAAGGAGCTGCAGAAGGTTCAGCTGATGCTTGACTTAAACCCCTTAGTCTAAAGTACGTAAAGACAAATCGGTTAAGCATTACCATTCAAAAAAGGCTGATGCTCTATAAACTATTTTAGTAATTTATAAGTAGAAAAACACAGTGTACATCTTAAAGAGAAAAACTCGGACAAAAAATCTTTTTGATAATTTTTTTTTTTTTTTTTTTAATTGACCTGAAGCTGGTTTAATCAGTACACTGTTTTGGATTTTGGTATTTGCCCCTTTATCCTTGCTTGGATTGGTCCGACAACTAGCTAATGGTGGCTAATTTAAGATTACATTTGGCAATGTTGTTGTGTTCTCTCCTTTTGAACTCAAGCCGAGTTAGTTTGACCGACTTGATACTTGTTGCTACTTCTGCTATTTTAAAGAAGAAATATTAATGCTAATTCTCCAGTTCATATTGGTATTTTGTGCCCTTTTCTGTGACATGTGTACATGCTTTAATGTTCTTTTCACCCTCTGTCTGAAACGAGATCCCTGTTTGCTCTGATTGGTTAGCTCGGTTGTGATTGGTCAACCGCTTAGAGATGTCCCGCCCCTTAGCCCCATGTACAATGTGTTGGAGCATAATAGGGCCTCTTTAATATTACACTTTTGAATTGATCATTGTCCTGTTGATTCCACTTTTGACCACAGACCAGCTAAAGTTACACATTACAGCTTAAAAATGAACTAAACAATAAAACAAAAGAATTATGCATTGTTGGTGGAAAAAGAACACAGCACCGTTCACTACACTTCTAAGAGCAACTCTTGACATTACTACAAAAGGCTAAATGGTGTGTGTGTGTGAGGCCCCATAAATAATTGACACCCCATCAAGACAAATTAAGTCTGAGAGCCACTTTGCATGTCTCTGTCTGACACAGGCTACACATACTGTACACAGACGCACGATCGGGCTGATTAACCCTCAGGCTTCAGTACACAGTATAGATTATGAGTCAACCACTCATTAGAAGGGGACCAAACAGCGACTGCATTAAAAGAGGTCACTCTTGGTTGAATGGCTCCATCACATGCATTGTGATCCCTTGGTGTCACCTTGGGCAAACGTGTGAGTGCATCTGTGTGTACATGTGAATGACTATTGATGGCTTGTATAAGACCTATTTATGTAGCTTATCTATCTGCTATCATCAGCATATGCTGTGGTTTGTCCTGGTTTTCATTTATTTGAGCCATGACTGTATGCTACACTTTGCAACATTGAGCAGAAAGTGATTTTCACACACACAAATAAGTGACCCCTAAGACCTGCACTGACTGCATCATTGCATTATATAACCGAGTTAGAGATAAAGAATGCACATGAATTGATGTAAAATATGTGTACATGTAACAGTGGTGAATCAGGTGATGCTTTATATATAATAAGTTATTCAAAAAATTAAATGTGTTTTACAGTAGCTGCTGTTACCAGTCCAGTTATATTAATGTGCTGGTGACAATGTGAGTTAATACAAACTCAAATCATCATCATTATCAATTCAACCAGTGTACTTTAGCACAGCAGTGCTTTCAGCTAAATGTTCATTTCCACGTGCTGACATGTTCATAAAAAGAAGGCTAACATGCTGATGTTCAGCAGGTGTGAGGTTTACAATGGTCATCATCTTATTGTAGCATATTAGCATGCTAACATTTGCTAATGATCAAAAAGTACTGCTGAGGCCGATTGATTTCCACTATGATGTAAGGTACAATCGCAGTTGATTACAAATTATCCTGAGTGGACATTGAATATTTGCACAACATGATAATCCATCAGTATGCTGCTGAGATATTTCAGTAAATAAGTAAAAATGTTGACTTGACAGCAAGCTATAGATTTCAAAGTCAGTATAATTCATTCTCTTGGGATCATGCATTTCCGCACAATCTAAGAGATTTTCCAGTCAGGACCAAAGAGGTCTACGAGCATCTGAATTGTTCCATCCAAGCCCTTGTGCCAACTACTGTACACCACAGCATGGGCTAGCAGCTGGGTAATACAACTCTATGAGAAAAAGTAAGTTACTTGTACTTTTAAATATCAATTGTGAATTCTGGCTAAAAAGGAACAAGTTTCTGATTAGCTTGGTATACACTTTGCAAATACAACAGATGTGTTCAGTTAGCCAACATCCTCTGCAGCCTGGAGGGTTTAGCACTCACTCTTCCTGCATCGGTACCACTTGTAAACAGACAAATGAGGTCCTGACTCAAACTCAATATAAAAACAGACAAATCAGGTTTTAAATCTGGGTTCAATCTATTAGTATGTCTGTGCAAACATTCACATTATAATGAAGACTACTGGGAAGAGACCAAGGGGTAGACCTAGGACCAGGTGGAGGGATTATATCTCTTCGCTGGCCTGGGAGCGCCTTGGGATCCCCCAGTCAGAGCTGGTTGATGTCGCCAGGGAAAAGAAAGTTTGGGGCTCTCTGCTGGAACTGCTACCCCCGCGACCCGACCACAGATAAGCGGGAGAAGATGGATGGATGGATGAAGACTACTAAGAAAACAAAAGCTAACGGCTTAAAGCAAGTTAACTAGTCAACGTAATCGTCTGTACGATAAGACCCTTTTATTGATGACAGTGACTTACTTTTTCTTTAAAGTCTGATCATTCATTCAATGCAATACAAGCAATCAAATGTTGAAGGACTGAAATCCCTTTAGAGTGGCTTTATGGGAAACATTTCTTTCATTGTCATCACTTTTTTTTATTTCACCTTTCTTTATTGATGTTCACTTATATCAAAACAACGCAGGGCACATGCAAATGCAGATGTGTAATCATACAATTGAATTGAAATACATTAGTACCACAAATACAAATGTCATTGCAGTACATATACTGTGCAAGCACATACACATAATATATATGTATATACGCACATACATACACACCCACAGCTGCACTTAAAGAAATAAAATAATAAACAAAATAAATAATACAATCCACTAAAATAAACAGTAAATTAAAAGGGAAGGTTGGGGGGGGGGGCTTCATGCAGTCAGATTTGCACAGGGGAGTTTGTTAAAATCATCCCTCACCCAGTGGGTGTGAGATGGTGGAGTCCGGTCTTTCCGTTTGAGGAGGATTAGACGGCGGGCAAGAAGGGTTGCAAACACAAGTGAGTGTGACTAGCAATTAGAGAGGGAGACCACCTCAGGGGCTACTCCAAACACAGCTATTATGGTATTTGGTTGTATGTTCTGGCCATACATCAATGAAAACGTTTCAAATATAGAAGACCAAAATGGGGCAATGGGCTGACAGGAGAAAAACATGTGAAATAGGGTAGCCGTAGCACAATAACACCTCTGGCACGTGGGATCCACCTCAGGGTACAGCCTGGCAAGCCTGCTCCTGCACAGATGTAATCGATGGAACACTTTAAATTGAAGTACTCCATGCCTCACACAGATGGAGGATTTATGTATGTTCTCAGTTGCAGACCGCCAGGTCTCATCGGTTAGTTCTATGCCCATTTCTTCTTCCCAGGCACCCTTAAGGTGGTTAAGGGAAGGGCTAGAGATTTCTTGAATAATATTATATAGCTTTGAGATATAGCCTCCCTGACAAGGTTTGAGGCCAAGGCAGTCTTCCATCCATCCACCAGGTGGGGCGGCCGGGAAGGAGGGAAATTGTTTTCTTGTATAATCACGAATTTGTAAATATCTAAAATAATGATTCCTTGGGATGTCATGTTCTTTGACTAAATGTTCAAAGGATGTGAATACCCCTTCGTAGAACAGATCAGCAACACACTTAAGTTCCTTCCGGGATCACAGGTGCAAAGCGGAGTCTATCAGGGCTGGTTTGAAAGCCGGATTGCGAACTATGGGGATGGAGGGGATAGTTTGTCTATATACAAAATGCCTCCTGAACTGTGACCATATCCTAAGAGAGCTATTGACCACAGGGTTGTTCGAGTGATATTTTCTACTAAGTGGTAAAGGAGCACACATCAGGGAGGCAGTGGCCAGTGGTCCACACGAGTGTTGTTCCATGCTAGACCAAATAGGACCGCCCCCTTCCCAGAAATGACTCATCCAGAATGCCATTTTATGGATATTGGCAGCCCAGTAGTAATGTAAAAAATTGGGTAATGCAAGACCCCCCTCTGACTTTCTCTTCTCAAGAAATGCCTTACGCAGACGGGCAATTTTCTTATTCCAGATAAAAGTGGAAATATATTTGTCCAGGTCTTTAAAAAACTTTTTAGGGAGAAAAACAGGAATTGACTGAAAATAATACAGCATACGTGGAATACATACATAATAACCATTTTAAATGGTGTTCACCCTGCCCGCCAACGAAATAGGGAGCGACGCCCAGCGCTTCAGGTCCTCATTAACCTTGTCCAGAGCTGGTTGCAGGTTCTTTTTAAACAGGGTTTTAAAGTCCTGTGTCACACACACTCCCAGGTAGGTGAAAGAGTCAATGGCCACTTTAAAGGGGAGTTCGCTAAATGAAAGCTTGGCCGCAGTCTCATTGATGGGGAAGAGTATACTCTTGGTCATGTTGATCTTATACCCAGAAGCCTTGCCGAAAGAGGTGATTACATTGAGTGCAGCCGGAATGGACCTAAGCGGATCGGAGCAGTACAGTAAAACCTCGTCTGCATACAAAGACAGCTTATGCATATGAATGCCTGTAAAATTTGACCGATTCCTGAGAGCAGGTGCTAACGGTTCTATGGCTATATCAAACAAGAGGGGGGACAGGGGGCATCCCTGCCTTGTGCCCCATTGAAGCCGGAAGTATTTCGAAATTATATTATTAGTGCGAACTGCTGCCTGAGGTGCAGAGTAGAGGACCTTTATCCAGGAGATAAAGCATGTGCCGAAGCCAAATTTAGCAAGAGTTGCAAATAGGTAGTCAAATTCAATGCGATCAAAGGCTTTGTGTGCGTCTAGAGAGATGAGGGCCTCTGGAGAGAGTCCTGGATTTGAGTAAATTATATTATATAGGCGCCGAAGATTCTCAAAAGACTGTCGGCCTTTTAAAAACCCTGTTTGGTCCGGGTGGATGATTCTATGCAGAACAGTCTCAAGGGCGCAGAGCTAAAGCTTTGGAGAGAATTTTGTTATCACAACAGACTAGACTTACTGGTCTGTAGGAGTCACATTTCGCTGGATCTTTGCCCTTTTTAAGGATGACTGTTATCACCGCCTGAGCTAATGTGGGGGGCAGTGACCCCTGCTAGAGTGCCTCTGCATATACTTCGCGCAGCACAGGCGTCAGTTTGCCGGCAAATTTTTTATAGAATTCAATAGGGAAGCCGTCCGGTCCGGGGGCTTTTCCACTTTTCATACTTTTAATAGCGCAATTTATCTCCTCATTAGAAATGTCCCCCTCTAAAGCCGAGACACCATCAGGATCCAGTGTTGGAAGCTTAAGGTCCTTAAGAAAGTTAGTTGTCAGAGAGTCATCCGAGACTTCTGATGAATAAAGATCTTCATAGAAACTCTTAAATTGATCATTAATGCCCCTGTGATCTGAAATGGTGTCCCCATTTACCGTTCCAATTTCCGCAATTAAACTGTCTGCAGCCGACTGCCTTAGTTGATGGGAGAGTAGTTTACTGGCCCGCTCCCCATGTTCATAATGGGTCTGCCTAGATCTCAGATGAAGGTCCTCTATGTAGGTGGATGCCAGAGAGTCATATTCCACCTGCACTGTAATGCGTTCCTTATACAGTTCAGCAGAGGGCTTTGTTGAGTGTATTTTATCAATGTCTCTGATCCGATTAACAAGTTCTGTCATTCGCTTTGTCTTTTTTCTGCTAATACTGATTGAATATGATATTATTTGCCCACGAAGATAAGCCTTCATGGCCTCCCATACAGTGCCTATACTCATCTCTGGTTGGCGGTTTATTTCAAGAAAGGTATCGATGTGCGTGGAAGTATACTTAATAAAATCTTCATCTAATAATAAGCGTGGGTTTAGACGCCAGATCCTTTGTGGTGGAACATGGTTTGGAAAACAAAGTTTCATGGTCACTGGGCTGTGGTCAGAAATAACAATGCTCTCATAGTCACTGGACTCAAGCACAGAGAGTAACTTGTTGTCTAAAATGAAGTAATCTATTCTGGAGAATGACTGCTGAGCTGCAGAAAAAAATGAAAATTGTTTAGATGTTGGGTTCTTAAATCGCCATGGGTCCACCATGCCGTATTCTTCAACAAAGGAGTTCACCACTCGAGCTGAGTTTGACAGTGGTCTAGAGGAGACAGTGGAGCGGTCCAGAGTGTGATTGAGGGCACAGTTAAAGTCTGCCCCCAAAATTAGGTGATGGGAGTTAAAATCCGGGAGCAGAGAGAAGAAATTGCTAAAGAAATCGGCATCATCTGAGTTGGGAGCATAGAGACATGCAAGCCCCACAGGTGTGTTGTACAATTGACCTTGCACTATGATATAGCGGCCATTTGTATCTGCAATTACTTTAGATTCCACAAACTGCACATGCCTACGTATCAGGATCGCTGCACCCCTATATTTGGTGTTGAATTTGGAGTGGAAAATGTGAGAGAAACCACCCCGCTTGAGTCTAGAGTGATCAGAAGTACGTAAATGAGTTTCCTGGAGATAAACTATGTCTGCCTTTAGCTTCTGGAGGTGGGAAAACACTTTGCTGCGCTTTACTGGATGATTGAGACCTCTAACATTCCAGCTAACCAAAGTAGTTTCCGCCTTACCCACACTCGGTGCCCTGTTTGCCTGGGTCACTGTGGGACCTAAGATAGTAATCTAGCCCCCTGTCAGAAGGGTGAGGGAGAGGAAGGGGGGATGGGTCACCTTAAAAAAAATGAAAAAAATGAAATAAAACACACAGCAATAAGAACATAAACACCATTGAGCTTACCTGGCGAGATCGAGCCCCGCCAGAACCATCAATAGCTTTAGATAAACCTTGTGCTAATAGATATAGACAAACCTCTAAGTTGAACATTCATAACATGGTCTCAGTAAAAGTACCATACTTATTAACCAGTTATGGCAACATATGCAAACATCCAGTATTGATTGTTGAATGAAAAGTAGAGCCAGATAAACGTGAACCTCCCCAGGAGTATAGGAGAGCAGTTGCTTGAACTAGCGGGCTGTAAGCCAACTGACTGTTATAAAATGTGGGCTAGTATGAGCAGCGCGAGCTGGCTTAAATTACACAATAATAAGAAAAACCACAAACGTTTGTAGCAAGCCCTAGCCCACAGCCCCATATACGTACATGTGGAAAATGCAATGCCGCTATCCGGCACTGCATTAGTCCGTCAGTCAGCTTACCTAGCATCTTAGCCGCTCTGTTTAGCCACGTTCCTCAAAACAAAGTCCTTCGCCTCCCCCGGGTCTGTGAAACTGTGTCGCTTTCCATCGGCCATTGTGATCCACAAAACCGAGGGATACCACAGCCCGTACTTGACACCATCACAGCCTCTTAGCATGCCTTTCACATCCCTGAAGGCGGCTCTCTGCTTCGCGACTGCTTGGGTATAGTCGGGGAATACTCTGATCCTGTCTCCGTGTGACGTTGTTGGATCTGTGGCCGTGGCTGCCTTGCGGAGGGTCGCTTCCTTCTCTCTAATAGTGAAATCTAACCACAAATGCGCGGGGTGGCTGGTCCTCCTGGAGCCGTTCCCGTAGGGTGCGATGGCATATGTCTAGTAGTGGCTCTTTTTCTAAGCCCAGCGTTTCCTGGAGTAGTTTAGCTACAAAGTCAGTTGGGTTCTTCCCTGCCTCCCGTTTTTCTTGTATCCTGGTGGATGCGGAGGTTGCACCTCCTAGACCGCGCCTCCAGGTCCTCACTCCTGTCAGAGAAGATTTTCATGTCCTTTTTTAGCTGCTGCACGTCTCGTTCCAGAGTGGTAATGAGGTCCGAGTGATCATTAGCGGCAGTATCCAGGCTCTCGACCCGGTCCTCCAAAGACTTGGTGCGGCTGCTGAGGCGGTCAACGGCGGATCTCAGCTCGTCCCTCAGTTGGCTTATTTCACGTCGTAGTTCTTTAAACTGCATCTCGGCGTTGTCATCAATTTTCTTCAGCAGGTCCTCTCTGAGAGATTGAATGGCTCGTAGAATGGCGGTCTCATCACCTCGTGCTGCGCTAGCAGCTAGGGGCCCTGCCCCAGCACCTTTAGCCGGGCTAGCACTATTAGCTTTCGGATCTGGCGCAGCAGACGCCTTTTTGCGAGAGGAAGACGACATATTTCAAATGAAACTGTTGGGCGGAGGCAAGGAAGAACAGCTTAGATTAAAGTTGCTTGAATATAGTGTAGAGGGTAGTTGTCTAATATAAATATTCTGATTCTGGCGAGGAGCTCGAGAAATGTGACCTCACATGGCTCCGCTCAGACCGGAAGTCCTCATCACTTTTTTTTAGATGACACATCCCTCTGTATACATTACTGATGTCACTATTACAGGCCAACGTGCTGCTTTATAATGCTGTTTGACAGCAGTGACTTAGAACCTAGATATGTGTGGTGTACTTTGTGTTGAAGAGGTGGGCTTACCTCTGAAATAATGCTTTCATAATACATTCAAGGAATGTGTAAAACTACTTATAGGAAGGTTTTTTTAACCCCTATTTTTCTTGACCTTGTCTTCTTTTCCCCTATACATCCTATTTGCAGAGCTGTATGCAATTATAACTTAAAGGTGGGGTAGGTAAGTTCGAGAAACCGGCTCGAGATACACTTTTTGTTATATTCCATGGAATGCTCTTAACGTCCCGATATCAATGAATATCTGAAGTGCTTTGACAAAAAAATCCATAAAAAAATGTAATCTGTGGAAGCCGTAGTACTGTAAAAAGCACGACCAATCATTTTAGCCGGCCCGGCTAAAATAACTGGATGGCCTACCTGCCTGTCAGCCTTCCATCTGTGCACAAACTTATCTCGTACCCTCATTGGTCATGTGCACGTTCGTGTGTGTTGGAGGAGGGGCTCTGTAAGGAAGTAACAGATTTGTTCTGGCTGTGTATTTTCAAATTCTAGCGCACTCGAGCTGGTTTCTCCAAAATTACCTACCCCACCTTTAAGGTTTAACAGTCTAAATATGGATTGATGAGCTCATACAGAATGCAGGTTTGGGTACATCTTCTATTATGAACCTGACCTCAGCCACCTCCAGGAGTTGAACTCCTCCTTTTTCTTTCACCCACGTCCTTTCATTTGAATTGCCTTTAGCGTTCATTTGTGATTTAGAATACTGGTTAGTTTTATCGTCAATGCTCAATTTTGGGTGGCAGCCAAATGCAGCATCGGTTGGGATTGAACTGTTGACTAAAGAAAAATGTCAGCAAAAATGTCAGAGTAGAGGGAGTAGTTTGGTGATATATATTTGTTTACTTCGACAATCTGACAATGCCAAAGCGTATTTTATATATTTTGTACGCATTTCTGGTGACTGAACAAAAAAGAAATTGAACAACTTTCACTTTCCATATAATACACACTATTGAAAAGGCAGGTAAATATATATAAATTGAGCTTCTTTCTTGAATCAAGCGAACCACGTCATTTTGAAATCTACAACCACAGTATTAACAAGCATATTATTTTAAGCCTTTATACTGTACAACTGGATTATTCCAACCAAAAGTAGAAGGGGTCGTTTTCTTACAATTTCGTAGTGATTTTACCTTCAAACAGACTATGGTTTCAACATGCTAACATTTGCAAAGAAGCAGTAAACACTGATTGAAATGTAATGAGTTTTTCAGTTATTTGCTGGAAATGTTGACTAAATGATGGTGCTAGATGAAGTCCAGTCCAAACTGTAAACATAAAATGTGATGACAATCGATTAAATTAAGTGTTTGGTGGTAATTATGTGTGGCAATACAGGGGTGGGGCAGGGTGAGGTTTTTTTCCAATTTGATGGCAATCCTTCCAAAATGTGTCAAGATTTATTTCATTATGAAAAAGGAAAATTGAGAACCAAACAAGTAACCAACCAAATAATAAGGTTGTGGAAAAAGTGTGAAAAAGTGTCCTACATGCTCTTAAAACTTGATGTGGCATATCAAGTGTGAGGGTAATTATGTGTTGCAGTATTGGAGGCAGTTTGAGGGTTTTTTATGTTTTCTACATTCAAAAACAGGGAATTGTGTTACAGCATAAAGCAAGGAGTCAATGGAACATATGGAAACCAGAGAGGGCTGAGGAGATGGGCGCTGTGATGTGGCCTGGCTGCTGTGACGCATTGTGTCTGGACTACTATTTTCAAACAGCTTTCGTTTACAACCCAACCCCACCCTTGACTCCTTTGCCATCTGCACTGGTGACAAACTAATTTGGTCTCGTGCCAAGTCAACAACAGACCCTTTATAATTGTTAACAGAACAAATTCCCAGATGTGTCAGGATATAAAATAAAAAGAGACTGAGTGTTTTGCAGGTGGGAGTTAAAGATTATAACCTTGTGCATGTAGGCCACCACTGAGGCGTGCCAAAGGCGAAACCGTGGAAAAACATGAATAATGCAGAAGCGCATTTACAAAAATAAACTTGAATGCGCAAATTTGCTGGTTAAAGGGGGTTGAAGCAGAAACCAGGAGGAACAACTGCAAATAGGTGGAGCTGATCAGATTGATGTAGATTTAAGTCTGGAGATATTTTATGTTTGTGCGCTCATGTCCATTTCCGGAATTCTCACTGAGATAATTCCCTCAAAGCGAGTGTAATGCAGCAGGTTTTTCCTGAGCCATCAGCTTTTTACTCCCCTTCTTTTTTTGCCTTTCTCATTCATTTGATTTGCCTCCTAATCTTCCCTGGGCCGTCGACCTCACAGAGACAGAGGACACACTCAGCCATTCAGCCATTGCTTCTCATTCACACAGCAGAGAAAGCTTTCTTTGTTCGGAGTGCTTAACGGTACATCCACACAGCAGCTTTTCAAAAATCTTGAAAATCTTGGAGCTGGGCGTGTCTGACAGCTTGGGGATTTTTTGCGAGCAATGCGACCAACAACCAATCACATGAATCTCCCGCCCCCGACATACAAAGCAAAAAAACCTGGGGATTTTATGCGAGCAATATATATATATATATATATAAACTCCCCAAACAGGCGAAAACCTACCAGTTTCACCCACTGTCTCTGCCACCTCCCTCCATGCCTGGTTCCTCCGGTTTGTATCCCGTTAATAGTTCTGGTCGTAAAGAACCGGGTGATTTGCTACCGTAATTTCTCGTTTGGAATATGAGGAAATGAACTGCGGTCTGGTTCTCCCTGCTTACACACGGTTTGATTGGCTAGCGCTTCTACTGTCAGATTTGCATAAACGTGTTTGATTGGCTGACGCTTCCAGCTCAGCTTCAAAAGTTGAACATTGCTCAACTTTTGAATCCTGGAGATCCTGGAAATCTTCGCTTCGCTCCCCCACAATGCAGTTCAGCGAAAAGCGAGGCAAAGTGACGTCATCCCCATTCAAAGTCAATGGGCAGAGAAGCGTTGGAAGCGGTGGAAGATTCGTCTAAAGCTGCTGTGTGGACGTACCGTAAATGTTTGCTCCTGCGAGTGTCTGCATGCATTTTTAACAGTATCATTTGTGGCATGATATCAGCTGCGGAGGGAAGATTTTTCTCTACCCATTCCATTGTAAAACTGAATTATAATCTGTAATCATTACGTAGCTATACTGTACTCATCAGAGATTCAGCTATGAGTGTTGAGGATTCAATGGCTTTAAGGGGAATGTCACCTACTTTTCAAAACAAAATGTGCCTTCGAAGGAATCTTTGCTAACTGTATAATCAATATTTTGAAGCTACACATTTGATTTAATTGTTTAGTTCGTAGAGAATAACCATTGTCTTCCTACAATCAGTGTGTTTCTTGTTATTGAAATTGTATGGAACTAGATTAAGGGAAATATACAGAAGGTACTGTAGTCATGTAACATAAGGTTCCAAATGTCCAATGCCACAAGTACATGTTTACTTTGGGATAGTGTAAAAGCTGTAAAATAATCTCAGCTATTACACATTCTCTAAATTGACTTGGTGCTCGTATTCTGTCTCTTAACTCCAATCACCACTGTTTCTATTGTGTTATATATTAGGTACTAGATCCAAGAAAGTGGTTCCTTTAACCACTCTAGGAACAACTAGGTCTGGCTAGAGTTGGTCACATGACTTCTTCATATTCATATGTAGCATGCTCCTTAATTTATGCTGTTTAAGATATCATTTAGACACGAGTATAACAATATAAAGACAGCTTAATTAGAATAATTCATCCCAAGGTGATCATAAGCCAGAAATATATACATATCAGCTATATCCCACACATTAATCAATACTTCGCTCATACTGTATGATTCCATTTTCTTTTCTTTTTTGAATCACATTACAGGGTAAAGATTGAACAATACGGGGTTAAGGAATGACCATAGTTTCAAATTAAGATTGAACAATAAATCGGTTAAAAAATAAGTACATTAGCTCCCTTTTAAAGAAAACATTTTACTTTTGTTCAAAATATATACATACAAATGGTATGGTTGCCTAGTATTAAAAGGGGATGCTGTGGCTCAGGGGGGAAATGGGTGTCTACCAAACAGAGGGTAGGTGGTTTGATCCCCAGCCTTGAAGTTAACATGTCAAAGGGTCCTTGTGCAAGATTCTTTACCCCAATTTAGTCCCGTAGGCATGTCCAGTATATTACAGTGTATGACATTTAAATATATGTCTGTTGGAATTGTGGAATGCTTTGGCAATACTTGATGTCATTATGGTCATGCAAATAAAGCTTTTTGAATTTAAAGGGTGCTTATTTGTATTTCCAAAGAAAGGGTAATTATGTCTCATAAAGTCCTATTAAAATCTGTTCAGCAAATATGTCCATGCTATGCTGTATGTGCAAACACAAGCAGGCATTTCCTGCCATCGCCAAGGTTTATTTTTAGATCACTTACCCCAATTTTTACATCCTTCACTGTCTGAAATGTGTTGAGCAGCCCCTTATGCCTGAGTCGTGAGCATCGAGACACTCCCTAGTCACCAAATGTCTGTTTGTTGTCTTCGTTTTGGTTGATGTGGCATATGTGCACCCACTTTTATCTCCTGCCATAACGTCTAGCTAAAATCTGAGTAAAATTGGTGGCTGTTTTTGTAACTAAAAAAATCATTTGCAAAGTCAATAATTTAGTAATGCAGAGAGTAAAGCTGTCAGTTTGTTTCATTTTGCCAGGTTCATGTTTGTTTATTCAGCTAAAAAAGCAGCATGGGAAAAAGCAACCAAGGCAAGCTGCTTGTGACATGTGCAACTATAGGCTCTGAAAATGATACAAATGTCTTGCAAATTACTAAATCTCTTCAAAGTTTGGTTAAAGATTGAGCAACAAATGTAAGTTAAGCAGGCACATAACAAGTGGTTAAAATCGGAAAACCAGTAGTAAAGCTCAAGGTTATAAAGACCAGTCAGCAATGCTTTGTTGGATAAAAAAACATCATACTGACTTCAAGTAGGCTTCCTTAATACAAAGTGGCTCCCTACTAGGGATGCCAGCGATTATTCGATTATTCGAATATTCGCTACAGTCTCCATAATCGAATATTATTTTTAAAAATCGATTTTATTTATATATATTTTTTTATTATTATTTATGTTTTTTTTTTTTTTCTGGCTTAGTTTCAACCAAAATATAGACTAATGCTAATAATAGTAATAGTATTAATAATTGTAAATGGCCATTGGTCACACCACCAGTTTGTTTTACTGTAAACTTGGAGGAAGCCTGCGTGCAGAGCAGACTGCTGCTGCAGCACGCTACACACCGACCCCACCCCCCCTCTCCTTCACACGTGCGACTAAAGATGAACAAAGCGGCAGGTAAAAGCACGCCAAAGAGGTTACAGAGAAAGACGCAGCACAGCCGGCCATTACCAACTTCACTTCAAGGCCACGTCGTTGTGATGACATGCTTGTTTGTTGTTTGTACTGTTAAACATGTTACAGTAAAGAAAACAACGGAATTCCTTTTTTTTTCTTTTTTCTCTCCCGCGGGGGGGGGGGGGGGGGGGGGGGGTCGGTCGAATAATCGATTATTATTCGCCAGGGCTGCCGAATAATCGATTTTGATCATGGTCAGTTTCTGGCAACCCTACTCCCTACAGGAAAAGTAAATTATTGTATGAATGAAGTTGCTGGAAAAGTGCATGCACATGGTATAAGAATAATTCAAACCCTACTCGTTTATGTTCACAGGCTTCTGCAGGCACATGCAATGATAAAAGGCATAATTTCTCAGAGTGCTTTAAAAGTCCGGTCAGCCATGCCTGAGATATCACTTGTGACTAGGGTTGGGTATCGTTTGAATTTCCACGATTCCGATTCCGATTCTACTTTTCGATTCCGGTTCTTAACGGTTCTCGATTCCGATTCTTTGAGGGGCAGGGTAAAAAAATGATACATGCTTCTTCCACCAAAAAAATTACATTTATTCGAGAAACTTTTACACAGGTTAGTTTAAAGTAATATTCACATTAATCAGTCTGTTTATATTCACTGCTATGTAACTTTAACCTGAGAACCACTGAAGCTACAACAGTGCAACAGTCCAACTTTTAAAAACAGTTCTTGTTGAGAAAAACAAGCATATCTGCCTCTCAGGCATACCGGGAAGAAATGTTTGAACATTTTGAAGTAAAATGCTTCAATCTGGTGCACACGCAGAATTACTAGAGACTAGATCTAGGGGGTACAACTCTAAACACCCATATGAAAAAGATCGGTTTACATTTTAATAATTAAATAACAAATAGCCTACATGTAACGCATTTTATTTGTGTTGTTCATTCATATCTTATTTTACTATTTTATTTATGCATATGTTTTTATCTCTCCAGTTTAAAACGATGTGTCTGGTTTACTGTCCTATAGTATACATTGGAATTATTTCAAACCTGTTTTATCCCAATCATTATAAAAGAGTGCCTTGGAAATATGTGTTTACATAAATTGTGATCAAAACGTTTGAGACCCACTGAGATAACTTAGACTAAAGTGAAGTATTTAAACCCTCATAGTCCTTTACCTCACTGAGCTGTAGTTATCAGCCTCTCAGTATGACTGGAGAGGACTCTCCCTCCACATCATTGTAGAAACATCTTCTTCTTATATCCGTCAGAGCAGCTAGCACCAGATGCTAATAACAACAGCGCCCTCCCTTTCTCCCTAGCTCCCTCGCACTTTGGCTGTGAGCTGCGGTTGCCAGATAAGCCAACATCCCCTATTTTAATCACTTGCAGCGCCCATCGTACAGGGCAAATGAAACGTGTAGCCGGGGTGAAAAGGGTGTTACATTTACTTAATTATGAATGTTGTTACATCAAGGCTGAAAATTAGGATGAGCACCAACGGTCAAAACATTTTTTTTTCTCCCAGAGCTGCCAGCGCAGCGCCTCCACAGATCTGGCGCCCTAGGCGAACATCTATAACGCCAGTGCAACGGGCCGGCCCTGGTCTCAGGTTACACTGTAGGAAATGTCCCGCCCCGCTGCAGTCATGCAGTAGGCTACGGAGAGCGGCGAGAAACATTTCCTCAGGAATCGAAAAGCGGAACCGAAATTCACATTTCTAAATGATGCCGTTGGAATCGAAATGTTGGAACCGGTTCTGAACCGGAACCGGTTCTCGGTACCCAACCCTACTTGTGACACATGGAAAAACCATGGAGAACACCCTTGGGCAAACTGAAATAATTGTAAAACTGCCAGGATACAGTGGCAGAAAATAATCAGTCCCCACAGGTTTAAATAAAAAAATAGATTAAAGTTTTGGAGATTTAAAGGCCTTACTGACATATAGCTGCAGCGTAGTATTTGTCAAAGAAAATATTAAGAGACGCCTTCAACAATCCAACATACTAAACGTCAAAGAATCTAAAGATATCAAATAAGGCTGCTTGATTGGGAAAGATTAAATTATTTAAATAATTCTGACTGATACGGATTGATATTTTAAGCAAAATTGTTTTGTTAAGTCCTCAAAATACAATTTGTTGGCCTGGTTATCTATGGTATTTTAAAATATTAAGCCTTTGCACAAATACTGTGTTCAGTTTCGATAAATTGTGCAGCCCAATAAAATAGTTCAATAACTTGGAACTAGTGTTAATTTCGTTGACTAAAACTATGACGAAATATGTTCGTCAACGACCTTTTTTTCCATGACGAAAACGAGACGATGACGAGACGGCACCGACGGCAGTAAACAATAACTGTAACGAAATCATCATGCAATATCGTTGACGAAAAGTGACGAGACGAAAATGTAGTTTACTAAATAAAAACTATGACAAAATCTCTCTTTACTTTCGTTGACGAAAAATGAGGAGACGAAATATTATAAAAGATAACGTTACATCTCTGATAGTCAGTTTTTCTCCCAGCAGTTCCATTTCTGGTGCTGCGGCAGAGCAGCAGCTGTTTCTGTGCTGCGCGCGGCGGTACATTTGAATTACACCGGGCAGCGGCACAATATGAACTGTCAGGAAGACTCGGGTCTAACTCATGGTCTAACTAACCTTATTTAACAGAAAATAAAATGGCAACAACAGGGCTTAGGAGCAGTGGTCGCGTTAACCGAATACCCCCCCGTCAGCGCGAGTGAGTGATACATTGTGCACTCGACGGATAATAATGGATTATGACGGAAATGTTACGATCCTGTCCGTCAAAATGACTGGCAACGAAAAAGTCTAAAGCCACCACTGCTTGGGAGAAAGAAACTATGTGATATTTGGGCCCATTTTCGCTACAATGAGGCGGAGAAAAAAAGCGAATGCATTGTTTTATCAGAAGGGAAGCAATGTGGCCAAAACACAGCTGGTAAAACCACCACCAACCTGAGCAGATACTCTCTGCAAAGCTTCTTAATCATTCAACCTGTGTTTTTCATCAAATAAGGACAAGATAATCTTATTTATTTATATACCAAAATGACAAATTATTGGTTTTGGCTAGACTAGTTTGACTGAAATGTTCTATATAATCTGATGACTAAAAAAGACTCAACAGTTTTCATTGACAAAAAGTAGACTAAAATAATTAGTTTTCTTTGACTAAAATAAGACTAAAATGCTCAGACTTTTAGTCGACTAAATCTTGACTAGAATGTTTACTGTTTTAGTCGACTAAAATAAGACTAAAATGCTCAGACTTTTAGTCGACTAAAACTTGACTAAATAAAAACAGGATGAAGGTGACTAAATATGACTAAAACTAAAAAGGAAATTTAACACAGGACTAAGACTAAAACTAAATTAAAAAATAGCTGACGAAATTAACACTACTTGGAACAAGTCATAATGGTGCAAGTAAAATGCAGTAATAGGATAACACGTCCAAACAAAGCAACATAGTTGTGTTAAAACTTAAAATCATGACATGTCTTGAAATTGAAAATGCTGGGGCTCAACAACACTATGACCTTCAACTGGAAGAGGGAAGTGGAAAGTTGTTGTACCACAATGGTGGCAAGGAAAAGAGAGGCAAGTGAATCCTCAAGTGACTGAGCCCTCGGAGTACAAACGCACAACTGCCATGCCAATCGCTTCTTGTCAGCCATGTCCAACAACCATAACCGAGGCATGTTCCCCAGCTGTGGGGGTGTCACATGGGGACAAGCGCTCAATCAGAATGACTAACTAACCAAATACATGTAGTGCCTTGAGTGTAAACATAAACACGGCGATTTAATCAATTATTATCAATTGGCGAAAGGCACTGTCACCCTCAGCTAGGAGGCAATTATGTTTAGAACTCAAATTTGTAGCTCAAACAGCATGCCTGCTCTCAGCATGAAAGGACATGTGTAACATTAGGCTGTGGGGAATCAAGTATATAGGCTATAGTCTGGGTAAATGAAATTCTTATGAAACTACACTTGTTTCTTGCTGAGCCATTACAAGCGGCATAATTAAGTGAGTATTGCAAAAAAAAGAGTACCCAAATATGTTCCACGATGTAAACGATCAATTGGTCCAATGTGATGTCATTGGAAGGCGTTAAAATAGCACGCCTTCCATCTTGGCTCATTTCTGCAATGAGAACCATTTTACAGTGCAGTGTTTCCCCTATATACAAATAGCGACGGTGCAGCGCCACTGCTGAAATATGCACGCCTCTGCTAGGGGGCACCAGCCATGTACCCAAACAAAAAACAAACAAAAAATATTTGTTTTTACTTTTTTATTAAAATAATAAGTGGCGACCCTTTTTCCTTTTTGATTGTTTGTTATGTGGATTTGTAGTATTTGTTACTGTATGTTCAATAAAGGTGTATTTTTGCTTAGAGACATTGCCACTGTATGTAGTAGGCAGGGCCGATTTTTGGCATTGGCGACATAGGCGGTCGCCTAGGGCGCCAGATCTGGGGGGCCCTGCGCTGGTAGCTCTGGGAGAAAAAAAAAATGTTGACCGTTGGGGCTCATCCATAATTAAGTAAATGTAACACCCTTTTCACCCCGGTTACACTTTTCATTTGCCCTGTACGATGCGCGCTGTAAGTGATGAAAGTGGGGGATGTTGGCTTATCAGGCGCACGCAGCTCAGAGAGAGAGAGGGCGCACCAGTACCGGCGCTGTTGTTATTAGAATCTGGTGCTAGCTGCGCTAGCGGATATAAGAAGTAGATGTTTCTACAACCAGGGTGGAGGAAAGCTCTCTTGTCAGACTGAGAGGCTCAGTGAGGTAAAGGACTCCGAGTGTTTAGATAATTCATTTTAGTCTAAGTTATCTCAGTGGGTCTCAAACGTTTTGACCACAAATTATGTAAACACATCTCCTTCATAATTATTAGGATAAATAAAAACAGGTTTGAAATCATTCCAATGTATACTATAGGACAGTAAACCAAAAATATCATTTAAATTTGGAGAGATACAAAAATATGCATAAATAAATGTTAACTAGGTAAAATAAGATATGAATGAACAACAAAAATAAAATAAGTTACATTTATTTGTTATTGGCTATGGTAGTTTATTGGTTATGTTCATATACTTATTTGATTATTAAAATGTAAACCGATATTTTTCATATGGGTGTTTAGAGTTGTACCCCCTAGATCAGGTCTCTAGTACGTTTGTACGTGTCAACGATGAATCTTCCACGCAAACCAAAGTTAGCCATGGAGTGCCACAGGGCACAGTGCTCGGACCCATTTTGTTCACATTATATGTGACCCGCTCGGAAGTCGCAACGGCTCATTTCAGAATAAACGTGGATTTACGTAAAAAACTATTTTTTCAGGGTTCGGGTGTTTTGTTTGATTTTAAACAAACAAAGTCTTGGCTTTCAGAATATGAAACTTTTATTTCCAAAATCACACGATAAATACATTTTTGAAGCTTGTAAAGGGACGAAGACAAGCACCTCTCACTCGCAATCTGCTCTTCCAGCAGCGCCGCCCCCCCCTCCCTCCGGCTGAAATTATGAACATAAGAGTATAGTAATCATAGATAACACGGCAGGGTTCGTTACAGTTTGTTTTCATCTGATTTAAATTAAACAAAGTCTTGGCTTTCAGAATATTAAACTTGTTTCGGCAAATTCAGATGATAAATACAACGTTGAAGCTTGTAACGGCATAATTACAAGCGGAGAACGGAGTAATTTAACGTCACAGCAGGCATAACAACAGCCGGTGTTTCTCGTGAGGGTTTTCCCCGGGAAACAAACACAATACACACAAAAGCAAAAATACACAAACACACGGGTATACACACACACTCGCGAGCTTCTCCTCCAAATGAAAATATCTTCCCTCCGTAGTATTTTGATAATTTGCTCCACTAATAATCAATTAGATCGATGGATTCCAGAGAAGAGGAAACTTTAAAGGCCTTTTTCTTAAAATGAGGACTCTGTGACAGTCATTATATAATGTGACATATTTCGCTTAATATTTGGAGAACAAAAACAATCCTGATATCATTAGAAAGCTAGGAATATCCTCTTTCCAACAGTGTATACAACTCAAAATGTGTCTTCGGGTCAATGCGACTGATTTCGATGGAGCAGGTCACATATATGCTTCCGTTAGGCAATATTATAAGGAATGATTCTGTGAACTTTCATTGTTATGCGGATGATACTCAACTATATTTATCAATCAAGCCTGATGAAATTAATCATCTAAATACAATTCAAGACTGCCTCAAGGACTTAAAAACGTGGATGACATTACATTTTTTGGATGTTAAACACGACCAAAACTGAAGTTATTGTACTTGGCCCGAAGAATCTACGAAACAAATTATCTAAAGATATACTAACTATGGATGGCATTAATTTGGCCTCCAGTGAGACTGTAAGGAATCTTGGCGTTATATTTTATCAAGATTTATCCTTTAACGCCCACATAAAATCAATCTCAAGGACCGCCTACTTCCATCAACGTAACATTGCAAAAATCAGGCATATCTTGCCTCAAAACGATGCAGAGAAACTAGTCCATGCATTTGTTACTTCAAAGCTGGATTATTGTAACTCCTTATTATCAGGGTGTACCAAGAAGTCAGTCAAGTCGCTTCAGCTGATTCAAAACGCTGCAGCTCGTGTACTAACCAGAGTTAGGAAAAGGGACCACATTACTCCAGTTCTGGCTGCCTTACAGTGGCTCCCTATAGAATACAGGATAGAATTTAAAATTATTCTTCTCGCCTACAAAGCCCTTAATGGGCAGGCGCCATCTTACCTTAAAGAACTCATTATACCCTACTGTACTACTAGGGCATTGCGTTCCAAGAATGCAGGGTTGTTGGTTGTTCCTAGAGTCTCTAAAAGTACAATGGGAGCCAGAGCCTTTTCTTATCAAGCTCCACATTTGTGGAATCAGCTTCCAGTTTGTGTTCGGGCGGCAGACACCCTATCCGTTTTTAAGAGTGCGCTTAAGACCTTCCTTTTTGATAAAGCTTATAGTTAGGGCTGATTAGATTCAGACCCTAGTTTTGCTGATATAGGCTTAGTTTGTCGGGGGGCATCTTACTTCTTCCTTCTCTCTGTCTATACCTGTGTACTCTCATGTTCCGATTAACCGAGCTTCCCCAATTTTCTTTCTTTTTGGTGTCTATATACGCAGGGATCCGGAGTCATGGATGATCCTGCGGTCCTGTGTCCTGGATCGCGAGCCCTGGATCTTGAGTCGTGGCTGTGGTCCTGGATCATAAGTCCTGGATGGATATCCTCGTGGATTCATCTTCCTATTATACACACATGCATTTCCAAACATTTGGACTACCTATGTTGCAAATGTATTATCTTTTCAATTTACACAAGGCATCGATTGCACGTCTGTCCGTCCTGGGAGAGGGATCCCTCCTCTGTTGCTCTCCCTGAGGTTTCTCCCATTTTTCCCTTTAAACTGTGGGTTTCCTCCGGAAGTTTTTCCCAGTACGATGTGAGGGTCTAAGGACAGAGGGTGTCGTATTGTCATACTTATATTCTGTACAAACTGTGAAGTCCACTGAGACAAATGTAACATTTGTGATATTGGGCTATATAAATAAACATTGATTGATTGATTGATTGATTGATAGATTGATAGTAATTGTGTGCTCAAAGTGCACCAGATTGAAGCATTTTACTTTAAAATGCTACCCCGGACCCCCCTAGAGGATGTGACGTCCACCCCCCAATTCAAACATGTTCATACAATATTGACTACATTTGAAGCCATTTTGACGTATATTACTCTATGTCAATAAGTTTCTGTTTTTGTAGTGTATTTGTCTTTTGTAGAGATTTTTCATTTATTCTTTATATATAAAATCTCACCTAGGGCAGCAAATTGGCTAGAACCGGCGCTGGTACTAGGCCTCAAGATCCTTTCTTTTGCTGGCCGATACATAGAAACAAATTGGCGGGGCGCACTTTGCACGTGCACACACCAAAAAATTCCACAAGCTCTGTGCTCACATTATGCTGGGCCCACGTGCCTTAGCACCGCTGCTGTGAATCCATCCTAGGGGAAACACTGCAGTGTATAAGATGTTTAAGTACACGTCTATGCTTTGACACCTTGCGATATTTCACAACTTTTATCTGTTTTATGGACAGACCAGAGAGCAAATTAACCACAACCTAGGGTGATGCAGCAACAACATATACAGATAAACTCACAAATTGGTTGACAATTGTTTAACTCAAAGTAGTTGGACATTCCATATGGAGAGAAACCTCACTGGTGAAAAAAGATCAACAGTAATCCTGATTTCACACATCACATTAAGCAAATCCTAGCAGGAGTACCTTGCTGCTTTTGTCTTTATAATGCATTCAGAGTGCACCATGCGCATGGGTCAAATTACACATCTCATTGTGTTTGTCGGTATAAATTATGGGACCACAGAGGTTTTTGTACAGGCAAAATAACATAAAAATTGTATTGCTAAAAAGTAAACATAATTTCTCTAAATTGTAAAGGTGGTTCCTTTGCACTTAGTGGGAATAAAAACATAAATGGTCACTGAACCTGATTTACAATTGCATACTGAGCAGTACGGCAAAGAGAAAACACAGGAGGACAAACACAAACTACTTCAGTGCTCAAAAACTACTTTGGCAAATCAATGTGCAGAAGTAAATACAATAGTTAGGAAATACTGAAAAAAATCATCGTAATCTGAATATATTTATTGCTTTCTTCAAATAGTATTTAGACATCCGTGGCAGAAAACGGACAAATCAAAATCTCTCCTGTATTAGGTCAGAAAAATAATGAGACAAACAACAATAACTGACCAAATCCATGATTATTATATGAAAATACTGGAATGTGAATGAAAAAAGTATTTCCAGCAACTATAAGTACAATTAATCAAGTTCTCCACTGGACTAGTAAAACAATAAATTGCCTTTTTGTTCTACAGGCAAACAGAACCAATGACATGTGAACATTCTCATGTGGCTTTGATGGACACATTATTGTTTTCTTTAAATGTGTTCTTTATTCAAGAAAATTAAGCCAACTGAAAAATGCAATGAGTCAACTTACTTGTCTAACAATTCAAACCAGAGCAAGCACAATACACTGAATGTTTGAAAATGCCCAATTGTACATAAGAGAAACCCTCAAGCCTAAATGAAGCAGGGTTTTTGCCTTAAGGACATATAAACTCACCCCATTCTCATGAGCAGAGCTTCTAGGCTACACCTCTCTGTTTCATTGGTCGGCATAAATATAATCAATCACCAGGCGATGGCCATCTCACTGATGACACAGGACATAACTGTCACTGTGGTATCAATCAAAAGCTTTTGACTTGGAGTTTATGATGGTCCGAAAGAAAGGGTCATGTTCACCAGAGAGGAGATGCATTGGTACACAACTGCAGATACACACATAAATGTGGGAACACTTAGGCCTGTCACAATAATGAATTTTGTTGGACGATTAATTTTCCAAATATATAAATGATATATAAATAAACAAATTATTAAATTATAAAAAATGTATTAAATCACACACAACCGAAACAATAAATTAAATAGACTCAGGCTGGAAAACAGAGCTCTCTCTCTCTCTATATATATATATTTACATGATATATATAAATAAATAAATATATACAAATAAATAAATATGAGCACACATCGTCTCACAAGCAAAAAAAACCTCAACAGGCCATATCCAAATCTATATCAATCAAAGATTTCGAGCAAGGAACACCAACATGTTTGCATTGTCAGGCAAATGCATCTTTGATTGTAAACTGTCGGGAATGTGGAGGCTCTCCATCTCCAGCTGCCGTGTTTGCTCCCAGCTGGGAAAAATGGAATGGAGTGGTTGTGTGTTTCAGGTGCAGTTTAAGGTTGGTCGTATTGCTAGCTTTTGTTGCTACCTTTTTAAAACAAATGCGAGACACCGCCCGGCCCATTCACGTCCGTAGGTTCGCCTCGTTGATTTTGCTTAAATCCAAAATATTCCCACACTGGAGACGGAGTTAGGTTTTGCAACCAATTCCATTTAACTTCAAATTCCCATCGAGTAAGTCACACGTTGTCTCCTGCTTGTCTCTATATTAGGGATGTAACGATACCAAAAACTCACGGTACGATAATATCGCGATAACAAGTCCACGGTACGGTATTTATCGCGATATTGAATAATAAAGGGAAGGAAAAACAATGTTTCTTTATTAAATAATACATCTGATTTGTACAGCATTTTAGGAGGATAGCAGTATTTTAAAGTGTCAAAAACAAAGTTACAGTAACGGACTGGAAAAAGAAAACCAGTGTGTTTGTACCTACTAGTACTACCAAACAAAGTAGGCATTTTCTTTGTGCCACTGCATCTCACAAATAAACAAGGACATTTAATAATCAGACCCTGCAATAAAATAAATCAAGTTTCACTTTAGTTTTTCAAGTAACTCAACTCAAACTCACTAGTCACTCACTCAGCATCATCAGACAGGTTTTTAGGAATATGAGAATGTCCACATTTCCATGTATTTATAAGCTGGGATGTTTGGGCATTTACAATATCCCCTGCTCTGGAAAAAACTCTCTCGCTTGGTACTGATGTTGCTGGGACAGCAGTGGTCGCGTTAACCGAATATTTTATTTAACAATGACGGAAAAATCTGAAAGCAGTCTGTCATTTTGACAGATTAGAACAAACTCGGAACAGCGCCAACGTTTCCCCGCAGCGAGGCTCTGGTGTTATGCCGTGTTATGCATGCCCTCCAAAAGGAAATGATATAGTTTCCAAACCGTACGTTGCCGTACAGATCAATACATGTCTGGGAGGTTTTGCTTTACGCTGTGCGCGCTCCAGCGAGGTGCATGCACTCCGGTGACAGTTCACGAGCGTGCTCTCTCTCTCTCTCTGTTCAGACCCGACGGGTAATAAGGGATTATGACGGACATTTTACGATCCTGTCTGTCAAAATGACGGACATCGAAAAAGTCTAACACCACCTCAGTGGGACGGAGAGATATGCTTTGGCCATGGGTGACAGCAGTGGGTCAAACTGTGCATTGTCTCTCCACCACTTCAAAAACAATACAGTTTTTGCCAAGAAGGTGAGGCTTATTGACAGGGCGAGATATACATATAGTGTTGGTACTTGTCAATGTCTCTAGGTGTGTAAATGTAGCCCTGTAAATACGATGTCCTTTTGTGTTCTGTTGTTTTATGTTCATGTTGTAACTTGCTGCCATGTTGGACAGGTCTCTCTTGAAAAAGAGATCGAAGATCTCAATGGGACCACCTGGTTAAATAAAGGTTTACAAAAAAAAAAGTGTTTAAAAAAAAAGAGAAGTTTTTTAATTAAAATGTTTTTTTTGTTTTTGTTTGTTTTTTTAATCGCGGTAGATTTTGTCAGTCTCGCGACCGTATTGAGACGTTTATTTACCGCGATACCGTGATATTCGGTATATCGTTACATCCCTACTCTATATTATAGACTGGCGAAGTCACGCCCGTCTACCTCCGGTCCATGGGACCTTATTTCGGAAAAATTATGTATTGAAGTCAATGGAGAGAGAAAACGTATATTTCGATCCCGTTTGAATTGTGCCATGAATTACACATATGATGTTTGTCAATCTTAAAAAATAATTTCCGTGTCAAAAAAGTCACAGTTTGTCGTAAAACTGTTGAAATATAAGACTATGAAAAATACGCAACAAGAAAGAATACAAATCCCAGAGTCGCGTAAGTGATGTCATAACTGATGTCACAATTGTTTTCCTCTGCTAAATATAAGAGATAGCTAAGATAAGATAACTTTAACAAGATGCCTGTGTGCTTAGTACCAGGTTGTTATCATACCAGCAATGGGTCTTGCTCGTTCTTTCGCTTCCAGTCTGATGAAAGGACCAGGAGTGGCTGGATCAAGTTAGCTACCTAGCTAGTAGCAAGCACGTTAGTTAGCATTACAGCCTTAGCCTTGTCATTTTTATTAGCCTTAACATGAAGTCACATTAAGTAACCCAAAATGATAAACAGTAAGAGTAGTAGTCATATTTCGTGAACCCTTTGAAGAGTACTGTCACACCGGTGTGATCATTCTATAATACACCATTTAAGCCCGGGGGAGAAATGCTAACGCTACATTAGCACCAGCCATATGTTTCTACTTCATGCTATCTGCACAAATGGTTGACATTAAACATTAAAAAGGATCAGGCAGTTCAGAGAGAATCAAAGGAAGGCAGGGAGAAAGGCAGCTTTGCATGACATTCTTCTGGACGTGTTTCATTGTGTTGATAGTGAGGGTAGTCAGTCGGCCATCTTGGTGACGTGTGTTGTTGTGAGAGTCTGCGAGACCAGAGAGGTAGTTCATTAAGCGTTTCACACAAAAAACAAACACGCATGTAAACGGCAATTTATCGAGGTCAGAAAAGTTATCGAGTTCATTTTTATTTATCATACGATAAGTCAATTAATTGCTTATCGCGACAGGCCTACGAACACTAGGCCCAGCTTACTGGCTGACTAACCACAATCCAATTCATCTCTGCCATGGCCTCATGAATCAAACAAGCTGCCGTTGTCTGTGCTCATGTCGGCTGTCCGCAGACTACAAATGAGTGGAAAGAAAATTAATATTATAACAGTCATTGAGCTGCGGGCACGGATCAGACCTCAGCTAACGTCACCGAGAAGTATATTTCATCCTCTGTGGTCTTTCCACCACTACAGCAGAGCTTTACTCTATTCAGACATGTGTCCAAGGTCCCGGAAAAACAATGTGTACAACATGCCGAGGGGCTGAAGTGCAAACACAGAGCTCTGTGTGGGGGGGGGAAACAATCCATGTTTATTGATCAGAACGTCCAACATTTCAATATCTAATTAATATAGGAATTGGTCAAATTGCCGCATTCATAAGCACAGACAAAAGATAATATAAGTAATACACTTTTTCTGCCAGGCTCAATGTTTCTCTGGGCGTATCTTTACAGTTTCCAGAAGAACAAAAATTACCGCACAGGCAGTTCATCCTCGTCAGGGCTCGAAAGCAACTGGGCTGCCAACATGACCTTTTCAACTTTCTCAAGCTTGTCTTTAGGGAGCTCTCTGACCTGAGTGATGACAATTATGAGCCAATGTTTTCTCTATGATGATGTATACTTTCCACAACTAGACGGATGGACACAGAATAGAGATAATACTGTTATAAAATATTTTGGGTTGTATTGCGGGCTGTACTCAAACTGATATCCATTAAACCTGATGGTACCAAATCTGTTCTGAACTCTAACATCCAACCTACAGTAGGCAGAAAAGATGTCCCGTAATTTTTCCTATATCAGAAATGTCTCTATAAATAAAGGGTCATGAGACATGCGTCGGACAGGACGACTTGATTTTTGGCAATTAATCCTTATAACAATTCATCTGGAAGAAATATCTTGGTTGTGTCGACGTGTTATGAAGAGCAAGGTCTGCACTCGCATTGAGTCACGAAGTTGAACTATTAAAGTGGTGACACATGGAAGACACGGGAAGAACAAGATGAGTGAAGCCTGCCCGAGGCCAGGTTAAGCTGCAATGCTATGCCCTTGAGATGAATATTAGGAGTCATACTCCTTGGGAAAAGGTCAGCCGATCTCCTCCGCTGGTTCAAGTTGAGCGATGAAGACAAGGTCGAAAGTAGGACAAATGGCTTCAGTTCAACGGTTGATAAAACTCTGGATACATGTATGTGAATTACAACATGGCATTGAAATAAACAGCAAATCCCTCAAGGTTGATGAGCACACTTCTTCATGATTGTACTATGAGTCATCTACCAATGTGATGGTAAAGAATAGCAGAGTTTGTAATGATCATTTTGTAGGTCATGGATGTGATGAAGAACAGCAATGATGTAGATATTCCAAAATCTATTTTGGCATGAGCCCAACCACAAGAGGCGTTTCATTATGTACAACACATTCCCCATCTTGCTGCTCATAAAATCAGGAAGGTTGACAACAAATATTTAATGAGTTCTATCTGACATAACAATAGCCCAATTGATGACTAAAAGGATTTGCTTTGTTTCTTTATATGTCTTTCAATAGTGTGTATTGAATCTACCGTTTTGCACAATGTATGGCTGTACGTCCCTGTAAACGGCTTCTTATCCATCATGTAATCTCCAATATGTTCCATTAAACCCTGCTCCATAGTTCAGAGAACTGAGATCCAGTGAATGAATCATTGGAATTTGTTGGAATTTGATAACAGAAAATGGAGCTCTACACATTCAAACATAGATGTGTCCATGCTGACAGGAATTGAATAATCATCATACCAATATACCACTCCAAGTAGGGAATGAGTCCTTACCCCAAGTGAAGGAGTTCAAGTATCTCGGGGGCTTGTTCTCGAGTGAGGGAACAATGGAGCGTGAGATGGGCCGGAGAATTGGAGCAGCGGGAGCGGTACTGCAGTCGCTTTACCGCACCGTTGTGACGAAAAGGGAGCTGAGCCAGAAGGCAAAGCTCTCTGTCTACCGGGCCATTTTCGTTCCTACCCTCACTTATGGTCATGAAGGATGGGTCATGACCGAAAGAACGAGATCGCGGATACAAGCGGCCGAGATGGGTTTTCTCCGCAGGGTGGCTGGTGTCACCCTTAGGGATAAGGTGAGAAGTTTGGTCATCAGGGAGGGACTCAGAGTTGAACCGCTCCTGCTTCGCGTCGAAAGGAGCCAGTTGAGGTGGTTCGGGCACCTAGTTAGGATGCCACCTGGGCGCCTCCCTAGGGAGGTGTTCCAGGCACGTCCAGCTGGGAAGAGACCAAGGGGTAGACCTAGGACCAGGTGGAGGGATTATATCTCTTTGCTGGACTGGGAGCGCCTTGGGATCCCCCAGTCAGAGCTGGTTGATGTGGCCAGGGAAAAGAAAGTTTGGGGCTCTCTGCTGGAACTGCTACCCCCGCGACCCGACCACGGATAAGCGGGAGAAGATGGATGGATGGATGGATCAAACCAATATGTACCCTTGAGTAAGCATTATTACTAATAACAAGTAATTAATACAAGGTTAAGGTGGGAATGTATCTTACTAACAGGCCTCAACTGAACTAAGAATAATGCTCAAAACATTGCAGACGGTTAGGGGGGAAAAATATGTACTTTATCAATTACTGTAAGCCTAACCTAAATATCCCTTATTTACTGTGCAAGAATCTGTCTCTCCTTTACATGTAGGAAACTATATGCTATTACAGAAATGCCAGCAGTGCCTTTGGCAGTTTGGTCTAACTGTATCTAAAGACAACAATTAGGGTTGGGAATTAATCAGCACTGAGATCCAAATTAATTTGACACCATCGCATACCACAATATCACACTGCCGGGAAAACTTTGAAGCAATACTTCCCTTTCGGGACAACTTGTCTCTGTATCCTTGGGCTTGTTTTCCCTGACCTAGCTATTTTTGCAGGTGGTAGAATATGCTGAATGGTCCTACTATCTTCTGGTAATTTAATCAGATTTATGGATTATGGTGGTTATTTCTGGGCAGAATGGCATGGACATTTTTCTATGCACAGAGAGGGTCTTGTTATCAGAGCATACAATAACATAACAAGACATGAAAAGAGAGTAAGTGTTGCTGAAAATGGATGCTCAGTTACAACAAACCTTTGTTTGGTTGATACAGTTTAATCTAATTCCAGACCGTATCACTGCTGATATCTCAAATGTTTCAAGTAATTCATATAGGTTCGCTTTTTTTGCCAATGCCACAAATATGGTACTTTGAAAAATGTTTGGTTAACTCATCCAAGCAACTGGTTTCGTAAATTCGGAGTCAAATTACTTAAGAAAGATAGTGATTGGTTCGGGCAACATTTCAAAAACATTCCAATCTGATTATTAGGCTATGGCTTGAAATTACATAAACCTTCAATAAGAAACCATTTTGCTAGACTCAGTGCTATCATGTTGACCATGTAAAGCAGGGGTGGGGAACCTTTTTCCTCTCAAGGGCCATTTCAATGTTTCCAACATCCTCCGAGGGCCGTACAAATGATTGACCTCTGCTTAAAAATACTAAAATCACAGCCCATTCATTTGGCCTTTCTTTCATGCTGTGCAAAGAAAAAGCAACCTCTTAATCCAGATATCTCACCATGATTCACGTGCACGGTGTGGCGTGACCACCCAAACTGAAATATATGGACACAAGATGTGTGCAAATGTATTTAGTTGCCTATCCATGTGAACATGATTTAAGTGGGGGGGGGGGACCTCACCTCCTCTAGGGGGGTCCAGGGGGTATGCTCCCCCGGGAAGATTTTTTTTTAAATGTTGAGTTAAAAGCATCAATCTGGTGCACTTTGAGAGCAACATTAGGAGATCGATGGATACATCTCTCAACACCCATATGAAACAGAACTGTAAGCAGATTTTCTTTTTCTTTATGGATATTTTACAAATCACTCCCCTTTCAAACTGTATTCTTGTTTATTAATAACAACTTTTTTTACTGTCATATAGTATTTTATACCCGTTTACTTTATTCTCTTGTTTTTTTATAACTATAATGATCATATAAAGATGTGCCTTTACCTCACTGGTTGTAGAAAAAGCTTCTTATATTCGTTAGCAGAGCTAGCTAACCAGATGCTAATAACAACACAGTTATTGACTGTATGATCAGTATGACAGATGAACAGACCACTGGGCTTTCAGCTAAAGACACAGCCACGCAGAAACTGCGGCATGTGTACGGCTCCTTATGGGTACTGACATTTGTGGAAGTGGCGGAGCGGCGTTCTGGTGCTCTGCTCTCCGTCAGAACCATGGTCAGAACTGCATCCCTGTCAGACAAGACATATACCACGTGATGACACGTTAGGCTCGTGATGTGTTCATGGTCACTGACCTTGGCTAGGAAAAACAGGGACTCGCTTGTTTAATTTTTTTGCGGTCTAGATTTCTTTTGTTTTTTGCGTATATTTATAAATTACCTCGAGGGCCGTAGCGAAAGGTCTCGCGGGCCGTATACGGCCCGGGGGCCGGAGGTTCCCCACCCCTGATGTAAAGCTTTCATTGTATACTGTCCAATTTAACTAATTAGATCACATAAAGGTAACAATATTACTATTACGTGGTCAAGCAAACGTTCCCAATTGATTACAAGGGCCAACGTCGTTATCCAATCTCTTGTTCATAATTTTTTAACACACAATGTAAGCAGTTGGCAATGAAGGATGCACTGTCTACAAGGAACTTGACTCTCTACATGAAGCAGGGGATAAACTGAATATCCGCTTCAGATTAATTCAAAAAATCTGGAAGGATTACTCGTACTGAGCCCGGCCAACTCCAGACAGTCAAGCATGCAGGGAACTGAAGGCAGGGAACAGGACTGTATCCTCTGCAGATTAGGTTTCTAACTCCACAGAGTAAGCCACAGGCCAATGTGAGCATCAGAAATGAAAATCAATCACAATTATTGAATAACTTCTCGATGTTCTCTCTTTCCCTATATTATTTTGACTAAACTGCCTACCTTTAGGTGTCTGGAATATCCAGTTCATGTGTACTGTTGAATTATGTTCCCTATTACATTGGTGAGCCTGATGGTTTGTTTACACATTTGAGCAACTACATTGGATACTGTCTGAAAAAGGGTATTCATTTTCAAAAAACACTTGGCAGTTGATTGGATGAATCATTTTCCAAATCAAAATCTTGCCGGACTTAGTCGGGAAAAGAGGGAAACATATTTTCCATTGAGAAAAAGGCTCAGTGTTGTCTTTTATATTCTTTCAATTAAGAAATACTCTACTATACACGAAGCATCTAAGCTAACGTTTTAAGGTTAGCCACAACTGTTGATTCAAAAGAACATTTGGCTATTTGTGTAGATAGTCTTTTATCAAATTTGAATCCAGTTTAATATGTGTTTATCAAATCCATATCCTTTTAGGTAAACCTAGCCTACAACTTAAAGATTCAAACGGCAAAACCAATGAAAAGCATTGGCTGTAAAAGAGAAGCTGCCACTGTTGCATTTCAACATTGGTCTTTGTTAAAACAAGAAATAAAAGGTTCACTTAGATATTTGTGAGAATTGGTGCTCATCAGACTCTAAACTAGTAATAGTCATCAAAGCTAATCTCTAGTGAGTGGCAGTTAGTTCAAGTGGCTGTTTGGAAATATCTCAAGGGCTTTTATTGCCTCATGCAGTCTCGAAAGCCAGCTCTGATTTACTTGTAGCCAGACCCATAATGTGCGGTTCTCACAGCCCTGAGAGATGCTGCTGCAGCAACAACACTTGAATTATACAAACAAGTCCCCTGAAAATGTATTTGCTTTTTTTCTAGACGTTGAAAGACAAGTGGCCTTCAGGTCTCTGAAAGGCTCGTGCCCACTTCTACAGTGAATTAAGTCAGTGGGTTTCAATGGGCTTAGTCAATCACTCGGAAAACATATCTGAAAAGGTCCATTTAAGGTAGTACATATACAAAACATGCTTGATATTGGGAGACCTGACTAATCTTGTAGGTGTGGCCTATGTAGGGATGTCCCGATCACCTTTTTTTGCTCCCGATCCGATTCCGATCATTTGATTTTGACAATCTGCCGATACCGATTTTTCCCGATCCGATCTTTATGCAATGCATTAAGAGAAAAAAAAGGTAACGGAGAACGGCTGGTCATCCAATGCGATGAATTCAGCTATCTAGTTATTTGTTTGGCCTTTTCACTGTTCTGGGGCAGTTTCTCTTTCCTTTTAAAAGTCTCTGAAAGTGTCGGTTGTTTCAGTGCCGTTACCTGAGTGGCCGCTGTGTACTCGCCGTGTTGTTGTTGGTGTTTGTTTCTCAGGTAGCGTATTAGATTGGTCGTGTTGAACGTAGCTCTGTTCTTTCCACCACGCGGAACCTCTGCCTTGCAAACATTGCATCTGGCACTGCCTTCACTTTCAATTTTATAATACTTCCAAACTCCTGACATTTTCTCTGTCCCGACTCCCGAGTCACCAGCTGAACGTAGCCTCTCGTTAGCTTACTGCTCTGTTGCCAGATTTCAGAGGAATAAGCAACCAGGTCTATGAAAACAAGCCCAAAGAAAGCAACACATACATGATGTTGTGTAATTTGAAACCAAAACTAAGTCCTCAGGATGACTTTAAGACGTGAACATGGTCATTTTTGTTTTGTAACATTAAATAAAAAAAATATATTTTATAAAAAAAAATTTTTTTAAAAATCCCGATCCCCGATTTTTTTTCTCCCGATCCCCGATCTTTTGAAAATCACGTGATCGGCTCCGATCCCGGACCACGTGATCGGATCGGGACATCTCTAGGCCTATGAAATGTAACCTGTATGTTAGCTGTCTGGCGCTGAGCTACTTTTTAAAAATGAATTAGTTAAAAGAACCAAAACATATATTCAGTTCCTGCTTAGTTATATTTCCTTATTTGGTTTTAGAACGTAAACCTCATCCTAGTTTCTGACATGTTCTATAGTATCTTAGAAGCCAATGATTGTGTGAGTAAAGGAGAACATACAGTTCTGCAAATGGCTTCAAAAGCTAAAATAGTTTAACATCTAAATTAGCCAACCCAGTATGGCAATATGTTGGATGGCCTCGTGAAAAAACACCTTTACATCAAGTCACCTTGACTTCATGTCTGTGTTGCGAGCTCAAAAAGGTCCTGGCTGCTAATTGATCTGGGCTTTGGTGTATGAGTAAATGCTTTGTTCAGCCTTAAAAAAGCGTCAGTAAAGTAAGCCCTGCAAGCTGTTTTTAATGTAGCTGGTGATCTGTGGATTCTCTGTCTTGATCTACAATCAGTACTTAAAGAAATAATAAAATAACAAAGCAAAACTACTATAGAGGACAGGGTTTCAAAGAACCGAGAAGTAACGGGTTTTTCAGAATTGGAACCTTAAGCAAAAGGTTTTTTTACAACGTTGATTGGGAATTTCCCTTAGCTGGAATCTCCTAACAGATAGTTTAAGTATATAAGATTATACAGCTATATAATAACTGTGGTAACCTACATTTTATGAGTAGCACGTCCAAACAGGCTGGGAAGATTTCTTACACTTAACGAAGGCTATGATCTACCAAAAAGTGGTAAAGGCTATAGCTAGTCTATCTTACAGATTGTAGTCAAGTTTCCATCTCTGTTTTAACTCAAAAGGGGCAAAAAGCTTTCACAAATATAGCAATGACACTATAATAACCCATTTATTTCTACATGAAGCCCCCATTAAGTAAGTTGCCTTTGGTGAATGTCTGCTTCTTGTTTTGCTGCTCCTTCTCACTCATCCATATTACATAGAACTTGCACTCACGTCATTCTGTAAACTGGAGAGTACAGCCAAACCTTGGTATCTTCCACAGTCCTTGAAGGACAAAGATTCAACAAAAGCTGAACGACAATAGACCTCTGCTATTCCATCAGTGTTAGAAAAGGTAACACGAAAATTGTCATTTTAAAACTATTTTTTCTTACGGCAAGCAGCTTCAGATTCAGTTGTTTTAATCATGCGTCACTTTATTTCTTCACAATAAGATTACGGAAAAAACTTCTTACGGGATATTCATAAAAGGGGTGGAAGGGTGTAGCAATGGCCAAGGGCATCCATTAAAATATTGAGTAGATATGGATTACAGGGCGGATACACATTGGCGTTAATCTTCTTAGAGTCCATGGTTAAAATGTATGCTGTTTTTTATTCAAGGATAACAAATATTTAGAATATATTGGGATTCCAAACCGTGGAAGTTTTTATCTTGAAGCTATGATATTTTTTGCTTTAATTAATAAATCCGTACGCACTTAATTCAGAGAATTCTGACTTGTAATTCTTCCAAAATATATATTCTGTTTTTTGAGGATATTGGAAGAAAGCAGTTGGGGAAAAAAAAGCTACAAGGTAGGAATTTAATAATAACAACAGGAGAATACAATACTGTATTAGATGTACTAGATACTGGATAGAAAGATGCATTAACACCAAACATGTGTATTCTGGAGCATGTAAGGCTATTTATAGCTTTACCACCTCATGAGATGTAAATTAAATAATGGTTAATGTGGAATCCTAAGAAAACCTACAGATCCAAGGAAAGCAGGCAAGTAGAACAGATATTTCTTCACATGATGTTCATTGACTCTAACAATGAATAAAGCTTGGATTAAAGAGAGATTGAAGTACGGCCATGATCTTATAATTCTACATGTCAGAACTACAACGTTCCTATGGGAGCCAAGGATACCAGCAGTTATTAAAAGATAAATATTCGATAGATATAACAAACATATAAAACAAGTTATTTATATAAAGAAATACTCAATACGTCTGTGTACGCTGCATTACATTTGTCATATATTGCACCTTTTGATTTAACACAGTAATATAGGTTCCTAAACTTATTTCCTGCATGGCATTATTGATGAATAATAAATTAAATACTTAGAAAAAATAAAAGGTATTCAGGAATGTTACATAACTTCCCAAACAATTGTTTTAAAGAGGCCAATAGATTAACTTTATTTTAACCAAAAAGCTTTATGTACTTACTGTATATTAGGACAGCTTAGGATGAATAAAGGAAACATCCAGCTTTGCTATCCTTGAGAATGTCAATATAGATATTTTGTAAATTCTATGTATGCCGTGTTATGTTATAAAACAGTTGAATACAACTAACATTTATTTTTACAATATTGTTTTCAAGTGTTTAATCAGATATGTAGTTTGTTTTGTTATTTATTCTTCAATGTAGTACAGCAATTCCAAGATTCCCATACATGTTTGCAGATTTATCCTAATTTCCTGTTATTATAACACTATGCTGGAGGGTTTAAACCAAACAATAACTCCAGCTAACACAGGAGATAATTTGCGTTACCGTGGGGACAAATCAGTCTGTACTTCAAATCTTTGAAAAATAACCGGGAAAAGTGAAAAAAGGGAAAGAGAGGAAAATAAAGAGGATAACAGCGAGAACAAAATATGTTTGCCTTGACCTAACCCACCCTGGCCTGTATTTGTCATTCTTTATTTAAACCCCAAAAAGTCTAGAGGGGTCAAAATGACCCAGTGGCAGTTTTATAATATATGTTATCCAGTCAGTTGTGGAGTTAAATGTCGGAGCACAGCCTGCAAGAAAGAACATTTTATACTTAGAGCGATCACATCCATCCATCAGCTTTTTTTGTAACCCATCCCTTTGGCTCACTGGCTTTACCCTTCACCTCAAACCCAGTGTGAAAGCTTACATAATGCTCATGGTTTTCAACTCTGAAGACACAGACCCTCTCTGGCACTGATTAACAAAAATGCATCCCTTGCTGAAGTTTCACCTTTAATGTATGGAATTTGGCAATATATTTAGCACGATAAGACGTTAAAAAATTCAATGTGCCATATTTGCTTATTTTTGGTAAAAAAAGTGCCTTACTTGAACAAATTCCTTTTTCCAGATTAAATCAGATGAGATCAGATTTTTCCGGTATCATTTTAAGACCTTCAGGAAAAGTTATTGTACTTTGGTTGGCAAGGTCAACCTTGCCAACCAAATTTCAATAACTTTTCCTGAAGGTCTTAAAATGATAGCTAACATTCTCCAATATGCTCCAAATGCCCTATGGATAATCGAAAATCAGACCTAAAGACCACTACACACCAATATTGACTCATAGATAAAGTGACGCCTACCGACAACAGGAAGTAACCATTTTGTACTTTTACGTCCTTCTCCTTACATCCATCCATCAGCATGTTTTGTGATTACTACCCCTTTTTGCGCTTTACCCTTGACCTTCCTTACAAAATGCTTATGGTGGTAACTCTGAAGACGCAGACACTCTCTGGCATCAGGCATATGCATCAGCAGACCTGACAGTATGACAGGGAAGACTCCACATAAGCAAGGTCACACTAGAGGACGAGACAGGGGAGCATCTCAAATAGAGCCACACAAGGGCAACAGGAATAGAGACTGACTGCAAAAGACGAGGAACTAGCTGGAGAGAGGGATGAATCAACAGAAGTGTGCCATCAGCATCCCCGGGGCCAGCAGGGAGCATTAAGTGAGTTGACATGGGACGCTGAGTCTCCCCCTTTTTTTCTCCTTCCTCCTCTCCGCCCTTCCATTTCTCCCTTTGTCTTTCTCTCTCATCCATATGGCAGATTCCACCTCTTCCCCTCCCCCTGCCCTGCTGCGCACTCTATTGAAATTGCCTCTTTCTCTCTCTCTCCCACACACACAAACCCACGCTTGCTTGCACAAGCATCCCACATCCCCTGAGCAGTGTCTTATTTACGGTTCGATAACAGCCGACAGCCCTCCAGCACGAACGTGCTCTTTCCCCCCCTTTCTGCCTTGTGCCCAGATGTTGCTTAAATAATTAGGGGAAAACCTGCTTTGTCCACTGGGGTCATAACAACATCTGTGGTGAATGCAGTGAGAAAATCTGCAGCAGCATCATCCCGGCACTAGAGTCAGAGAAGTATGACATGCACGACCTGTTTATCTACAAAAACACAGGAGCATCTTTTGACATTGTGCAAAGAAACTATCGTAAATACAGACTGCAAATACCAGTGCGATATATAAGTTAAGAGCTGCAGCAAGTGTACACACTCCTCCACAGAACAAGGCAATAAAGTGTGCGCCAATGATTGAAGTGAACCCCTGGGAGGCAGCACTATCCCTGCTACAGAGGTGAGTAATAGCACTGCTACGTCTTCCTTTCCAAAAATCCACAAGCGCTGCCTGTCTTCCTGCTGACGCATTCCGCCGGAGTGTGCATCTCTAATCTGCAGCCTGTAGCCAACTGTGAGCATGCAAAGCCCCTCTGTGGGAGGGATACAAACACCTCCTTCATAAGGCCTGCCTTAATGTGGCATGCTTTTGATGAATATTAAGAGGTCTTTTTACCTCAAAGAGAGGGCTGTGCCACAAGGTCTGGAATGAACCTGTTTGCAAATATGGAGAGCATTAACGTTATAACATATCTTAGAGGAAGAACGAGAAAAGGGTTAGGGTTACACACTGGGAAAGCTGGCAGCTTTGCTTTTAAAAAATACTCAAATTAAGTTATTGGCTAGCAAAGTTGTTGCCAAGTCCTTTTAAATGTATCTTCTAACAGACTTAATTTAAGACGTTGTGTATTTTTTTGTACAGCTTTCCACTGTTAACAAACCCATATT
Organism: Pseudochaenichthys georgianus; assembly: GCF_902827115.2. Taxonomy (NCBI): domain Eukaryota; kingdom Metazoa; phylum Chordata; class Actinopteri; order Perciformes; family Channichthyidae; genus Pseudochaenichthys; species Pseudochaenichthys georgianus. The sequence continues at coordinate 12,394,393 of NC_047523.1, forward strand.
CCCCATGCAGGTTTGCGACATTGAATGTAACACACCAGAAATAAACAGAAGGGCATACTTGTGGATTTCTGTTATTTTTTGCTTTAAAAAAAATGATTGGTTTCTTGATTATCAAACATGTCGCAAATTCATTTTCAAAGTATTTTCCAATAGAAACACAAATTGAAGATGCAGCCTGTGTTTTCATGTACTCGTGACATCGTTCATGCCTTTGTTTATCAAATATGTCAGCTATAGGAGTGGAGTTACAGTAATTCATTCAGCAGGACTGAAACTATTTATTATTTTGTGATTTTGTCTTTAAACTGACAGAGTAAAAATAAATTGCTGTAGTCTGTATTAAAATTGCTTGTTTTCAAAACTAAAAGATATGTGGATGCAACATTTTTTTATTGGTTATCAAGCTAGAGGCACATTTATTTTCTGCTAATCAACTATTTACTTTTATTGAAACATTTTGAAATGTTTGTGATTGTCATATATCTCTGAATGGCAATCCAAACCAAAAAGCTTTGTGCTCAGCTGTGTGCTGCTACTTATTTTGTTCTACCTTTTTACATGTTTTAAAAAGCACAATTGCATTGCAGTTAGCGCTTTAGCAAGCCATGCTGCCAAACATTATAGCAGTGTTGTGCAAGCGGAATATTTAATATAACCCGACTGTTGGAAAGTAACAAAGTACATGGACTCAAATATTTAACTAATGTAGAAAAGGTGACAAAAAAAAGTATTAGGCTTCAGATAGTTTGCCAGTTTTTTTTTTAATTAATGGTGAAATATTCCTAAATGACTCATCAATCTACCTTGAAAAAGATGCTCTATGAAGTGACTGTAGCTGTAAAATTCATATTTTCGGGTTGTGTGTTGTTGCGACCTGGCTCAAAAGGCTACAAAAGGAGACACAACATGTCAACGGGTAGAAAAATATGTTTATTAAAGAAAGTCATTCAAATTAGCCAAATTCATAGAGTGCAACAAAGTGGAGCAACTGAGAAAACCCGTACTTCATACTCAACCAAAACCCAGGTGTCTGTAGGGGAAAGCAGAGCGAGAACAGAGAGGAGCAGAGGCTTCAAATAGCTGCAGGACACCAGACCCAGGTGCCCTGAGTTACTGTAATCAATGCAATCACTGGAGCCAATGCAGCACAGACAGAACAGCCACACCCTCTCTACTGATGGACCCACAGGGGCATCACAGCCCCCCCCTTAAGACGGGCCCCCAAAGGGGTCCACGACAACCCAACATCCTTCTTCTTAACTCCAGCTTTTTTACTTTCCTTCTTAGGACTGGAGGACGCTCCTCCTCCGCCGCTGTCTTCGAACTCTTGCCTTGCGATTTCGTACTGCTTCTTCGCCTCCACTGCCGTTATGTCCCACTCCTCCTTGGGTTGGCTGGCGTTGAGCCACAGCATGTAGGTGCTCATCGGCCTCGCCGACCTCCTTCGGCCTTCTCTTCTTTGGCCTCCTCTCCTTCGGCTTCCTCTCCTTCGCTTTGCCGGGTTTCCTCTCTTTCTTCTCCTTCACCACTTTGACTGTCTTCTCCTTCTTCTTTGTCTCGATCTCAAAGTCAAAGGACCGTGCTGGACCACTTTTTCCAGACTCCGAAACAGGTAGGTCAGTGGACATCCTACGGCTCTGCACACGTGCAATAGTATAAACTGGAGACACACTTGCAAACCACTCTCATCCGGCACAAACCGGCTTCTTATCAGGCACCATGCCCGAGCCTACACCCAACGGTTTTTTATCCAACATGGCAGAACAACACATGGCTGGAGCATGTGGTGACAAACGAGGCTTCCCCTTAGTTTCCAGCAATGGACACTGCTCCTTCCAATGACCCTCTCCTCTGCAATAATGACATAGGTCCACTTTGGCCCCCTCAGGTCGCCCTGTACTTACAAATCTACGGGAGGAGCCTGGTGAAAACTTTGCATAGCCATCGTCTTCTCCACGTTTCCAATCACCCCTAGAATACTTCTCAGTAAAACTGCCCTTATGTGTCAACACAAAATCGTCTGCTAATTCAGCAGCTCTAAACGCGGTGGAAGGTTTCTGTTCATTCACATAAGTGGCCACATGCTGAGGGAGAATGTTTTTAAATTGTTCCAAGACAATGAGCTCACAAAGACCGTCAAAACTTGCAACCTTTGCTGCCGCGCACCACCGCTGAAAATGAGAAGTTAAATCACGGATAAACTCCACATGTGTCTGCTTATCTCCCTTGACTCAACTTCTGAACCTTTGACGATACGCTTCAGGAACTAGTTCGTAAGCCTTCAACACCGCTGATTTTACTCTATCATAGTCCAAAGCCTTTTCGTCACAAACAGCTGAATAGGCTTCCTGTGCTCGCCCAGTGAGTACACACTGAAGTAACAGCACTCTGTCCGAATCTGACCAGTTTCTTGCCTCTGCTATGCGTTCAAATAGAGTGAAAAAAAATTCCGGGTCACGCTCATTGAACTTTGGCACTAATCGCAAGTAAGAAATGATATCGCCACTGCCTGATGCCGACCTATCACCACCATCCTCCCCTGGAGAAAACTTGCCCTCTCCCATCAGCCGTAATCTAGCATGTTCCACCTCACATTTCATCCTTTCCACCTCCAGCATCTTCTCCACCTCTAAACGCTTCTCTACCTCCTGCTGCTGACCCCTCATCTCCAACTGCAACTTCTCCTGCTCCAACTTCAACTCCAACTGCGATCTCTCCTGATCAAACTGCATGGCCAAAAGCTCCTTTTGCTGCTCGAACGTCAAACCAACTGTCTGAACCACTACCGGCAAAGAAGTCATAATAGCCAATCAGAAAGCAAAGTATTAAACTGCCAACACGCATGGGCATAAGATTAACCCAACAGAGAACTTCCCCCTAACTGCCTAAACAAAATCTTCCTAATCTCCCCTAGTCTTCATGTGGCTTGCGGTGGGTAATTACGCACTGGAACCCGGCGGAGTTATGGAGCGACCTGCACGCAGGTAACACCAAGAACTCACGCGGACGTGCCCCCGAGACAGCTGTCTGAAAACAGCTGACACTAACCACGTCGCCACAACACTATGAAAAAAAAAAAACCAGATGCAACCCAAGGGGAAACGCCACTTAAGCCTAGCGGGGAATAACTCTTTTACAAAAGCGTAACAGCAACATCTTACCCTCTGATTGGCACACAAAACCTGACGACATGTCAAACACTACAGCTTCCTGAAACCCAAAAGACATGATGTGTCCCCCAAATAGCAGCGACAAGCCAGCACACAGCTGGACCACAACAATGAATCAGCTGCTCAATGATACCATGTGCTCTGAGCACATTTTTTAAACAAATAACCCGTTGGACGAGCCCCCATTTGTTGCGACCTGGCTCAAAAGGCCACAACAAAAAGGAGACACAACATGTCAACGGGTAGAAAAATATGTTTATTAAAGAAAGTCATTCAAATTAGCCAAATTCATAGAGTGCAACAAAGTGGAGCAACTGAGAAAACCCGTACTTCATACTCAACCAAAACCAAGGTGTCTGTAGGGGAAAGCAGAGCGAGAACAGAGAGGAGCAGAGGCTTCAAATAGCTGCAGGACACCAGACCCAGGTGCCCTGAGTTACTGTAATCAATGCAATCACTGGAGCCAATGCAGCACAGACAGAACAGCCACACCCTCTCTACTGATGGACCCACAGGGGCATCACATGTGTTCAATAATGTTATGGTCAAATCTAAACTGGCTTGGAAAAATGATAGGACAAACAAAGGATTTCTGATTCTGAGAAGGACAAGTTGCAACAAAAAGTTATACACAGCAAAGCACAAAAACATGACGCATCAGAAAATAAGTGGCACACTGGTATGTAGTTGGCCCATTAGAGCTGCAGAAGTATAACCATTCCTTGTTGCCTGTTCAGTTTTCCATCCTAATTGTAATACTCCTGTTCAAAACCACTGCTATGGCTTTGACCCCTACTCACTAAGATAATGGTTGTTTATATTGAATATGTCAGTTTCTCCAGACACCAGCAAACTGCCAAAAATGTAATTCAAATGGAGGTTTACAGAGAAGCAGCCATCTCCCCTGCTACTTCCAAACAAAGTGGAGTGTTAAGAAAAAGTGTTGTTCCCAGACTTTCAAATGGCCCTGGCTGTTACGCCATTTAAAGGCAGCACAACACGTTGTGTGTGTTGGGTCATTGTTTAGTCTCAGTCTGCGTGACAGCACCCTCCACTGTGTCTATTTAGGTCATCGAGCTGAGTTAGAACACAGCTCAATAGTTTCACCTAATTGAAAGACAATCATTCTGGTAAATGTATTTTGTCTGCAGTGGTCGCTGCTTTTAGCTCAACAGGAAGTACACAATATTATTTTGGAAAATAGAAGGCTAGATTTCAAGAAGCTTTTCAGATAAAAAAAGTAGTTTTTTCACAAAGCAGCACAAAAGATTGAGAGAGTACACCAACATATGTCACAAAATGTACAATTCAGAAAATGTTCATCATTCATTAAAGCTTACATTCCAACTATATATCCGACATATGACAATGTGACAAACCAATAAACACTAGCTGTCAGCAACATTGGCTGAAATGAAAAAATCTTCAGAATGTTCTATAATGTCAGAAAATGTGAACTGAATATTTGTACTTTTCTATTTCTCTCATCAACATTAATCTGATGTCAATACCATTAAACTGGAAAACTGGAATATTTTACTTATTAATAATGTAATTAAAAGTTGATTTGCATTTGAGGTAGCTCAAAATTGGTTGACAAAAACTGAAAAGTGAAGTTCTGTATATCATTTGCCACTAAATGTATCAAGACAGCAGGTAAACATGGAGGAGGTGTTTAATTAGTATTAACTGTGAAAAAGGTCAGGAATAAAATGCAGTGTCTAGTGTAAATTCCAAACAAAGGGCTGAAATTGGTAAGCATCCGAATAGAGTGGTGCAGTACGAGTCCTAAAACCCGGAAGTGAGTTAGCATTTTACCATTACGGGTTCCCTCGTCTCAGAGCCAATAGGATTTCTCCATAGGATTTTGGAAAATAGCTGGAAATAAGGTCTGTGTTTGACACAAATTTAAGAGACGGATCACGTTTTGTTCTACGACATTAAATACATCAGCAGTGACCCCACTGGTGATTTATGAAGAGTTAACCTGTCTGACAAATGATGGTTGTTAACATGTGGCTGAATAGGACTACAGAAGTTGTTGAGGCCGTTGTACGTCATTACGCCGAACATGTAAACACTCCCGCTTGTTTGCCCCCGTTCTGCTTGAGATCAAGTACCTGCCTCCTGCAAACTGTTAAAACAAACGCTTCAACTTGTACCATTTTGAATCTGTATTTTTGAATATCGATCTTAAGTTGGCGTGACGTTGAAGCAGCGACCCTGCTGTAGTTCGTTTATAGCATAACGTTAGCATTTTCCTTCTGGCGACTAGATTTATGATTCGAAAATTATAAAAATAGGGTAGACATGTGGATATTATCCGGCTGAACAAAACATGCATTTATCAAACACAGACCTTATTTCAAGCTATTTTCCAAAATCCTATGGAGAAATCCCATTGCTTTTTTGTCGAGGTAACCCATGCGCTGTCGGCCTACAAAAAATATGTCATCCCTGCACCACTATAGCATACCCCTCCATTTCATGACAGGACTGAACAGATCACTGACTCTGTGCCTGAGGGAGAAGTTTATAATTTAATATTCACCAATACTCAACAGGACATCTTGATTTTTTCAAAACCATTGTGCAAAAGCACAGAAAAGGACACAGACACACAGGCATAGTCACACACTGCTTTTTAAGGTGTTGATGGAAATGTAAGTCTCTTAAAGAAAAAAAGTTCAGCGCCGTGCAGTGTGCAGTTGTGAAGTGTTAGATTTGGGAGAGGTGTTAAACTCACTCCTGCCTCTGGTACGGCAGAACATCCTAATTTAGGCACATCTTTCATCACCACTTGGTTTGAGTGAGAGTGTGTTGCTTGGGGGGAAAAATTCTCAACACTGGGAATAACAAGGAGCATGTGCGTCTGTGAGTGCCCGTGGATAGATGTCTTGAAAAACTGACAAAGAAAAAGCCAGTGACACAACAGAAGCTTCCTATCAGACGAATACAATATGGATGATTTACATGATCGCAAATAATACCGCCTGTTTGATCTTTGTCTATCAGCTTGGCCGAAGAAAAGCCAACAACTGTGCACCGTCAGTTTGAAAGAGTCTCATTTGACTGATTCTACTACTGACGACAGTCAATGGTGGAGAACAAGAGCTGAGCTCATAACATACAGTAGTGCGCTTTTCACAAAAAAAAAAACGACTCGACAGCGAAACAACTTTCAGAGTCCATTTCACACTGGACAAAAACATACAATGACACCCACTAAAATCTGGCTTTTAGTGTAAAAGCTTACAATTTGCATGAATTTACGGGGGAAATGCAGTAGTTACCATATGTAGCTTAGTTTGGAACTCATGAAAACTTTACAAAACCACCGTTGCTAGCCATTCCACTGTTCCAACAATCACAAATGGTGAAAAGAGGGACTGATTAGCAACAGATAGAAACGATGGCCCTTTCTCATTTCTCTAATTCCCCTCCTCGACTCCTATCCTCGTGTCTTAGTCCCGCCCACAGGAGATGCGAGTGGAGGAGAGAGGAGGGGAAGCAGCAGGCGGTTAGAGAAATGAGAAATCCTCTCCCCTGAGTGGTCATTTTAAAGAGACGTCCGTTAGCGATGACAGGAGGCACAGCAGCCCTCTGTCTGATGGACAGAACTGTGTTCATGAGGACTTATATATTTACTTTTAATTCATACACAGTGCGGTATAATGAGACCAGCGTTTCCGCCAGGGGTGCGTCTTGCAGTCATTTGACGCCCTTCTTCAGCTCAGAACGCCCTGAACTCGAGCCGAGGGCGTCCAAAAAAAAAAAAACAATTCGAGAGAAGGTCGAGTTGTTATCGCTTGAAATGACGAAAAGGAAAAAGGACAAGGAAATCCCTCTGTTGGAGGGGCAAAGGATTCTAGTGGGATTATTTTCGCCGCCAGCAAAGCGTGTTCCTGTGACGGAAAGTGTACTGCCGGCGAGCCTTAACGGGGGGTGCTAGTGGCGCACGCGCGTGAACTGCGAGCGCCGGAGCCTCGCGGCGGCGAAACTGCGGCTCCGTGGTAAACTGTGGTAACACGAAGAGCCGTTTAGGAGCCGAAAGAGCCGGCTCTTCTTAGTGAGCCGAGCCAAATGATCCGGCTCACTTAAAAGAGCCGAAATTTCCATCACTAATACGTAAAGAGATGGTATCTAAGGGACAGCTCAATTCAAAATTCAAGTCATGTGACACAACGTGACGTCAAAACCCCTGCTCTTGGGGTGGACGCCCTCTCAGCCCTGGTCTGGTGGAAACACTGAATGAGACAATAACAGGCTACAGATGCGGACATATATACACACACTAATTATTTTAACACGATTAACGCATGTGTATTTTTTTCCTCGGCCGCCCCGTAGTTTCAGAGCGCATCGACTTTAAAATACCATCTACAAGCTGATGCTGACAGCGCCGCTCCTGCTGCCTGCTTGCGGCAGACCACACTTCCACGCTCACCGGCAGGCACCGACTGGCCATCGGGAGGACCGGGAGGGTGTGTGTATGTGTGGCTCGAGCGAGAGAGAGACCTTACGTGTATTGTTGTTGTTAGCATCTGGTGCTAGCTAGCTGCGCTAACGGATATAAGGAGCTCACACACACACACACACACACACACACACACACACACACGTTGAATTGAGGCGAATATTTGTAATGTTCAGAGGTTGTTGTGTTTAATATTCATGAGAATATTTGTCATTGTTCAAATGATAATAAACATTTGCATAAAGCATATTTGTCCACTCATATGTTGATAAGAGTATTAAAAACTTGAAAAATATTCCTCTAAGGTACATTTAGAACAGATAAAAAATGTGCGATTAATCGCGATTAACTATGGACAATCATGCGATTAATCGCGATTAAATATTTTAATCGACTGACAGCCCTAATATTTATATATATATTTATATAAATATATACAATTTCAGATTCAAATAAGTATGAGAGCACTCTCATAATAATGATAATACCCAGGGGATGCATGCAGAGCTGTCATTGGCTGAGATAAGTCCGGCGGTGCGTCACGACTCTTTTAAACATCGCTGTTGCCGGAAAGACATCCGCAGATTATCCGCGGAGGACCATCAGTGTATCGTCGATTATAGCTCCTCCAGAGAGCCTCCTCGATGCTCGATCCTCGGTCCTCGAAGTGCATTAAGAGACATTAGATGTCCTTCAACATGGCGAGCTGAAATCCATTTCCTGGTCACTACCGGAGGACCGAGGAGTCGAGGAGGGGAAATTAGTGAAATGAGAAAGGGCCGAAGTTACCAATGTAACTGCTTTCTACTGTTTACCAACTCTACTATCGATCCGGGTTCTTGACATTAAACTACGATAGACCAGAGTAAATAGATAAGCAACTTTCTCCATTTGCAATAGGAAAATACTCATATCAGTATTTTTTACCAGGGTTTTACCATGTTCAAATGCATAACATTTTGCTTGAAAAAAGGGTAGTACGGTGAAATTATAACTTCATGAATATTTTACTTGTATACCAAGTTACTGTAAATTCGGAAGGGTATTACACCGCTTGGTTACCTATGAATGTGTTAGGACAAACATTTCACAATGTTTTATTGTGGTGAATGAACTGAATGCTAGTTTGGCAACATCAACTGTACACAACATTGAAAATATGAAACCAATCTAGACAAGTGACCAGAGGGATTGTCTTACAGAGGAGCGACCCAGGATCTGCATCGGAAGTAAAAACCTTAAAGATGCAATACAAAAATTAAATGGAATTAGTCATTATAGGTGAGATATGCTACTATATTGGAGTAACAAGTCAAACTTTCAAAATGTGGATGAAACAAAAAATGCTGTGCAGAGGCTTTTGCAGGTTCCCTAAAGCATTCTGTGAAGATTCATAGAAATGAAATGCTAATCGGCAGAGAATCACTGTTATGGCCTATTAATTAGAGGGAAACCCCTGACAGTGACTGTCACTGAAGGGAAATAGCAGGGAACTGTGTGCATTACCATGTTTCCAAATAAAGAAACACCTAATATTACATAATGTAGTTCTCTGGAAAATCACGCCATCACGCCTGTATGAAATTATTGAAATTCATACTATAGTTTGAATTTGAAATGAATACAATGCAATTAGGGATGTCCCGATCACCTTTTTTTGCTCCCGATCCGATTCCGATCATTTGATTTTGACAATCTGCCGATACCGAATTTTCCCGATCCGATCTTTATGCAATGCATTAAGAGGAAAAAAAGGTAACAGATAACGGCTGGTCATCCAACGCGATGAATTCAGCTATCTTGGCTGTTATTTTTTTTGGCCTTTTTTGGGCAGTTTCTCTTTCCTTTTAAAAGTCTCTGAAAGTGTCGGTTGTTTCAGTGCCGTTACCGGAGTGGCCGCTATGTACTCGTCGTGTTGTTGTTGGTGTTTATTTCTCACGTAGCGTATTAGATTGGTCATGTTGAACGTAGCTCTGTTCTTTCCACCACGCGGAACCTCCGCCTTGCAAACATTGCATCTGGCTGTTACACTGCCTTCACTTTCAATTTTATAATACTTCCAAACTCCTGACATTTTCTCTGTCCCGACTCCCGAGTCACCAGCTGAACGTAGCCTCTCGTTAGCTTACTGCTACTATTAGACACTGCGCCCACTCTGTTGGCAGATTTGAGAGAAATAAGCAACCAGGTCTATGAAAACAAGCCCAAAAGAAGCAACACATACATGATGTTTTGTAATTTTAAACCAAAACTAAGGCCTCAGGATGACTTTAAGACGTGAACATGGTCATTTTTGTTTTGTAACATTAAATAAAATAATAAAAATATTTTATAAAAATATATATATATATATATATATATATATATATTTCCCGATCCCCGATTTTTTTCTCCCGATTCCGATCTGTTGAAAATCACGTGATCGGCTCCGATCCTCGATCACGTGATCGGATCGGGACATCTCTAAATGCAATACAATGTGGTATTGAGCAATGAAGTCTTATATTTTGTTGACATTGTTTGCTTTTGCAGCCAATGACCTACAACATAAGGCACGTACAGACAAATACAGAGAGTATTTCACAGTCTGTGCATCTGTGGCTGAAAAAATAATTGCAGATATCATTAACAAATACAGGATGCATGATGAGAAAGGAAATTACACATATTGAAGGAAGGATTTCTCTAGAGTATTCTTAGACTGAATAAACACTTTCAATAAAAAGCATGGCCAGCAAAGTATTTTGTATGTCATGTTGTCATTTTGGCGAGTAATCCTGGGGAGACACATCCAGTTACTTGCTGCTTTTGACTGACAGTTTGTGATCTTAAACATCTCCTTGGTGGTTAAACCTACTCAATTATACAGAGCACTTACCTTAGTGAGAAATGTCATAAAAACAACAGTGTGTGTGCTTTGACAAATATTCTGTAAAGAGTTGCACACCGCTCCTACATCACTGCAGCGGTTTCTGTACAGGCACTGACACAAATTGCCCAGGGGCAGAACAAATCCTGACCTGTTTTATAGAAACAAAGGGATCAAATTAAAACGTTCCCACTGAGTGAGCAGAGTACACAAATATGCCCCCATGGGCCAGCAGCACCTGCTACGCTGTGCTCCCAAACCCCCCTTCCCCATTTCTCTGCATCGTGTCTAGATCGACTGTAGCATCTGTAAAAGTTCTGAACACACCTTCATATCCAAAATAAGTAAAGGACACTGGGATTTGGAAGGGCAGTAATTTCACAATGGGCATATAGCCAGAAGGCATTGTGGTTAATTGAGGAAGTAGATCTCAGACTTCAGGGGGTGGACCTCTTCACCCCGAGTCATTCCAGCACGATTAAAAAAACATTCTACCGGCCAAGTCTGAGCATCAATAACCCTTTCTAACAGGAGCATTGAAGCGAGCTCTGACAGACACTATTTTTTTAAATCTTGCTCCTCATTTTCCTTCTATATATAGCCATATCACCAAGGGCCCCGTGTAGAGCTCCATAGAATATGGAGGACGAGAAGGATACGGAGTCGGTTGATGAATATCAAAAGGACATGTAAGCGGAAGAGAGGGATGCTTCATTCATTTATCCAGCTTCAGACTCTCTTCAGACATTCAAAAGTGTATTGAACAAGCCGCAGTGCACGGGCAAAGGAGTCCGAGTGTACCTTCTGTAAAGGCCAGGAGCAAGAGTGGAGCTTATAAAACAAGAAAAGACTGTTTTCACAGCTACTCCATGTGGGCTGCATTATTGATGGGTTTAGCTTAATCCACTGCGAATATATGTACAGCCACATCATGACACAATCCGTGTTTTCGGGGGGTGATACACACATACAATAGCTATGACGTGAAGCTTTGTGCGGATGTCTGCATATGTTCACCAAGCCTGCATGGAAAAATGTTGAAAAAGCACAAAGCGGCTATACCAAGGGACATGGCAGCCCACTATAGCCATACCCTGGGGCAATATGGCTTTTCCTCCAGTATGCTGGAGAACTTCTGCAAGTTTCATGTAAATGGCAGTGACAGGTACACTTCTGTCTTATGTCTAAGTACTTCTGGGCGAGATGAAGAGCATTGGGGACCTCCCAAAGCCCTACATGTACGTATGCACTACAGTTGCACGGTATGTTCAAATCGTCCAACCGACGACCGTCAGCCTAACAATCGTCAATTGCAGACATTCAATTAATTTTCAGCAAAATAAATAACAGAAAACTCCTTGGGAAAAATAGAACTAAAGTACCCATTTGGGATATTTTGGATTTGAGACCACTAACTGTCAAGCCAATTGAACCGAAGCAATTTGCAAATGCAATGTGTTGACACATTATTAGATATTAACTTGGGTGAACAAGGAAACAATAACCAGAGATCTCTGAAGGACTGTCTATTTGTTAACTCTTTTTTTATATCTTAAACTAAAGTCCTGACAGCACACGAGTATTAGCTGTGTAATTGTAATTTAACCTTTTAAGACTTAACAAACTTTAGCAGACGCAAGGCTGCTCCTTACATTTTTTGTGGATAGTGAGGAGCAGGGTTATTTGTATTTTCTCTAAGGGTTTTACAATTAGGGCTTTCATCTCCAAAGTTGTAATATCTAGGGGGGGGGAATATTGCTTGCCAACGCTTCCTTTCAGTGAGTCAGTTGCTTAATATAAATTCAAATATCAATAACCAGAACCAAATACTTTTTAGGTTTAGCATGTACCTTTGTCCTCCTTTCGCACCTCTGGCACGCTTCACCACCTCATGACTTTCCAATTCAAATGCATTTCTACTGCATGGTAGGTACGATTTTACATAACTGCACTCCCTATGTTTTAGTTTTCCCACTAGCAAAAGTGTGGATAGTACTACTAAATTGTTTACATTGATACTGATAAAGATAAAGAAGAGAAAAGAGTCCAACCACACAGTGAAAATGAGCCGTTAGACACTCTACACCAGGGGCACCCAATACATCGCGATCAGCAAAAGTAGTGTGGGTAGATCGCATGGCATTGAAAAAATAAAAAATTAGCCTATCATCCATCCTTACTATGGCATTTGCCACTTGATTGACGTACAGGTTAGCCAGTCTGAGATCTCATCTTTTCTAACACGCAGTTCACCACGCATGCGCGGTCAACCGCACCAGCAGAAAATCACCGGCGAGCTGATTACCTAGTTAGCCTTCCAATTTATACAATTTTACTAAAGAAAGGGTATACAATTGACGTAAAGACCAAACATTTATATTGTGTATTGTGCCATACGGGTTCATGCAGTTATGCAAGGTACACCGACCAACATAAGGTATACTCGGTGTATATATATAAATAAATATATGTTTAGCATTTCTTAATGTAGGTAGACAGGCCCGCCCCTTCCTACACGCAGATCACGCAAACTGCTTGGGACCTCAGCTCGTGGAGGGAGCCACATCTGAAGCTCAAATGCGGTGCACCATTATGCGCTTATGCAGCGCAATTGGTGTAAACGCGCCACAGTTTAAAACTCTTGTGGAGCAGCTATGTGGCCACAGAGTTGTAGTTGAAACGGGAAGCCTCCGGTTATGAATGAGTGTTCCCATTTAAATATTAAGTACGACAGACCATGAATATTCCGCCAGACCTTCCTCAAACAGCAAGGTTAGAGAACAAAAAAAAACATGTTGATAGCCATTCATTCACATCAACATAAAGTACTGATCAATTTGAATGCAGTTCAGTTTTATGCGGCATATGCATTAGCCCTTTTTTCAGTTTTCGTTGAAAATTAATGTCCAGTAAAAGTGAAAAGAGGTTACATAAGTCCTTGTAAAAAATGCAGAGGAATACTGTTATTGTTTTCCCTAAAGTAAAAAAGTGATACATTATGCATTTACGTGTGTTGCAATTTTAATGTATACTACATGAATAATGGGAACAGCGCTCCTTGAAACTCGCCACCATTGGGTGACAGGGGTGATGGCGCGGCATTGATGCGGCCCCCCCTCAGGGAAGTGCAGAATGTCTCAGCCATGCAAGATAGGGTCATGCTTATTTGTATAAACCCTAACCCTGCCCCATCATCACTCCATCCTCCGAAATGACAGCTGGTTATACTGAAGAAGTCCTACATATACTACAGACTAGATTATCAGATATGGAAAAAAATAATTGTTCTGGTCTTTTTATAATCTTATTAAAAAAATTACGAAAGGACATTACCTACTCAGCCTTATTTGGTATTTTGACATAAACCATTAAGGTCAAGGTCTGATTCCCACGTGATCCAAAAATGCTGAGAGTGCAGACTGCAAGGTTGAATGAGTATTTTTGTGTTGGTCTGAAAAGCTAAGTGCACTTAACATGGCATGCCTTGCAGGTAAACAAAAAAAAAGCAAATGTTGTACAACAGACACAACATTCATTTTGATACAAGTGTAAAAGTCCGAGGCAGATATTGGCTAACTGAAAAAAGTGATAGTACTAAAAAAAAATACAAAAGCATTTTTATAACCCCTGGTGCAGTTTCTGACTACTACAGGCCTGTGAAAGGGTTTCAGCAGTGATATTACATTTGTGGACGTAAGTACCTACTAATACATTGTATCACGCCTCTATTTTCTCCTTTACCCGATACATCTTTTGGTGGTATGCAGCACTTTACAGGCAGTGTTCAATTTACATTGAGCATTGAGAAGAGCAGGGGTGTTTTGGTTTCACACCAGGACATTTCATACACTTCCCAGTGCTAAATAAAGCAACAGATAAGGATTCTACAGTATGATTGGAGCACAAAGCCTCGGAGACAGCTTTGTTCAACACATCATTATATCTGTGCAATACACCATAAATAAATGTATACAGTTCACTCTTTACTTTCCAGTTGTTCAGTTTGTAATACCAAGACTGTCTAACAGTTTAGCGATAATGTTGAAACATCATATTATGTGTCTCTTTTATATTCTGTACTTCGCAAATATGACTTTGATACTAACATAAACAGACATGTATTTAATATCACCCTGTCCATGCTTCTCCAAGGCTTTGACGCTGGTCTGTAGCTTGTAGTTAGTAACAGTAGCCTATGGCAAACATTATCTATTACAGTATGCTTTACACAGACTGAGTAATTGATTCAAATGTGCCACTCATGCACAATTAAGTCAGAAATCAATATATGTCCTAATTTGATCTGGGTGGGAAACAACAGCAAATTTGGGAGATGACATTTGACATTTTCAGTAAAACATCAAGGTCATCCGTCTCATTATCTCTTAACAAAGATGTGAAATTCACTTGGACTGCATGTACGATGATTTTATTTGCGTTATGCTGTTCAAGCCAAAGCATAAAACGTGTTTCAAAGCCTCTCAATCACCCAGATATCATTGTCGAACTTACTGTACAGGACATCTTAAAGATTCACCCTGGTTCAACGTTATCCAAATATATACTTGCTGCAATCACTTCCATTTTAACCTCCAGATTTGAAATAGGAATGCAAATAGTTTTGGCTTAAACTGGGGATTTGTTTTAAAGGTCCCATGTCATGGCCATTTCTACTGATCATAATTCCATTGTTGAGGTCTACTAGAATAGATTTAAATTGTGCAATTTTCCAAAATCACATTGGTTTCTCAAACAGCATCTCTGTAAAGTATGTGTATTCACTGAATTTCACTCTGTCTTAAACAGCTTGTTGGAGCTCCTGCCCCCCACCCCTCCCTGTGAGCCCAGTGTGCTCTGATTGGTCGGGACGTTGCGAGGCTCGCTGCTGCAGTGTGAGCTCGCTGGCGGTGTGTTTTCCGGGTCAGCGATACAGCGAGACACAGCGAAACTCATCCTGAGCACACACAAACACTCACAGCCGAAGTAAAAACAATAAGTGTGGCTTGATATTGAGTAAGAAAAAGGTTGATAAACGCTGTGAGAATGGGTCTGCAGAGAGCATTTCTCCGCGACCCCAACTCGTCTATTACCAGCGTTCAGGGAGCTCTATACAAGTTAATGGGACTCCCTGTAGTAGACGAGATAGTGACGCCGGGGGATCCTGGTGTGGGAGGTGCTGCGCGGATTGGTCCGTTTGGACCAATCCGGCCATTTGTTGTTCATTTGGGTAAGGGCAGGTCACGATACCCAGGAAGAAAACATTGGAAAATGAGAAATCTCCAACGAGGCGTTTTGGGGAGGTCTTTTGTGTTAGAGTTTTACTCCCTACAGGGTGTACTTTAAGGTTTTTTGACTCTGCAGACCGTTTACATGCATAAAAACCTTCATAACACACAAGGGGACGGGTAATAACTGGAAAAGCATGACATGGGCCCTTTAAATACTCTTTTTTCATTGTTTGAGCAACTGACTTGGATGGAAGTGGCTACCAGTTATCACTTTCATACTCCTTTGTCTCTTCTACAATAGAACTAACAGTATTGTTTTTTAGATAATGTCTTTAAGATTGATCGTGTGTCCATGGATTGTTAAACTCCGAAATGTTGTCCTCGATAGCTCTCTGCTAGTCCCATGGATTCAGCACAGCAGTTCCACTACTCTGGATTTGACGTTCTATGTTGCGTCATACTTTAATCAGACACTAATGTCTGATTTGAGTGGCCAAACCGTCGGAACTGAGAAGAATATTTTGTTGATTGTATTTTCACTTCAAACTACCTTACAATTTGGTTTGGATCCAATTAACATAAATGTATTGGGTTTTCATGGCTGTCCAGACTTCCTAAAGTTAAATCTGGTAGCAATCCGGATACAATGGGAAAAAAAACAACAAGGCGTTATAGCCAATGTTATTTTTAAGCACTGAATTTGGTATAGATTAAGAAGGTGTGTGATGCAGTGGACTAGTGCGTTGGTTGGTTGGATCAGGGGAGCACAGGTTCAAACCCCACTGCAGTCAGCATGTTGTTGTGTCCCTGGGAAAGACACTTCACCTCAAATTACTCCTGTGGGGATTGTCCACAGTATTGAGTATGTATGTCGGTTTGGATAAAAGCGTCTAACAAGTAACATGTAATGTAATTAGCAACCCCTTCCCTTTTTAAATGCAGCTCCTGTGTATTCTTTAACTGTCCTCTTATTTTGTACTGGGGAAATCAAAAGAGACAAGACAGGAAGGTTGGGAGACTGACACTTTGTCTGACTGCTTGACGCAACACCATGAAATGCTAGCTGATGTTTACTTAAATCCTTAACCAAGTAAAAGAGATGAAAACAGGATGTCCGTTCTATTTCAGGATAAGTACAAAAGACAAAGGATAAATCGGTCTGGCAGTATTTTATTTTCAAGGTGTCCGAAAAAGACAGTAAAATAGTGGTATGCAACGTGTGTGAAGCAGAAGTCCTGCAGCTCCACCCGCTGAGACGGACCGGTGAGCGGAGCGAAACACACAAGAGTTAGATACTTAGCTATTGTATCTACCTCTGGAACAAGCTAAACTAGTTATTATAAATATATGTATTCTTCACTGTCGGGTCACTCATTACTGGATCAGTGAGCTGCATGAGATACTGACAGGCTGTCAGGAGAGGGAGAGAGAGGGGGGGAGAGAGAGAGGGAGAGAGGAAAAGAGAGCGCTTCCGCTCATTTCTCCCGTGTTATTATCCGTGAATGTAAACTTGAATAATGTACATCATTTGAATGTAATAATTAAGTTGATTGTTGTTTGTGGAAGCTCCAGTGAATGAGCCCCATTAACTGAGTTTTAAACATCACTTTAAATGGAAGATTTAAAGTGATGTTTAAATCTTCCATTTAGGCCCCGCCCACTTGATCGGATCGGCCGATACTGATTCCGGCGATCGGCCCCGAAATTGGCGATCGGAGCATCCCTAGTTAATACATTAGAATGTTCATGACACCTTGTATAAACAGTCCTTAGCTAAGAAAATGTTAATTTAAACCTGCCAATCTTGCAATAGACTTGACTGACATTTGTTTTACAGCCACCAACACATCCTGCTGGGGAAAGCAAATATATTCAGAAAGGCATCCAGAGTGGAACCTATGCGCGCGAATATTTTGTCAGCAAACAATTACTGGCCGGTCAAGCAGGTGCTCCTTTCGCCAGAGGGACTATTTGCCAGTCGAATTCCACACAGTATGACAATTATTAGAAACTGCAAAAAAGCTGCTATAGTTGATAAGGAGGGAAAGCAAATTCACACAACCCTTAAAGAAAAAAATTCCCCTCTTTTGAAGGTCGATAATCAATTTTGGATGTTTAGAAAATCAATCATATTTTATGCACGTTTATACAGTATTTTCCAAAACAATAAATTGACTTATCGATTAGTGATTGACAGAAAGAAATTGGCAATTTTGATAACTGATTAGTCATATAACTAATTTGTCATGCAAAAAATGGCTTTCAGCTTCTCGAATATGGAGGTTTCCAGATTTCTTTCATTTCTCTTAATGATTTTTTTATCATAATAAACTACATTTATTTGGTTTTTGGACTGAGAAAACAAGACTTTTAAAAACATCGCACCTTGGACTTGGAGAACCTGAGATATGTTTCAGTATTTTCTGACATTGAAAAGACCAAATGAATAACCTGTGAGTAAATAATCAGCAAATGAATAGACAATTAATATAATCACTTGTTGAAGCTCTGATTTGCTGAAGATTAGCTATTATACTTGCATAACGGTAAGAGAGTAATATGATAATATTAATGTATCCAGCAGTGACACTGACATTGAGCCTGTGTGGTCTTCTCCAAATGTGTATCCCCATCAGCCCGCAAATCCTGAGGATGTGCATTGTCTTTGTATAGTGCCTTATCCCCATAATGTAACAATGAGGTGTTCATCAGGGTTCAAACAAATATGTCCTCAGGGGAAGGAACATATGGATCCATGACAGGGGCTGTTAATATCCACTTGGAGCTAGGGATGGGTATCGTTAAGGTTTTAACGTTACTACTACTTTTATCGATACCGCTTATCGATCCGGTCTTTTAATGGTACTTTTATCGGTTATTTTGGAGAAAAAAATAAGGTAAACTAACTTAAACAAATTATGAACAAAACTAACATTGCTTTTTATTTAAATTAAATACATAAGCAGTGTGAGTTTTTAGAGAGTGCTTGTCCATGGACAAGTGAGTTTGGCAATTTTCTTGTCCGAATACATTTTTCACTTGTCCAGAATGGACAAAAATTGGGGCCACTGGAATCTTCTTCTTCGTCATCGTATTTTACATTTTCCCACGGTTTTTACGACACCGCTAACGTAAGTGAGCGGTAAGATTTCACTGCATCACACAAAGGGTTGGGTATCGTTTGGATTTTAACGTTTCCGGTTCTGCTTTTCGATTCCGGTTATTTTTGTTTCTCGATTCCGGTTCTTTGAGAGGGTAAAGATAAGTCCCATGACAAACTGGGAGAAAAATATATTTATGAAAACATTAAGTCAAATCTGTATTCCTATTTACAAATCACTTCATACGGTTGCATTTCTTACTGCCCGTCCACACAGCGGTGTGCGTTGAAGCTTCCAACGCTTCTGCCCATTCACTTTGAATGGGGTGACGTCACTTTTAGTCGAACTGCATTTGGGAAGCGACGTGGAGCGTTGCTGGCGTTGCTCACTTCAAAAGTTGAGAAATGTTCAACTTTTGACGCCTCGGCAGAAGCGTCAGCCAATCGAATCATATGCCGGTACAAGCTCTAGCCCAGGGGTGGCCAACCAGTCAGAGGTTAAGAGGCACATTTTTTCTATGTTACTGCAAAGAGCCACATCAAACACACAGTCACTGATACCGCTTGTTTCAGTTTTTTGTTTTCTGGAGACAAGATTTCAACCACGTCACTGATGCATTTTTGTGGCATTGGGATATATATTTTTTAAATCCTCTGGAGCAGAGAGAGGAGCTGTGGATTATTGTTATTGATTATTGGATCAGTGTTTCCGTTGGCGGGGCGCAGCGAACCTCCAAGACAATGGTAGGGGAAACACTGGATAGTGTTTAATCAACGATAGGTTTCCCCCCCCTCAAAGGTGATTGTTTCACTGCATCGCAGGTATTATTGTGATTGGCTCTTGGGCCACAACAATTAGACGCGCTGTCATCCTCTCATACTGACACCTGACACCACACATACACACGTAGGGAGAGCCGGGACGAAAGTAACACGGGACAAAAGTAACGGAGCGATTTTATCCAAGCCCAAACAACTTTGACCGGCCAAATTACGTCAGAATTATCAGCATTCAATACTTAACAGACCTACTAAATATCAGGTTTAACTGTCAGGAGTAGCTAGTGTTATCACGATACCAACATTTTGGTTTCGATACCAAGTCAAGAGTTGCGATTCCGATTATTTTTCGATGAAAAAAGGGAAACAGTCTTAAATGTAATTATTGTGCTTTATTTCACACCAGAACCATAACCATAACACAAACTTTTAAACAATGAGAACAATAAATAAAATAAATGACAATAATTCGTATTAAATAAAATTAATACATGTCTTACAGACAGGCCTCGTGGTGTCCGCAGGCTTGCCCTCACTGTCAGAGATATAGCTCAAATACATCCAAATGTAGCTTCTGGCGTCTTTTTTGTCAACAAGCCGAGGCGCAGCGGCAGTTGCACTCCCACTTGCAGCCATGCTTCTCGTTTTCTCACATGCTCTGGCAGCTAGCGCGTGCACGAGAGAGGGGAGGCACTTGAGCGTGCTTGAGAGGGGCGGGACTGCAGGCACAGCTGCAGTGCAGGGAGTGGAAGCAGAGCGCTGAACAACACACACGGCTCTTATTAAAACGGCGCTTTCTCACCGGAGTACTTTTCCCCGTCATTCTTAAAGTACCGATACTAATGAAACGGAGGAATCGTAACGTTTTTAACGGCAGGGTATCGCGGTACCTTTCAAGTATCGGTACACCGTGCAACACTTGTCAGGAGTCAGTGTATCTCCCCCAAACTCACACAATTCGATATGAACTGAAGAGCCGCATGAAACTAGGCAAAGAGCCGCATGCGGCTCGAGAGCCGCGGGTTGGCCACCCCTGCTCTAGCCAATCAAAACGCTGCTTGGGTGTCAGGGGCGGGAGATTCATGTGATTGGTTGTTGGTCAAGTGTCAGACACGCCCGCCGGCAAGCGTCAACGCACGCCGCTGTGTGGACGGTAGTGCTGGGGGGAAACGATTATTTTGAAAACGATTATTTTGAAAACGATTAATCGGGCGATTATTTGATCGATTAGTCGACTAATCTAACGATTATTTTTCTGTTGTTCAATTCATAAAAAACGTAATGTAAAAAAAACGTAATGTAAAAAAAAAAAATGTCACGATACTGTGTCTCAGGGGATCTTAATATTTAAGAACCTATTAATGTGTTATACCAGATTAACGGAAATAATCTCAGCTAACTGACGATACAAACCATGTTTACCAAAACAAAACACAAGTCTCATAAGAAGCATCTAAATGACCCCGGAGCGAAAAATGCTAACGGACATTGGCACAGAACTCAAGATAAAAGTACCCTTATTACTTATCGTAGCTGCACATACAAGATATCCGATTAAAACTGAGGTTCCACAGATTATGTAGGTATATAGTATCATCACTGAGTGATCCGGACTCGCGACAGGAGAAGCAAATACAGTCATCACAACACGTACCTTTACAGAGCTTCTAGGGAGATCGTCTCACCACCGTAGCTGTCAATCTGATCAAAAGACGTGTTCAATGGCATTAAAATGAGAAAAAACGCGGCTGAATCGGTTAATCCATAGGTTTTTAACGTCTATGTATAAAAAAAATGATTGAATTTATAATCCATAATTCCATTTTAATGTAAAAATCGGAGAGCAAATGCTAGCTGCTAATGGTAGCCACCACAGCTAGAACTGCTTGTTGCTGTGGGTGACCCACGTTTGTGTAGCGACGCGTTGGCGCGGAAATATGTCGTCGACGATATTTTGAAGTCGATGCATCGACGTTGTCGACGCGTCGCTACAGCACTAGTGGACGGGCCGTTATGGTTATTGAATACAATTATATAAAAATAATCTCTGCATTGTTTAGTTAGTTCTAAGTGGTGCAGTTTGAGAATGTACAATTGGCCCAGTCTCCTCTGATGTTACACTGCAACCTGCCTGTGAGACAGAGTCCAACCACACATGTCCAACACATAGGACATAACCTAATAATAAATTATATGTATAGCCTATAGGCCTAGCGCTTTTCTACAACTCAAAGACGCTTGCAGGCTTACACATGTCCTGCAATACACATGCTGCAGCTGCCCAGCTGCTCACTGTTTGTAAAAGTAAATAAATGCGTGCAAGCGTCTTTGAGTTGTAGAAAAGCGCTAGGCCTATAGGCTATACCCTGCTTCATAAACAATACTGACATCCCTGTGCTCCTCCGAGTCTGGGGGTCCGGGGATGTGAGGACAGCGCGAGGACAGGGAGGCTGCTTTACTTCATAAAGGAAATGGCGGTCAATATTAACAACATAGGAGTTAAAATGCTTAATAACCTTCATTACGTGTTAGAGAAAGAACATAGAAAGTTTGACAAAGATGAGGCTGTTAAACGGGCAGTGGATCCGCTGTGTGTAGAAAGAGAGAGAGAGAGAGACCCTGAGCTGCACCGTGCAGCGATCAGCTGATACAGAGCATAGAGACAGCTGCAGTCCGCGGGGCTCGGCCTCGCCTCCTGTCCTCACAACTCGTATTAATCCCGGTACCGGACAATTGTTATTTGTTCCTACTCGGAACCGAGTTTTGCTTCCCAACACTGCCACTGTGCTACACTTCCGCCCCGCCCCCGTCTAACTGTACAGAAAGCGGCGAGATGCATTTCCTTAGGAATCGACAAGCAGAACCGAAACTAACACTTCTAAACGAACAATGGCGGACACGGACAATTTGCGAATGAGTTCTGCCTTTTGTAAACTAAAACTGAATGTATCAATAATTTGTAGGGATGTCCCGATCACCTTTTTTTGCTCCCGATCCGATTCCGATCATTTGATTTTGACAATCTGCCGATACCGATTTTTCCCCATTTGATCTTTATGCAATGCATTAAGAGAAAAAAAAGGGGAAAAGCATTAAAGTTGTCCCTTAAGGTTATTTTTTTTTATTTAAATGACAGTACCCAACTATCCATTCTATCCAACATGGATATAGCTTCTTTTTTCACAGCAGCATTGGATCAGTTCAGTTGTGCAGCATTGGATCAAAACAAAATAAAGCTTATCAGTGGTCCACCACAAAATAACCATGTAAACAAATTGAGTGCAGATAGTGCAGTAACAAAACAAAAATAACTCTACTGGAAAGAGGTAGCTTGACTAGCTTCACAAGTTCACATTCAGTCACAAATAATAAAATAAAATGTGGCTTAGTGCAGAATTCTAGCCTTAAGACTAACTAGTCTAGTAATAACACAATGAACAACAGCAGCTTAACATAACATGAATAAACAAAGTATTATATTTCCATCTTACTGGAGTAACACAATTCAATAGTAATCAGCAGCGAACCACTTCACTTCAGTGTGTTTCGGTGTATTCACGGCATTCATTTTGTTATTCTACAGTATTGTTGTTTTATAGTTATTTGTTAATGTAACCCAATTTGTGTTCTTTGAAATTGAAAAGGATATCGCATTGTGTTTGTTACTTTCGTTGCAGTTGTATATGTCTTAAGTGTAATTTGGCTTGGCTTCCTATTTATGGACATGCTTTTATTTTTGAAGGAGAGGTAGCGCTGTTGACAGGAAGTTGTTGTTGCTTTGGAAACAATGTGACGGAGATTAACGGAGAAAAGTAAAATCTAAATATAAAGACGGAGAAAGTAAACGATTACGTTTATGGTTAAGTGTTAGCACCCCCCGAACAAGCTCTTACGTTGATATTGGAGATTTCAATAAATTCAATTTGAAAAAAAACAAAAAAAAACGAATTTCCGAATAACGAAATTGAAACCCGAATAGTACTCCAACGAACGAATATTCGGATATTCGGGTACAGCCCTAGTGTACTCGCCATGTTGTTGTTCGTGTTTCTTTCGTGTTTCGTATTAGCAGGGGTGCACATCACTTTTTTGCCCTGGTTCTCAAAGGAGCACCTGGAGATGTTGCTTGGTGCTCATCCTTAAAATGAAATAAACCGTAACTTTTGAGGGGGTCTTGACTTTATTTGCCAGACACACGGCACTGAACACACATGCAGAGCAGGGTTTCCGCTAGGATTTTTTCTCGCCGGTCAAATGTCCGGGCAGAATTTATTTTACCGGACTAATTTGAAACTTACCGGTCATATTTCAATAATAATAATAATAGTTGTGTAGCAGAGTTTCCGTTAGCAGGTAATTACCGGACTATGAGCAGATATGCTTCAGTTTAAAACTCAGTTCACGGGGCTCATTTTTATATTGCTTCAGTTTATAATCGTAACAGATCGAAAAATTCTGATTCATTTTTCAATAAATGATTCGACAAACAACAAACATCATAATTATTACATTCAAACTAACTACTTGTAGTAGATAACGTACATTATTCAGAAGTTTACATCAACTTTGAATAATAACACGGGAGAAACGGATCCTCTCTTTCCCTCCCTCTCTCTCCTGACAGCACGTCAGTTTCTCATGCAGCTCCTGCAGCCCGCTAAACAGAGGGCGGGGCTTCAGGTGATTATGCAGAGCTGCGTGTCTCGGTCAGAGCCTCTCAGTCTGACTGGAGAGAGCTCTCCTCCACATTATTGTAGAAACATCTTCTTCTTATATCCGTTAGAGCAGCTAGCACCAGATTCTAATAACAACAGCCCTAACAAACAACCCTCCCTCTCTCCCTCTCTCCCACGCTCACTCGCATTTTGGCTGTGAGCTGCGGGCGCCAGATAAGCCAACATCCCCCATTTTCATCGCTTACAGCGCCCATCGTACAGAGCGAATGAAACGTGTAACCGGGATGAAAAGGGTGTTACATTTACTTAATTATGAATATTGTTACATCAAGGCCGAAAATTAAAAGATTCCCGATCCCCGATCTTTTTCTCCCGATTCCGATCTTTTAAAAATCACGTGATCGGCTCCGATCCCCGATCACGTGATCGGCTCCGATCCCCGATCACGTGATCGGCTCCGATCCCCGATCACGTGATCGGCTCCGATCCCCGATCACGTGATCGGATCGGGACATCTCTAATAATTTGTCAATAAATCAGGCTGAAAAACGTCACTTGTCCGCCGGACAAGTCAATTGAAAGATCTACTTGTCCGATATTGTACATAACACGTCCCGGACGGTGGGACGTGTACTTTTTCGCACACTGATAAGATTTCACATCAAAAGAAACAACGATGTTTTAACAAATTGTATTAAATAATCTGATGACAGAATTGTAAACAGAATAGCTGAAACTTTAACAAAATAAATAACTCGGTTACCTCTAATCATTAACCCATGTTTGTATAATTGAGTTAACTCCTTGTGTTGCTGCTGGCATACATAACGTATGTAAAATGTATTCGGACAAGAAAATTGCCAAACTCACTTGTCCATGGACAAGTACTCTCTAAAAACGTTTTCTCACACTGAGCATATAGCTTTCTTTGGATGGAAAGACACCTAGGCAAGTGGAGAAGTTCTGCAGCAGTTTTATGAAAGTAAAATCTAGTGAAGTCTATTCAACTCAGTTTTGAGCCGTGTTTGTAAAGGTACCCCGATAGTGTTTTGTTTTAGCTGACGTCTAAAACTGACTTTTGCAAAAACCCTCAATACGCCCGTAACTCTGCAAATCAGCAGAATTGCTTTTCCCCAAACAGCTGCGAAAAGATTACATCATTCCGCATTATATATTTAAAGGGGACCTATCATGCAAAATGCACTTTTGTACGTCTTTTATAAATGAATATGTGTTCCCGGTGTGTCAGGGAACTCACCAAGTGTCAGAAAACACAACCCTCTCTCTTTTCCTCCATACCCAAATCTCTAAAAACGGGGCTGCAATGGATCTGATACAGACTTATATGGATTTGAAATTGTTCTGACGTCAGAAATGGGGAGCTCCGCCTATATGGGCAACTCTCCACCTATCAGGGGAATGAGAGGTTGCCCTGGCATGGTAACAGCAAGGTAACAGCATGGTAAAATGACGCTCGAGCCTCGCCCCCCTCTTTTGCAGGGGGGCGTGGTCAGCTGCAGCTCATTTGCCACAGAATCAGCCCTTGGAAAAACAGGGCTAGAATACAGCAAATAGAGCAAAATGAGGCATGGCTATAATGCATGATCTGTTTGGTATTTTGAAAAGAAAAACTTCACAGACATGTTTTATATAGGTATGGCCCTACAATATATTATTCAAATATAGCATGATCGGTCCACTTTAAATCAAAGCAAGCAAAACTATTCTCCTGCATTGCTTTTAGGAATACAAGATTTAGAAAAAATTACTTATGGCAATTATTTTGACTGATATTGCGATATATGAGGGATTACTCATTTCCGTATCATTATTTTCATTATCGAAATAATGTATTAAAAGTGATCACTTTTTTAAAGATGATTTGTACAGAATAAAATACCATTTTGATAGAAGTATTAAGCAGCTTTAGAGATGTCCATTGCGATTTTGACAACATTGCGATTAATTGGGCAGCCTAATTGCTTTCATGCTAAATGATGCAACTTTGCTGAATTGATTGAAAGAAAAGTCTTTGTCACATGTTTAGGCAAAATCTCACAAATCCCACCATTACCTTAGAGGGGAAGTTTCCCCTTCTCTTTAAAAGGAAACGCCACTCGATTCAAGAACAAACGTTGATACCCTCACCTTACACTCATTCATTCATTATTTCAAACAGTATTTCTTCAAAGCAGTTATGACTAGGGTTGGGTATCGTTTACATTTCCACGATTCTGATTCCGATTCTACTTTTCGATTCCGGTTCTTAACGGTTCTCAATTCCGATTCTTTGAGGACCAGGGTAAAAAAATGATGCATGCTTCTTCCACTAAAAAGATTACATTTAGAAAAATGTAATTCGAGAAACTTTTGCACAGGTTAGTTTACAGTAATATTCACATTAATCAGTCTGTTTATATGCACTGCTATGTAACTGTAACCTGAGAACCACTGAAGCTACAACAGTGCAACAGTCCAACTTTTAAAGGAAAGTTGGACTCTCCCTCCACATCATTGTAGAAACATCTTCTTCTTATATCCGTTAGAGCAGCTAGCACTAGATCCTAATAACAACAGCGTCGGTACCGGTGCACCCTCCCTCTCTTCCTTGCTCACTCACTTTGACTGTGAGCTGCGGGCGCCAGATAAACCAACATCCCCCATTTTCATCACTTACAGCGCCCATCGTACAGGGCAAATGAAAAGTGTAACCGGGGTGAAAAGGGTGTTACATTTACTTAATTATGAATGTTGTTACATCAAGGCCGAATATTAGGATGAGCCACAACGGTCAAAACATTTTTTTTCTCCCAGAACTGTCAGCGCAGCACCCCCCAGAACTGGCGCCCTAGGCCAACATCTATAACGCCAGTGCGACAGGCCGGCCCTGGTCTCAGGTTACGCAGTAGGAAGTGTAGGTACAATGCTACATTTCCCGCCCCGTCGCAGTAGGCTACGGAGAGCGGCGAGAAACATTTCCTCAGGCATTGAAAAGCGGAACCGAAATTCACATTTCTAAATGATGCCGTTGGAATCGAAATGTTAGAACCGGTTCCGAACCGAAACCGGTTCTCGGTACCCAACCCTAGTTATGACACAAAAAGAACATACTGTGTGAAGTGCTTAACAGCGGCTTTTCTCCACTAAGCACATCACGTTTTTCTGTCTTTTCCCATGCTAATGTGACTCTATAGAACATCACAGAAACGTCACCATTTGGGACTTTAAAAAGGAATGGTATGCTCATGACACTCATTTTTAAATAATTATCATCCGATAAAACAGACCAGTCTCTGCCAGTCTTTCTTTTTTTTTTTTTAATCCGATGACATTATCAGTGATTTTAAACTGATTATATACCGAAATAACATCAACACTGTGGGCGCCGCCATTTTACGGACGTGACGTAAACCATGCGTTTGGTTTTCGAGGACACGTTGATCTCCATGTTATTTACTGTAGTTTCTCTCTTCAAATATGCCTCACTGTATCGCTAAATATTGCCACAATTCTGATAGGAACAATCCACGGAATGCTTAGTTCCATCTGTTGCCAAAAGGTAAGCGTAAGAAGTACATTCGGAGGCAGTGGCTAGCGAAATGTGGCCGGCCCGAACCGAAAGATTCACAGGCTCATGTATGCAGCAAACATTTCAAATTTCCGGACGACTACTCTGAGAGTATGATAAAACATAACATGGGATTTATGGAACAACCATTACTTAATGGAGATGCAGTACCATCGGTCTTTCTGGTGTCATCACCGACCAGGACACCAGTTCGGCCAGTTGAGAAATCGCCCTCTGCAAGTGTGAAGGGACGGAGGAGAAGAAGTAGTGCTCGGAGTAAGAATAAGGTATGTTATAGCGCATTTCCATTGCAGCGGCTAGCCCCGTTTTAACGTCCTTTAGCGTCCAGGCCAGGACAGTTTTTGGTGGCCTTTCCATATAGCGTAGTACCGACTAGTGTGTATTTTCCCCCAGTTTTTTCCGGCCCCATAAAATCGTGATTCTATGGCCAGGGACAACGAAGCTGAGTATGCTAAACTAGAGAGGGAATCGCTAGCAAGGGTGGTACTACATGCATACATATAGTATCTTATATCATCTTCCTATTATACACACATGCATTTCCAAACATTTGGACTACCTATGTTGCAAATGTATTATCTCTTCAATTTACACACGGAATCTATTGCACGTCTGTCCGTCTTGGGAGAGGGATCCCTCCTCTGCTGCTCTCCCTGAGGTTTCTCCCATGTTCCCTTTAAACTGGGGGTTTTCTTCGGAAGTTTTTCCTTGTACGATGTGAGGGTCTAAGGACAGAGGGTGTCGTAGTGTCATACTGATATGTATGGCTGAATTCCCCCATCCAATCTCTTCACATTGGTCAAAACTTCTTCCTCTGCTGACGAGTCCGAACTCAAATACCCCGCCATGTTTCCGTGTGTTGACAAAGTGAACGCATGGATGACGTCACGACCATCACGTGACTACTGAAAATGGCAAAAATGGCGGCGGCCAGACGGAATATACAGGTCTTGATAAAAAAGAGCTATAAAATCATTATTTACCGGGGAATATCGCTGATTTCTTCAGGGTATGGTTTAAACATAATGTTTCACTAAATACTGAAGTTTTGATTAATTATCTAATGAGTGGACCATTCCTTTAAGGAGTCAAATTATCTAATAAGTCAAATACTGCTTAGCTACAATAATAAGGTCTAGGCCTAGTTAGCGTGATGATTAGCTTCCAAACAAACACTCGCAATCCTCCCTCAGGCTATCCACGCTTCTAGTTCAAGGGATCCCTCATTAAAAATCCTAAATTACGCCTGCGCAGTGTGCACTCCAAACCCCTCCTGAAAACACGAGGGGTTTTAAATCAACTGTATCTTCCCAGCAGTTACAAGAAAATCCCGTGTTTAAATCTGTCGGTTTGTGTAAGCTATTGATGGGATGATTATATGATTTTATAGTGGATCGTGACAAAAATGTATAACAAGCTGATAGGGATGCTCCCATCGCCAATTTTGGGGCCGATCGCCGGAATCAGTATCGGCCGATACCGATCGCCGATCCGATCGAGTGGGCGGGGCCTAAATGGAAGATTTAAACATCACTTTAAATCTTCCATTTAAAGTGATGTTTAAAACTCAGTTAATGGGGCTCATTCACTGGATTCACAAACAACAATCAACTTAATTATTACATTCAAATGATGTACATTATTCAAGTTTACATTCACTTTGGATAATAACATGGGAGAAATGAGCGGAAGCGCTCTCTTTTCCTCTCTCCCTCTCCCTCTCCTCTCTCCCCCTCTCTCTCCCCCTCTCTCTCCTGGCAGCCCGTCAGTATCTCATGCAGCTCACTGATACAATAATGAGTGACCCGACAGTTAAGAATAAATATATTTATTATAACTAGTTTAGCTTGTTCCAGAGGTAGATACAATAGCTAAGTGTGTTAGGTCTAACTCTTAGTGTGTGTGTCGCTCCGCTCACCGGTCCGTCACAGTGGGTGGAGCTGCAGGACTTCTGCTTCACACACGTTGCATACCGCTATTTTACTGTCTTTTTCGGACACCTTGAAATACTGCCAGACCGGTGAAGCCATTTTGGCGAGCTTGTTTTGCCGCACACAGAGAAAAGTGTCATGTCATTTACGTCATGCGATCGGCTCTCGCGATCAGCATGTTTAGAGAGCACCGATCGATCGGTAGAGAGTGAGTATCGGCCGATCTTGATCGGTGACCGATCAATCGGAGCATCGCTACAAGCTGATCGCGGTTAACTTTAATTATTAAAATTAAAAAGGAATATACACTGAAATACAGGAATTATCATGTTAAAAATAACCAATTCAGATCATTCTAAAACAATATAATCCTTTATTAATGCTGGGGGAATTTATCATTTATAAATACCGATTTTTTTTTTTTTTTATTATTAGATGGATGTTCACTGAAAAAATATGTGTCCAGTCTTTGAAGCAATACAAAAAATCTTAATGTATCCTTCAGAATTGGGTTACAAAGTTGTAATTATCGCAATTATTTCTAAATTTAAAGACATTTTTATATTCTCCTATTTTGAGTGCATACCAGGGGCTGGTTGAGGCAAAGACATTTTAAAGTTAGTTTAAATAGTGACTACAATATCCCATTCAAGCAATTTCCATAATAAGGAAAAGTACCTGACACTTTTTGACAAGTATTCAGTAGGAAGCACTTTTGATTGGGACATTTTCGCAGTGTCTGTGCCTTTGGATTACCACCATCAGGCTTTCGTATCTCATTGTGACACCGGAGGAACAGTTGTTTTTGTCAAACTATCCCAGAGAAGAACGTTTAAGGAAATATGTTGGGCACTATGACAGTTGCAGTTTTATTGTAACTGATCAAACATTAAATGACTTCTACTAATTAAATTAATGCAAATAAAAGTACATTTCTGCAAAGCTCCACAGTGGGAGCAACAGAGAGCAGAGAGAAAAACAGATGTTATGTTAGTGACTGTGCTTGCAATAAACTTTTTGATAAGACTATCAAAATGCCTGTTCAACAAGAATAAACTTGCCTCAGTTTCCCTCCACCCTCTATACGCAGCCAACGATTGTTTATTAGGTACACAAAGCATCACTTTACAACTTCACTGTGTAACATCTCATGTTTTTGTAGTTCCAAATGCTTCAAAAATATTTGAGTAGACCTGTGAAATATTTTTTATTTATATCTTTAATATAAATTAAGCAGATTTTTTTTCAGTTCAATCAAAATGGTATTAACTTTCAAAAGTAAAATACTAAAAAAGATATTGCTTCAGTAAAAGGTTTGATAGTATTCAATTAACTCGAATCCTTTAATTATTATAAAATTCGAAAAAAGAACGATGCTAAAAAAAAAAACACATTTTAAGAATTTGATTCTACAGTGTTGGTTAGGAAATAGATTTATTTTAGGGCACAACACACACTTATTTTTGTGACTTCCAAGTTTATATATCTTGTCTCTAGGTCCTATGCATAATGTATGTTCAATGTTTACAAAAGAAGATGCTTTAAAGGTGGGGTAGGTAAGTTTGAGAAACCGGCTCGAGATTGCTAGAATTTGAAAATACACAACCGGAGAAAATCTGCCACTTCCTTATAGAGCCCCTCCTCCAACACACACGAACGCGCACATGACCAATGAGGGCACGAGATAAATGTGTGCCCCGATGGAAGGCTGACAGGCAGGTAGGCCATCCAATCCGTTTAGACGGCTTCTACAGATGACATTTTTTTATGGATCATTTGTCAAAGCACTTAAGATATTCATTGCTATCGGGATGTTAAGAGCATTCCATGGAATATAACAACAAGTGTATCTCGGGCCGGTTTCTGAAACTTACCTACCCCACCTTTAAGTGTAGGCTCTTCTTTAAATGAATGTGTTCCTTTTCATCTTTCGCCCTACATTTTCAAATGTAAGCAGAGAGCTGTGACAGATATTCTCCCAATATGCTTAAAGGTGGGGTATGTAATTTATTTCATTTTTGTTATATTCCATGGAATGCTCTTAACATCCCAATAGCAATGAATAAATGCTTTGACAACAAATCCATAAAAAGCAACCAATCATCTTAGCCGGCCCGGCTAAAATAACTGGATGGCCTACTAGACTAGTCAATTTTCACAAAATCAGAACCCCGAAGGCATTTTGTGTTTATTTATGCCATACAACATTTCTAGGGGTATTAAGGGGTGCTGAATCCAAATCTGCTGTATATGAAGCTCAAACATTTCCCAAAATGCCTCGAAATTGAGAAATCCAACATGGCCGCCACCACCAGCCTGAAATCTATTCTAAGTATATATTTTTGACTAAACAAGGTACAACCTTGAATTAAAATGTGCTTTTGTAAGTTCTCCTACATGGGCAATCTGATGCCATATTCAGATTTGAGATGTAATGTGAATAAACTGCTTAGATCTCATATATATTGCAAAAATAGTAGTTTTTAACTATGAATAATTACTCAGCTATTATTATTATCAGGCTACTTTTACTTACGTTGTATATTGTTTTGAGGTTAAATGTTTCAAATGTGCTGTGATGGAACCTTTGCCTTCCCCACTATTGCCCACCCACCCACAAAAGCAACAAAACAAACCAAAAAGAGGAATCACAGAGCGCCCATTCAGCGGTGTATTAGCAGAAGACTGTTTCACACAGTCATCTGAACAATGTCCTGCAGCACAGAAAGCACAAGCTACAGACATGGCCTTCTTCATGTCCAGGACATCTAAAAAGCCAATGCCTTCCTGGATATTGTACAATCAAAAGGCAAGCACAGTCAACCCAGAGAAAACTACAGTAGGCTACCTACCTATCATCCAGGCTCCTGCATCTGAACTCGATACACTGAACACAGTTATCAAGCGAGTGCTTCATATCTTCAAATCAATGGAACAACAGCATGTCATTCTGACAGTGGGCGAGGCACTTTATCCGAAGTTGCTAGAACTAAAGTGGTCAGTAGAAGAATACAAGGACGTGCTTATCCCTTGCCTTAGAGGCCTTCACATTGCCATGAACTTCCTGGGTGTGATAGGACAACACATGGTTGATTCTGGCCTGAGCGAGCTATGGGTCAAGTGTGATCTAATGGGAGCAAATGCTGCTCAGCATGTCATGGCAGGAAAGGGGTATGGGCATTGTACGGCCCGCGGGCCAAATACGGCCCGCGGGATGATTCTGACCGGCCCGCGAAAAATTACATGATAATTAGAAAATAAAACATATTTTCTAATTATCTTATGGGTGGACTAAAACCGCATTGCTTTTATTTTGAAGCCCATTTATTCTCACAGTGCACGCAATCGTGCACATCAACTGTGCACGTGAAATGGGTGTCTACCTTCCTCATCACCTCTGAAAAATTCGAAAATGTCGGCTCATGCCAAAAAAAGTGGATGCCGAAAGCAGAACTTTCAAACAAATATGGACTACTAATTTTTTCTTTACTGAAGTCGAGGGTAAACCTGTGTGTTTGGTTTGTGGGGAGCATGTCGCCGTGTTTAAAGAGTACAATTTGAAACGGCATTACGAGACAAAACATGCCGCGAAATACAAAAACTTGACTGATGCCGAACCAGCGCGGACATCAACGGATTTACTAGCAAAGCTAGAAAAACAACAAGGCTGTTTTACAAAGCTGCATGCAGACAGAGATGCAGCGACCAGAACCAGCTTTGTGATAGCCCACAAAATCGCCCAGAACAGTAAGCCATTCTCGGAGGGGGAGTTTGTGAAAGAGTGCATGGTCGAGTCTGCAGCACTGCTATGCCCAGAGAAAAAAGAAGCGTTTGAAAACATCCCGCTGTCCCGCCGCACCGTGACGAGAAGGGTGGAGGACATCGCAGAGAATCTGGAGTTTCAGCTGCAAAGTGAAGTGGGAAGCTTCGACTTTTTTTCTTTGGCTTTGGATGAGAGCTGTGACGTCCGTGACACAGCCCAGCTGCTCATATTTCTCCGGGGGATAACGCGCGACTTCAAGCTTACGGAGGAGCTGGTAGCAATGCGGCCAATGAAAGGAACCACAACGGGGAGTGATCTGTTCACCGAGGTAAACGCATGCATGGACAAACTGGGACTCGAATGGGACAGACTGGCAGGTGTCACTACGGATGGATGTCCGATTTTGACAGGGAAAAATGTTGGGCTTTTGAAAAGAATGCAAGATAAAGTGAGTGAACTCAACGCATAGCAGAAATGGGTGTTTATATATTGTATTATTCATCAGCAAGCGTTGTGCAAGTCAGTGCTAACACTTAGCCATGTGGTTGATGTTGTTACTACAACAGTTCATCAGAGCGCGAGCATTAAATCACAGGCAGTTTGTTTCACTGTTGGAGGAGCAAGAGAGCGAACATGGGGATGTCAGGTACCACACAGCTGTCAGGTGGCTCAGCCTGGGCAAAGTGCTGAAAAGGTTTTGGGTTCTGAAATCAGAGATAAAAGAGTTTTGTGAGATGCAAGGCAAAACCATCCCAGAGCTGTCTGATAAGGACTAGATGGCAGATTTAACATTTGCTGTTGATGTGACTGCAATGATGAATGCACTGAACACACAACTGCAGGACAAGGGCCTTGTTGCTCATGAAATGCAGAGCCATGTGAAAGCCTTCATGACAACGTTGCAATTAATTTCAAGGCAACTAGGCAGCAACAATATGGAACACATGAAAACCCTGAAAGAAGTCAAACCATCAGCTGATCACTGGCACAGGTACTCATCCATGTTAGGAGCACTGCATGATGAATTTTCAAGGCGTTTTCCAGATTTCAAAAAGGTTGAGGGTGAAATGCAGCTGGTTTCCTCTCCCTTTACCTGCAGTGTTGAGAGTGCACCCACTGATGTTCAGCTTGAACTCATTGACCTGCAGTCTGATTCACTACTGAAAGAGCACTTTAAGTCAGCATCACTGCTAGAGTTCTACTCTGCTCTCAAGGAGGAGAACTTTCCAAACATGAGGAGACATGCTCAGAAGATGTTGGTTCTCTTTGGATCCACTTACACATGTGAACAGACATTCTCAGTCATGAAGTTTACCAAATCCAGGTACAGATCCTCTCTCACTGATGAACATCTGTCAGCTGTGCTTCGCATCTCCACCTCAGACATTCAACCTGACTTTGATGGACTTGTTAAAGCTCAACAGAGACTGGATTTCTCACACTGAATGAAAAAAAAGAACTGAAGAACACTAAAATGTGGAAATATAACAAGTGAAATGGGACACTTGATGATTTTTTTTTTTTTTTTGCACAGTTCTGAAAACATTAAATGTTTAATATAGGCATGTCAAGTCAAAAAGGCTAGAAAACTGGGACACTTTTCTTTACACAGTTACACAGTTCAGTGACATGTCTTGTTTATTTTGGCTACAAAGATGATGTGATGTCTTTAGAAAGCTAAGAAAATCCTTGTTTCAATAGTATATGAAACTCAAAATGCCCTTTGTTATTAATGTGACTGAAAATGAGTCAAATGTTTCACATTTTGGAAATTATATTTGAATAAATGATATTTTTGAAAGCTAACCTCACCTTTTAATTGCCAAATAATAACATACACTCTTACCAGCGGTCAAAACAATGCCATTTACTGCTTTTTATATAGAAATAAAATGTATATTATGCATAATTGAGTTCGGCATTTTGGCCCGGCCCTCCAAAATATTTTCAGTTGCTCATTTGGCCCCCTGGGAAAAATAATTGCCCACCCCTGACGTAGATGGTCGACAAACTGACTACAGACAGATTCCAGCAGCCCATGAAAGAGTTTGCTGCATCGCTTGCAGTTAATGACCCGAATGCCGCATTCTGGTGGGACTACATGACTATGGTCAGCATTGTACTCTGCTCATAAGAGCGCAACGTGATGGATTGTGGGATCTCCACCTGTATGCTTTCAAACGTATGCTGCCCTTCTTCTTCAGGTACGTTCATATAAACAACGCCAGATGGGGTACTGTGTACCTGGCTGAGATGTCTGCTCTCCCACCAGAAATCCTCCTCGAGTTTCAGAAAGGCAACTTCTTGGTGAAACGCAGTGATCAACGCTTCAATCAGGTTCAGCGGATCAAAGTACTGAGTGGCTAAACGCTACAGGAAAAAAGAGTGGCCGGTTTAGTGGGCATCACCAGGATAGCAACATCCCTCAGTAGATGGACATTGTCGTATAATCTGAGAACAGTCATAGCTTCTCGGACAAAATAAATGCTGAGACTGACAACAGATGAAGACGATGAGTACACACACACTGAGTGCACAAAGAGTAGAATGGAGAGAGACGACAGGGATGAAAGCAAAATATGTGTATCATTGAAAGAGCACTGTGTGTTTCAAGATGGTGGGGACACACTCAAGAACATAATCAACAAGGAAGTGGTCACACCGGAGATTCAAGAATCTCTGCTTGGTGCAGAATACCTTCGACAGGCACACATGAAAGTGTTTGTGGACAAACGTCTGTGTGAACCTCCAGCTAGTGACCAGCACTTTGGACTGAAGTCACCCATTCGAAAGAACAAAGCCAAGACATTTGCCTCTTTGTATGAAGTCGTGCAACTTTCCAAGAACAAGCAAAACACCATCAAAGAGGACAGGCAGATTCTACAAAGGCTAGTCACAGCTTACAGAGCAGGTCGTAAGGTAGACCTGGAAAATGTCCTCCAGCATGAACTCATGCCCATCCCGCCATCTCTGGCCGCAACTAACGGCAGTCTACATTCCACCAACAAGTCTGTTTTAGCAAATATACTGACAAAACATGTCCAAACGCCTGCAGATGTGCCCCTTCAGGAACCCAGCTGCCTGGCTATTGATGGCCAAGCACTTGTAATGGCATTTGGGAAGCCGCCTGACACTACAACATTTGGCGACTATGCCAACAAGTTTGCTGAGACGGTGTTGAAGATGGGAGAGAAGTACCAGAGGGTTGATGTAGTCTTTGACAGGTACCGTGACAAATCCATCAAAATGGGCACAAGTAGGAAACGTAAACAGCGTCACCGACCAGTACGCAGAGAAATCGTTAATGACTCCGTTCCACTTCCAGGCTGGTCAAGCTTCATGGCACTGGAAGAGAACAAAGCAGATCTCGCTCGAATACTCTCAAACCATCTGATAGAACACAGCCCAGAAGATGAGCCTGTGGTTGTAATATCGGGTGGGTTTGTTGAAGCAACCACTGTCAAGTCATCAGATCCAGATCTTGATTTCTCCTCTTCAATGGCTGACCACGAGGAGGCTGATACACGTCTGATTTTGCACTGCATCCAGGCTCCAATGGACACAATAGTTGTGTCAGTGCGTGACACAGACGTGCTTCTTCTACTTTTAGCACAACATGACAGAATCGGATGTACCCATCTCTACATTAAAGCCGGGACATCAAAGGATCCAAAGTATTTTCCAGTACATGACATTCGCAAGTTATTATCTGATGATCAAGTGGACACACTCCTTGCCTTCCATGCCATCACTGGCTGTGATAGTGTGTCTCAGTTCAGCGGTCACGGAAAGAAAACAGCCTGGCAGGTGTTCGAGCAACATCACACCGATCTTACCGGCCTTGTGAAGGGCCCTCTCACAGAAGGTATTGTAACATCAACAGATAAATGTATCTGTAATATGTATGGTGTGCCAGAGGTTGATACATGCAACAAAGCAAGAGTTAAGTTGTTTTGCAAAGGTCGTCCACAAGAGACTCTGCCACCAACCTCAGATGCAGTGAAGTTTCATATCATGCGTTTACACTATCAATCGACAATCTGGAACCAAGCTCACCTGCCACATCCTGATCTTCCGTGGATGAAATGGGATGGATGCACAAGGAAGGTCAGTTAGTGCCACGGCTACTGTCTTTGCCACCTATGCCTAAAGCCTACAGGGAGTTCACTTCATGTGGGTGTACCAAGGGATGCCTCAGCCAACGCTGCAGCTGCAGGTATGTGTAGAGGATTAGCTGATCAATGTGTACAAGATCCTACAAATATGATGGACTGGTTGAGAATATCAGCCTGCCAGACTGCATACTGCTGACTGTTTGTGGTTAACAGATTGTTGAAACCATAACCGGATAATTGTGAACCTATAACTGAGAAAAAAAGTAACAAAGGAACACAATAAGTGTAAGGATAACTGTAACGTGTATTCCAATGTACCTGTACTTGTCATAATTTGTCTATTATATTATATTATATTCAGAAAGAGTCACATGGAATGTATAGAGGCATGCAACAGCAGGAAACATGACAACACCTGCCGGAACACTGTAGAAAACGCTGCTTTTTAAAAGTGCCTGCCTTTTGGCAATTTCCCATAGGGTTTGATGTAAAAAAGTAAAAAAATGTGTGAACAGGCCCACTCCTTCTTCTTCATTGCCTTAACACTGGATGGCCTGAGAGCTATAATTTGGGTTTATTTATTGTTTTAATATATTTTTTACATTATTATTATTATTATTATTATTTTGTAATCATTGATATATGGTGGTGTTTTATGAGATACTTGAATGAGGTTTTTACCATTTCAGTATGATTTGTATTCTTATTGAGTTGAAAATTCCAATACCACCCATGTTCTTACTGTATTGGAGCAAATAAAAGCATCTATAGGGCTTTGTTGACGGTACTGTTGCTCCACTGTAGGCCTAATCGCGTCATGTTTACGTTATGGTTTGGTGGCCAAATAAAAATTGTATTAATACACTTTCTAAGCAAGCCCTGGTTGAGTCTGACAACTTATTTATC
Organism: Pseudochaenichthys georgianus; assembly: GCF_902827115.2. Classification (NCBI taxonomy): domain Eukaryota; kingdom Metazoa; phylum Chordata; class Actinopteri; order Perciformes; family Channichthyidae; genus Pseudochaenichthys; species Pseudochaenichthys georgianus. Next base: position 12,432,997 of record NC_047523.1, read on the forward strand.
ACTAATGACCACCTTTTTCACTATACATGTATGATTTCAAGCTGATTATTCACATTTGATCTAAAATCAGGACAGTATATTCAATTCCCCATGTGTGAAACCATATAAAAACACATTTGATTCTAGTTTGTACCTTGTTTAGTCAAAAAGTAATGTACTAAAATAGATTTCAGCCTGGTGGTGGTGGCGGCCATGTTGGATTTCTCAGTTTTGAGGCATTCTGGGAAATGTTTGAGCTTCATATACAGCAGATTTGGATTCAGCACCCCTTAATACCCCTAGAAATGTTGTATAGCATAAATAAACACAAAATGCCTTCAGCACTTTAAATAAGCACATTTTCTGAAATTCTGCCTAGTCTATACCTGCCTGTCAGCCTTCCATCTGTGCACAAACTTATCTCGTGCCCTCATTGGTCATGTGCGCGTTCGTGTGTGTTGGAGGAGGGGCTCTGTACGGAAGTCTGAAGGAAGAGGCAGATTTCTTCCGGTTGTGTACTTTCAAATTCGAGCGCACTCGAGCTGGTTTCTCCAAAATTACATACCCCACATTTAAATGTTTGAGGTAGTTTAGAAACAGTTACATCACTACACCGTTTGTTGGCAATAAAGGTATAAGGGAACTTTTCATCTACTGCAAAATTGCAAGTTCACAAAGTAAAAAAGTATTTAAAAAAACAGCAACAACAACCACAACAATACAGCAACAAGGATCAGTTAATATTCCATTATCAGATTTTTCCCAAAAAATGATTTTGGGAAATGTAATCGTGTTCCTGAAAAACCGTTGGACTGCATTTCAAAAGACCAAGGGTCACATCATGTTAATGTCTTCGCAATTTGCCTCTAACATGAGCAATGTGCCAGGTCAAAATAAAGAAACAGCACAAATAAATTCTTTAAAAAAAGATGCGTGGAAATAATTAAACAAAAGAGGAACCATATATTTGTCCTATGTCAAAGACGTATTACCAGAGGATTAATGGGTTAAGGTGCATTGTGGGAAACAGTCTTTGGATGTATCACTTGCAAGAAAGGTATGCACAGCTATCGCAAAGTCATATTTCATCTTTAACTTGACTAATGCTTCACTTTAGGTAAAGCAACAGGAGGATCAGATTTGATGTTACTGACTCTCCAGTTGTTACACTTGAAAGCAGGAGCTGCTACCATAATGGCATGCACATAATAGCAGCAACAAATGAGGCACTCTGTACTACGTTACGCTGCTTCCTATATGTTCTTCCTATATGTGTTCCACCTCGCTGCCACCGATGCTATGCGACGTGTGTGCAGCAGAGACAGGAGCACATTTAAACAGCGCAACGCATACCTGCATAAACATTTCAATATATTGCAGCAGCTAGCATCGCGTTATCTCTGTGAATGGTACATGATGCGGCACGCGGGTAGACCTTCACAGACATCACTGACAGCGGAGAGCCAATGTAAGATGACAGCCATATATCCCACTGTCGCGCTGCATAAACACAAGCTAATTTCAAATTGTGACCGGTGAGTCCCCGACGTCTGCGGTGTTCTAGAAGCTTAGCAGCCTAATATTACATAAATATAACCGGAACCCAAACCATGTTAGCAACCCCGTTTGTTTCATCCTCCGCAGCCCCAAAATAAACAGCCTACTCACGCTTCGTGCTGCTAACGCAAAGTTAGGTTTTCCGGATACGCTGGAATCTTCTCTGCCACTTCACTTCAAAACACAGACGACTGTTTTCCCCCGTGTCGTCGCTGGCGTTGGAGAAAAAAATGAGCAGAGAGCTGAGAGCGTTTGTACGGTCGGATGTACTGCAGTGTCCACAGACTGCTGTCGCTTTCTTCTTCGTCCGCAGAAACTGTCGCGCGGTCGGTGAGGTGTTGCATTAGCGCCGCGGAGTGGTATGGAGTCAATGCAGGTCCAGTGCACTACTTTTTTGTTTACCAATTTAACCAAAGAACACGATGGATAGTCTACATATAACGATATATAGTATACAATAACAAATAGGGATATCACACTAAGAGAAATTATATAACAACACATGCAGATATTTCGTGTCTTCTTGATAGTCCAACAAATTAGAAAATAATTGCACTGTTTTGACAAAAACGAATAAAAACATTTAGGCTAATGTAAAAAAAACATAATGAAATGTATTGTAAGTAAAAGATTTGTCAAGAACCGTATTCTCCCGGATTTTTTTTTTTTTAAAGCATGTGTTAAACGGTTTATGAGTATTTATTACAGTGAACATATGTCGTACTTATTTATTTATTTGTGTCTGTTTTAGTGATTGACAGGGTCATATTTATGAACAATTCCCCCCCCCCCCCCCCCCCCCCCCCCCCCCCCCGTTCACAACCATATTCACTGTTTAGTATCAATGAAAAAAAGCATTAAGTCCTTCTTAGAGATACGGAAAAATAATAAAAGCTTACTAGGACAATAGCAACATAAAACATATAAATGTGACCTATAAGTAAATACACCATATGCATTTAGTTTAATACTTTGAATGGAATGCAGAACAAAAAAAGCATCAGTTTCGCACACAAATGAGCACAATTTTAAATTGGTAAAATGTCAGTTTATGTAAAAAATGTGATGACATGTATTTCATACAAATTTCCAATATACAGTCAGGGTATAACATGACTCAGCCAGCATAGCAAAGACTAAAGTCATATATGTAGAGGCACTTAAGATCACATCATTTGTAATAGAATAGTAGAGAGAAAGTATACACATCATTTTATTTTAATATTAACAAAAATTATGTTCCTAATTTTATTCAATTTAAAACCATGAAGTTTAAAGTGTTTGAGGCCCTTTCTGTTTAATAAAATATCAAATATTATGCATATACAAATATGACCAAGTAGCTATTTGTGGCACGCATATATGCATCACATTTGCTCTGTTTGATTATGGAATGTAAGAGTTTTGATAAAATAACTGACTAACAGTGAGACTCTTTGCCACATATCTGTCATATGCCGTAACTGCATTTATGGAATGCATGTATGTAGTGTATACAGTCTATGCCGGTATGGACAGATCACAGCAGACAAGACGTAGGCCCAATCCCAAACCAGTCCCTCGACCCTACCCCTCCGTGAGAGAGGGGTCTGCCTGCAGACCTCCACTCTCAGGACAGTTCCGGTGCAGACCTCTACTCTCAGGACACCTCCACTGTCAGTACAGGAAGTGCACGCTAAGAATTCCAAAATAAAATCACCACTATCAGTACAGTGCCACTTTCCAAACAGGAAATGCACGCAAATACAAAATAAAATCGGATCGTGACGGATCGTGACACTTAATATAATACTGTAGTGCCGAAATATATGGAGTCAGAGGCGGTGCAAGGAAGGTGCAAGAATAGTTATTTATTTACAAGCTGCAAAGGACATGTTGTCGGGTCGCAGCCCGGGTCGACAAGAGAGAGAGCCAAGAGGGCACACCTATTTATAGGTAACCCATAACATGTCCGTGTGGGAACAATAACCGCAACTGTAGTTCCAAGTTTGAATTATGTCCCAGTGGTTAAATAGGTGGTCACCACACAAGCCCCCCCAGAATTCAAACATGGCAAAAAAATATATCCCCACGTCCGTGGAGGAAACATCACAAGGGCCGAGGAGGGTGGGGCCGCAGGTGAGGACCGGGCCATGGAACGGGCCACGAAAGGGGGCCGCAGGAGAGGGCAGGGGCCCTAACGAGGGCGAGGGCACCCACACCGGGGGCGGGCCGTCGTAAGGGGGCCGCACTAGGTGTTGCGGAGAACCCAGCAGGAAAGAGGGCAACCCGGCCGCAGGCAGACGCACAACGGCGGCGGGCATGAAGTCCTCGGCAGGCGTCGAGGTATCCCCGGAAGAGAGGGCAACCCGGCCGCAGGCAGACGCACAACGGCGGCGGGCATGAAGTCCTCGGCAGGCGTCGAGGTATCCCCGGAAGAGAGGGCAACCCGGCCGCAGGCAGACGCACAACGGCGGCGGGCATGAAGTCCTCGGCAGGCGTCGAGGTATCCCCGGAAGAGAGGAGCAGTCCCCCCGGGAGGAAGGAGCACAACCCGGCCGCAGGCAGACGTGCCGCGGCGGCGGGCATGAAGTCCTCAGCAGGTGCTGAGGCATCACCGGGAAGCAGGAGAGGCCAGACACAGACAAGGTCCCGGAGCGCGCCACCCATGGGCCGATGGAGCATGGGCGACGTCCGGAACTGACGAGGCGAGAGGGGGTCCAGGAGTGCGCCACCCAGGCGTCGATGAACGTGAGTGGCGTCTGGATATCCCAGGAAGGCAGGAGAGGCCAGACAGGGTCCCGGAGCGCGCCACCCATGGGCCGATGGAGCATGGGCGACGTCCGGAACTGTCGAGGCGAGACGGAGTCCAGGAGTGCACCACCCAGGCGTCGATGATACCGTGAGTGGCGTCTGGAACCGCCGTCGAGGTGGTGACAAAAAAAAAATGAGAGTGTCCACATGAGGTCAACCGGCTGGTCGAACCTCCTCTCCGGCACCGGAAAGAATTGTCAACAGTCAGATGTTAACAGAAATATGTCGACAGCCGTTAACAGCTAGCCGTTAGCCGCTAGCTGGCAGCCATGGGCAGCTGCTAGCTGTCGTTAGCCCCTCGTGGTTAGCCGCTAGTCGTCGTCAGCTAGCGCAGCCTGGACGTGCAGCCGCACGCCCCGAAGAAACAAGCCCACGAGGTAGCAATCGGGTTGCTGGTCGAGCAGGTCGTGCATCGTCCTCCTGCTGGTTGGAAAGCCGATGCGGGAACGGCGAGCAACGTCCCCAGCTCTTCTGCGGGGCGCGCACCGAGCCTCAGTCCGCGTGCCGGTGGCAGCCACGGACGATTCCAAAAATCCCCGGCATTTCGAGAAAGAAACATGAGTTCCTTTTGCCGTGTTCGGGTCCGTCCCGGAAACTTCTCGAGACTTGTCAGGGTCACCAGTGTAGTGCCGAAAGATATGGAGTCAGAGGCGGTGCAAGGAAGGTGCAAGAATAGTTATTTATTTACAAGCTGCAAAGGACATGTTGTCGGGTCGCAGCCCGGGTCGACAAGAGAGAGAGCCAAGAGGGCACACCTATTTATAGGTAACCCATAACATGTCCGTGTGGGAACAATAACCGCAACTGTAGTTCCAAGTTTGAATTATGTCCCAGTGGTTAAATAGGTGGTCACCACACAAGCCCCCCCAGAATTCAAACATGGCAAAAAAATATATCCCCACGTCCGTGGAGGAAACATCACAAGGGCCGAGGAGGGTGGGGCCGCAGGTGAGGACCGGGCCATGGAACGGGCCACGAAAGGGGGCCGCAGGAGAGGGCAGGGGCCCTAACGAGGGCGAGGGCACCCACACCGGGGGCGGGCCGTCGTAAGGGGGCCGCACTAGGTGTTGCGGAGAACCCAGCAGGAAAGAGGGCAACCCGGCCGCAGGCAGACGCACAACGGCGGCGGGCATGAAGTCCTCGGCAGGCGTCGAGGTATCCCCGGAAGAGAGGGCAACCCGGCCGCAGGCAGACGCACAACGGCGGCGGGCATGAAGTCCTCGGCAGGCGTCGAGGTATCCCCGGAAGAGAGGAGCAGTCCCCCCGGGAGGAAGGAGCACAACCCGGCCGCAGGCAGACGTGCCGCGGCGGCGGGCATGAAGTCCTCAGCAGGTGCTGAGTCATCACCGGGAAGCAGGAGAGGCCAGACACAGACAAGGTCCCGGAGCGCGCCACCCATGGGCCGATGGAGCATGGGCGACGTCCGGAACTGACGAGGCGAGAGGGGGTCCAGGAGTGCGCCACCCAGGCGTCGATGAACGTGAGTGGCGTCTGGATATCCCCGGATTGCAGGAGAGGCCAGACAGGGTCCCGGAGCGCGCCACCCATGGGCCGATGGAGCATGGGCGACGTCCGGAACTGTCGAGGCGAGACGGAGTCCAGGAGTGCACCACCCAGGCGTCGATGATACCGTGAGTGGCGTCTGGAACCGCCGTCGAGGTGGTGAAAAAAAAAAAATGAGAGTGTCCACATGAGGTCAACCGGCTGGTCGAACCTCCTCTCCGGCACCGGAAAGAATTGTCAACAGTCAGATGTTAACAGAAATATGTCGACAGCCGTTAACAGCTAGCCGTTAGCCGCTAGCTGGCAGCCATGGGCAGCTGCTAGCTGTCGTTAGCCCCTCGTGGTTAGCCGCTAGTCGTCGTCAGCTAGCGCAGCCTGGACGTGCAGCCGCACGCCCCGAAGAAACAAGCCCACGAGGTAGCAATCGGGTTGCTGGTCGAGCAGGTCGTGCATCGTCCTCCTGCTGGTTGGAAAGCCGATGCGGGAACGGCGAGCAACGTCCCCAGCTCTTCTGCGGGGCGCGCACCGAGCCTCAGTCCGCGTGCCGGTGGCAGCCACGGACGATTCCAAAAATCCCCGGCATTTCGAGAAAGAAACACGAGTTCCTTTTGCCGTGTTCGGGTCCGTCCCGGAAACTTCTCGAGACTTGTCAGGGTCACCAGTGTAGTGCCGAAAGATATGGAGTCAGAGGCGGTGCAAGGAAGGTGCAAGAATAGTTATTTATTTACAAGCTGCAAAGGACATGTTGTCGGGTCGCAGCCCGGGTCGACAAGAGAGAGAGCCAAGAGGGCACACCTATTTATAGGTAACCCATAACATGTCCGTGTGGGAACAATAACCGCAACTGTAGTTCCAAGTTTGAATTATGTCCCAGTGGTTAAATAGGTGGTCACCACAATACATAGTATATGTATATATATTATATAGATATATACGGACATCTTGTATTGTAGTTACTATCAGTACAGCCGCAGCGCCACTTTCAGAACAGGAAATGCACGCAAATACAAAATAAAATCGTACTGACACTTATTATATACATAAAGTATATATAGATATATATAAAAATAGGGACACCTTGTATTGTTTACTCTCAGTACAGCACCACTTTCCGAACAGGAAATGCACGCTAATACAACATAAAATAGCACTGACACTTATTATCTATATATATATCTATATAGATATATATATTTATTTATATATATAAATACGACATCTTGTATTTTAGTTACACCCGCTACTAGACAACAGTGGAAGGTTCGAGAAACAACCGTGTTTGCCGGGTGCACCGCGGCGGAGGTGGAGAGGTTCCAGCTGGGAACCTCCACCCCGCTGCGGGACCCGTGGGACCCCTGGACGGTGCGTCTTGGTCACGCTTCATATCGGCCGGCGCGGAGGCCCTCCGACAGTGGGTCGCGTTTGCCATTCGATCAGTGAGAGGAGAGGAGAAAAATGCAACAACAATTGTCAAAATCCGTTAATATATGGATGAGTGTGGGGGGGGGGCTGGACAGAGGCCGTGGGGGGACACCCGAGACCGGGCAATGTCCCCGGTAGAAACCGGGTGAAATAACCTAAAAAATAATAAAAACCGGGGTACAGTGGAAAAAAGTGTCCGAAAATAGGCACTCGTGAGGCGGGCAGAGTCCCCTGTCAACTCCCGTTACATATCTCCATGGTGTCATTTGAGCGAAAAACTTTTACGAGAACCAGGCTGGGGGGGTCAAAAGGGCTTGACCAAGGCCGACCCAAAGTGCACGGTGGTCGGACTCATCACCTCCGTAATGAGTCTCCATTGTGATTTGAAAACTTCCATCAAACGGGTCCTTCGGTGGGCGGGAAAAAAACGGGTTAACCCAGTTTTTGCAACGGTCTGTAAATATACACAACTTTATAATAAAATGCACACATTTACCTTTTTCTAGACTAAACACAGGTATGATCCTAAGTTAAAAACATATGAGGTCCTCATGAGGTTGTTAACATCGCAATTTATCAGTGGATGTTTGCTGGAACTACACTCAAAAAAACGATTATAGGTCTGAGTTACTCCAGTCTATCTATTTTGAGTTTGTTTGATGAAAAATATATATGTTTTGAACTGAACATATTTACATCTAATAGAACCAACATATTACTATGTGATTTTAAATTAACATGATTTGTTTACATTGATGTAAGGGGGGAAACATAATTCGGGCTCGTGAACTGTAGTGCTTGTGGCGCCGTGTTATGCATGTCCAATGCACCTCGCGGGAGCGCGCGCACTCCGCACAGCGTAAAGCAAAAACTCACAGACGAATATTCGGTGTACTGGTTTACAGTACTGTTTCACATGGGTGTTGTTCAGAGATGTATCCATAGATTTAGTTCCTAATTTTGCTCTCAAAGTGCACCAGATTGATGCATTTAACTTCAACATGTAAAAATAATCTTAAACATAATTCACATTCGGCATAGGATTACCCTAATTTAGTCTAGCAATTAAAATAATAGGTTCTAGCCCAAATTATATTGCACTTGGAGTTGGCATGCTACTTCAGATTAACCTAACCATGTCTGTTATTCACAGGTGCCCTGGGAACAAACCATAGACTTGACATTGCTGGCAGCAGGGCAACCTCTTCTTACTGGTGGTAAGTAATCAGCATCTTTTTTTGTTTTTGTTATCAAGTTTGAAGTTTGTGCACATTGTATTCTTAAGAACTGCTTGACTTTGCTTGATTTACATCAGTAAATTACTAAAACATATAGGCGCATATAGGCTATGTTATGGTGGTTGCCATAACATATAATACAAATATTTTTCTTTGATTTTCAGATTACAACAGTACATGTGGAACTGCAAAGATTGTGGTACGTCAGTGTCTTCTAGGTTCCTGTTGTTGAAGCATTTCAAACTAAGACATGGCCATTATGGTCGTAATTTTCGATATCCATGCGCCTATGCCACTTGTCCATGCACATTTAAGATTGGAACATTTACAGAGTCCATGCCAAACAAACATCACAGCAGCGTATAGAATTGTCGACATTTCACTGTCAGTTGTGCGCATGTAATTCAATTGCAACAGAGAAAGAATATTTCATTCATATAAATACACATTTGAGGAGGAATGAAACAGTGACATGTATGTTTCTAGGTTGTACATTCCAAACAAATATTCTTGGTACATTCAATTCGCATAAGTATAGGAAACATAACCCCTATACTCTAAAGGACTTAAAAACTGGTGTTGTTACAGTAGGTGGTCCCTTGGCAGAGGCAGTCAGTTCTACAGACAACGTATGTAGTTATGCAGAATCAGATGATGACTTAGAAGTTTGTACGGGCACAGATGCAGACAGTGATATTGTTTCTATAGAGGAATTGCCTAAATTAATTGAACATAAAGTTGCATCTGTTTTAATGAAGTTAGAAAATCTAGTTCATGTTCCAACCTCAGCAGTTGATGAAGTGCTTGGTGAACTTCACTACTTAATAAGCTCTGCAGCAATACCGGTGACTAGCAATATTGTATCTGATCTATTCAAGAATCATAAATTGCAAGTTGACGAGTCTATTATAAAAGAACTTTCTACTGCCGTATGCACAGGTAATCCTCTGGGAAAAGCTATAGAGAAAAACGGGCCCCTGGGAACAGCCTATAAACGTAAGAAGTACTATACAAAACATTGTAATGTTGTAGAGCCAATTGAATTTATTCTTGACTCAAAGACAAAAAGGTCCTTTCAGTATATTCCATTACTTAAATCTTTGCGCAGTTGCTAGATCACAATGATTTCATAGACAAGGTTATTGAAACCCAAAGAACACAGGTAAATGAAGGCCCTGTAGATAACCAGCAGCAGTACAAGTCCACAAGAGATGGTCAGCACTTCAAAGAAAATCTTTTTTTATCAGGGGAGAGGTTAAGAATCACTGTAACGCTGTATGTGGATGACTTTGAAATTTGTAATCCCTTGGGAACATCTCGAAAAACACACAAGCTGTGTGGTGTATACTGGATTCTAAGTAACCTACCCCCTGGGTCACATTCAGAACTGTCTTCCATTTACTTAGCTCTTTTGTGCAAGAGTGATGATATAAAGACATATGGCTATGGAAAAGTTTTAAACCCCCTTTTACAGGATTTGGTTACCTTGGAAAAGCAGGGTGTTTTCATTTCAAGTCTTGGTGAGTTTGTGAAAGGCACAGTCCAGTGTGTAATAGCAGACAATTTGGGAGCGCATGGAATAGGTGGCTTTGTGGAGAGTTTCTCAGGAGACTATTTTTGCAGGTTTTGTACAGGGAAGAAGTCGGAGATTCAGAGTGAACACGTTCAGTCAGGCACATTCAGTCTTAGAACCAAAGAAATCCATGAAGAGCATATTGAATCGGCAAAGGAAAATGGAAATAACTGCTGTGGAGTAAAAATAAATTGTGTTTTTTCAGAGCACCTTGCCTATTTTAACGTCACCAAAGGGTATCCTCCAGATATTGCACACGATTTATTTGAAGGTGTCATCCCAGTTGAGCTTGCATACTGCTTAGGTCTTTTGATCTAAAAAAAATATTTTACTTTAGAAAGCCTGAATGCAACAATTCTAAAATTTCCCTACAAGTGGGGAGATAAAACTAATCGCCCCCATGTAATACAGCGCACTTTCACATCCAAGAAGACAATTGGTGGCAATGCTCATGAAAACTGGAGTTTGATCAGACTACTTCCATTTATGATAGGTCACTTGATACCTGAAGATGAACCGGCATGGCAGGTTGTCTTAGACCTCAAAGATATTGTAGAGCTTGCTGTTGCCCCTGTCCACACAGATACAACTATTGCATATCTAGAGGGTAAGATTTCAGATCATAGGCATAGATACTGTGAACTTTTTCCTGATGCAAGAATCTTGCCTAAACACCACTACATAGAGCATTATCCAGAAATGATCCGTTGCTTTGGGCCTTTAGTTGGTTTATGGACCATGCGATTTGAGTCCAAGCACAGCTTCTTCAAGCAAGTAGCAAGACACACAAACTGCTTTAAGAAGGTTACATACTCACTGTCAGCTAAACATCAGTTAATGGTTGGCTATTACATGCATTCATCCAGTCTCAAGAAATCCAGCTTGGAGGTCACCAGTGTCTCAACAGTGCCTGTTGATGTCCTTAATGAGGAAGTGGCATTATCAATCAAGAGGAAATACCCAGATGTGACAGAGGTTAATCTAGCCAAAAATGTCTCAAGTAATGGTTTAAACTACAGAAACGGAATGATAGTTGCTCATGGCTCTACTGGTGGGCTGCCAGAATTTGCTGAGATTCTTCAAATGTGTATTGTTAAGGACCAGTTGAGCTTCATTGTAAGGGTGTTATGTGCATGGTATAGGGACCATTTTAGAGCTTTTCAGTTGACCCCATCACCCAGTAAAGAGGTTTCCCTGATTGAGCTTGCAGAATTGGCGGATACATATCCACTTGCTGACTACATGGTTGGAGGGATCCGAATGGTAACCCTAAAAAGGCACATAATCGTCTGAGCTGTTAAGTATGTCATTAACATATTACTTATACACATATGGATTTCCTGCAAGTACTGAGCCATGTCTTCATTACACTCTCTGAAACAGTTTTTTTATTCTCTTCAGGATGAATGATGGCTGGACCTGTGACACTGCGTGTTGTCTTTGAAGAGAATGATGCAAGAAAACTTATCCTCCAGTCAGGAATGCCGGCTTCTCTTGAAGATCTGACTATTGAGATCAAGACATTCTTTGGGTTGGATGATGTTGAATTTAGGATCCAGTACATGGATGTTGACTTTGACAACCAGTATGTTAACCTAACATCAACCAGTGAAATCAAAGACAAAAGTACTTTAAGACTGATCACCGTTCAAGCCCCGGTCCTCATATTCCAGCCATGTCCGTCAACTTCATATCCGGAATTAAATGACCCCTCCGTTTCATCAGGTGACACCAATGATACAGTAATACTGTCATCCTCTCCCGAGTCAAGATCATGCACCTGGCCGGATATATTTGTTATTCCCTCGTTTTCATTTGATACGGAGATGCAGCTTGAAAAAGGAAACCAAAACTTACAAGCAAATGGCACGCCACTTATTCCTGGCCCTAAGATGAAATCAGTCATTCTTGAAGGCCTATCAGAGAAAATGTTCAAGTACACAGCGTACCCCAACAATGTACAGATAAGCAATGTAGCTGAAGCTTTGGTCAAGACCCATCCATGTTTGACAGAGCGAGGGTCCACAACAGGCTTTGAAGGTTGGAAGCAGAGCTTGAAGTACAAGATGGCAAACTTCCGTTCAAGGCTTGGCAAACTCGGCTGCCCTGAAATCTGTGTCAACTCCCTCAAGCACAAATCACAAGACCAGGGCAAGGCAGCCTTAAATGTGAAGAAACCAAAGAAGGCTGAAGTGAATTACTGTCCACTGCTTCCGAGAGGCGAAACGAAAGAAAGCCTTGAAAATGAAAGACTTGCACTGCTGACCAGTGATGTACCTGAACGCGTTCAATGAACGATCGTTCATGAACGCGTTCATATTTTGGGCGAACGTGAACTGAACGTACTGTATTTCCGCTAGATGAACGTAATTGAGAACGCGTTCATTCTCAGCGCTGTATAACGGCGTTCAAAAGTGCGTTCATTCTCAGCACTGTATTATAACGGCGTTCAAAAGTGTGCCAGATTTCATATGCCTTTCAGCCGAAACCCCAGTTAAAACACACCGTAAAGAGGCTTCAAAAGAATGCGGAAAACCACCCAATCTGGCAACAGCAAACTGCCTGTGACGCGTACGCGCCTGTCACCCCTGGCTGTCGCACTAAAATATAAATATACTAAATATATCAGACTCCTCACAACAAACAATGTGGAACCGCGGAACCGGCGAGCATTGAATGAATGAATGAATTAGTATGGACGAAGCCGAGAGCAGCTGCAGCAGCACTCGCTCAGAGTGAGACTCTACGGCAGGGGTGGGGAACTTCCGGCCTCCGGGCCGTATACGGCCCGCGAGGCGATCTGTTCATCTGTCATTCTGATCAGACAGTCCATAACTGTGTTGTTATCATTAGCATCTGGTTAGCTAGCTATGCTAACGAATATATAAGAAGCTTTTTCTACAACCAGTGAGGTAAAGGCACATCTTTATATGATCATTATAGTCATAAACAAAATAAGAGAATAAAGTAAACAAACAGGTATAAAATACTATATGACAGTTATTAATAAAGAAGAATACAGTTTGAAAAGGGAGTGATTTGTCAAATATCCATAAATTAAAAGAAAATCTGCTTACAGTTGTGTTTGGGTGTTGAGAGATGTGTCCATAGATCTCCTGATGTTGCTCTCACACCAGATTGATGCTTTTAACTTCAACATTTAAAAAAAAATCTTCCCAGGGGAGCATGCCCCCCGGACCCCCCTAGAGGAGGTTAGGTCCCCCCCCACTTAAATCATGTTCACATGGATAGGAAACTAAATACATTTGCACACATCTTGTGTCCATATCTTTCTGTTTTGGTGGTCACGCCACACCGTGCACGTGCATGCATACGCGAGTCATGGTGAGATATCTGGATTAAGAGGTTGCTTTTTCTTTGCACAGAATGAAATGAATGGGCTGTGATTTTAGTTTTTTTAAGCAGAGGTCAATAACTTGTACGGCCCTCTGAGGATATTGTAAAAATTGAAATGGCCCTTGAGAGGAAAATGGTTCCCCACCCCTGCTCTACGGCGTCGGCGTATGAGCATTTAAAAGAGTTGTACGTTAAAGTCAGTACTGACTCAGACGGAAAAAATCAAATGTTTGCCTGTAAACTGTGTCCGCCCGGTTTGAAAAAGCAAGTCCGTACATCGACGACGTCGACAACAAACCTTAAACGGCACATTGAGAATAAGCACACGACTAGCCTTTCACGGTATGTGCGAGTGGCGAATAAAAAAGAGAGCCAAAACAGATCCACTACCACCCAAATCCCATTAACATCGTACAGGAGACAAATAATAGCTCGCAGCAACGTATTGAAAAAATAACTATAAACTATAAATTAGTTCATTTTTGAAACCATGAACTTTAGTTCAAAATTTTGAATTATGAACTATGAACTGAACTAGTTCATTTTAAAATGTGTGAACTGAACTAGTTCATGTAGAAAGTGAACTTTCCCAACACTGCTGCTGACTGAGGTTAAGAGAAACAACCAGGTGGTTGTGAAGAAAAAAATGGAGAGGACCTTCTCATACCGACGACAAGAGGTTGTCCAGGACAAGCCACTGGTTGCAGATTTTAAAAGCAGATGGCCGGCTCTGTTTGAAATGAATGAAGTAAGTAATATGCTATTACATTTTGCACCATATGTTAATATTTTGACACTGGACATTTTGATTAAATGAGAATGGTTAACCAATTTTACTTTGTAAACTTTGTTGCCATCTTCATGTGTTTTCAGATCAACAGGGAGTTCATGCGAATTACCACTGTCCCTCTGACATCAAAATTCCTATCACAACTTGATGAGTGCTCTGACCAGCTGGTAAAAGTCTTCATCAACAAAGGAGCTGCTGCAGGAAAAGAAATCAGAAGCACCATTGCAGTCATGGATAGGGTAAATGATTCTGCTTTATTAATCTATCAAACTTAATCTTTACAGTCAGAACAGCACAATTTCCTATGGATTTTATTTGTCATGTGGTATGGGTTGTAGTATTAGTGAAATAGTGTAAGAGCCATTCTCCATTCATTTGTCTGTGTTGTGCAATATCAGAGGTTCTGTTGAGGTCAGACTGGGGAACACAGGCAGGCAGGACACGGCACTCTATGGATGGGGTTTAATGAGAGATCCGGGACAGGTGGCTAAGGCGGTGGGGCAGGCAGGCTGGCTGATAGGGGGGGGCGGGGGCTGGCAGGTAGGGGAGCAGGTAGGCTGGCAGGCAGGAACCAGAGGTGGCAGGCAGAGATCACTATTAGTAACCAGGTCACAGATACACAAAATATAAAAGAGCCAGCGCAACTAAAGTGAGAGTAGCAAACTACAATCTGGCGAGGAGTGGTTGAAAAGCCAGGGTTGATACTGCATGGTGGTGATAAGAGAGATGATGGACCACTGATGGATGCATCAACTGGAGCCTGCAGCCACGCCCACTCATCGAGACAGCCAGAGGGGAGAGCTAGGTGTAGGGCATGACAGGTTCAACACTAATTTTCAATTGATCTATCTATTCTTCCTTTCTGCAGAGTGATGACATTGAAGTAAGACGGGAGTGCATCCTCAAATGTCTCTGTACATACCTCCATGAGGACAGTGGAAAACTTGTTGGGGAGTATTTGGTAAGTCATTTTAATCTTATTTTGAATTCATTACCTTGGCAGAGAGTAATATTTCCGGTCGCATGTATGGATTTGTCTGTTAGTCTGCAGGATTACACAAAAAGTACCAGACCAATTTTCATGAAACTCAGTGGAAGGGTGTAGCATGGGTTAAGGAAGAACCCATTTTTGGAGCGGATCCGAATCACGGGGCAGATCCCCAAATTAAAACAAAACAGCTCCTTGTGTGGGGGCACTAGAGACACAAGGTTAAGCCTGGGGTGTGTGGGGGGAGAGCACCGAACCACTGGCTGCGACACGAGGAGGGCGCCACAGAGGCCGGTGGGAGGGGGGTTGAAACGGCCATATCTTAACGTGGGAAGGTCACAGACACGGGCATAAAGCTCTTGACCTAACAAATGCAGTAATACCAAACATGTCCTGCTCGCACGCACGCGCACAGAGCCACAAATGCATTCATGCTCTCTGCTCCATTTCTAGTTTAAATTATTGTGGTGACCATGAAAAAGGAGTCATCAGTAAAATAAAATGGTTTATTAAACAACAAAACTAAAATAGACACGACACCGAAACACTCTCGAATACACAGACTGGGAAGCGCAGTAAATAGACAGATGAGGGAGCGAGAGACAGAACAAGAAATATGGTCCCTTTTTATACAAGCAGGACCGCCCCCCCGGCAGTTCCACCAATTAGAACCCCCTTGCCAGTTAGCTACATTATTATGCAGATGTCTTAGTGTTCAAAGGTGTTCACATTTTTTGGACCCTTACAATCTGATCAGTGCATAGCTTCATAATTTTCTGTTTGTGTTCCACAGAGCAGTGACATTGCTGAGGCCAAGAAGAAGATTGCAGAGACAGTGATGGGAATCTATGTCATCTGAAAAGAGGGAGTGGATATCACAGAAAAGCCTGAGGACATCGGAATTGCCATAGAGGGTGTAGTAGTTCTGAATGACCTGGGAAATGTGGCCTGTGCATGTGCCTTGCTGTTTGGATTGATTTATGCACTTAACCTGAGCTACCCATCAAACCTTAAGTTCACCTTAGAAGTCTTCCAAAAGTTGTTGATGAACCTGGATGGAAACAAGCTTTCAACCAAAGTGCAAGCGCTCAAAATCAAAATGGCTCAATGAGCCCAATGTAATAGCTGACGTTGTACAGTTTCTCTGTTAGGAATGTTTTTGAGGGTCAGTTATGTTAAGTGTTTTCAGACATTTGCTATTTTAAATGGGAACATTGGATGTCATAGTTGTTGTTCTCTATGTACAAAGTCTTTAAATGTACCTACCAGAATCTCCATGCACCTGAGGTTCCTGCATTAGGGGCAGAGAGTACACCTGTCCACTAGGGGTAGAGTGAGTCCTCCAGGATATCACTCACTCACACACTGGCCGTTTCTCAATGTCGAGTAAACCTGCTGCAGAGCCACTATTTCAAGTATACTACGTAATCGAGTGGCGGCGAAGGACTGTTTAAATACATGTTAAATGCCCAGCATTCGGCGCCACTCGATTACGTAGTATACTTGAAATAGTGGCTCTGCAGCAGGTGTACTCGACATTGAGAAACGGCCACTCACTCACTCACTCACTCACTCACTCACTCACTCACTCACTCACTCACTCACTCTCTCTTACTCACTCACTCTCTCTCTCTCACTCTCTCTCTCACTCACTCATTTTGTGCAGGTGGAGTAAGAAAAAGCTCATACAGTCTAAGCCTGACAATTAGCTTATAGGGTAATTTGCTTGTATACATTCCTAACAAGGTTCTCTGTTAGGAATGTTTTTGAGTTTTGAGTTATGTCTAATGCTTTCAGACATTTGCTATTTTAAGGAAAATTTCTGATACTCTTAGAATTATATTTTTGATACCATTTGAAGTACATTTTTTTATACCATTTGAAGTACATTTTTGACACCATTTGTGAGGTTCTGTTTTATAATGTGTATAATGTGTTTTAATCAGTCAATGTTAGAGAGACAATGTTAACTTCTCATTTTGTGATAATAAAGGTTTTTATTAGCACAATTGTGTTTCTGTGACTTAATGGTTCTGTTAGACTAAATGTAGTGTTATCAGCATATTATAATTATGTGACAAAATTCCATGCAATTGAATTAAATAGAACCAACATGGTAAACACATGTTAGTTAAGCTAAAGTAACATATGTCAACCTGAAGTATTAATTTTGCATTGGATGAATGAGATAAACATGTGTTGGGTTAACTAAAGTAAAATATGTCAACCTGAAGTATTAATTTTACATTGGATGAATGAGATAAACATGTGTTGGGTTAACAACAGTGAATCATGTATTATGTACACATTTCATTTAAATTAGAGTAACATAATGTAATTGCGTGGAATTTTGTCACGTAATTAAATCATGTTGGTTTAACAAATCTTTTTTTTGAGTGTACTTGTAAACAGCGTGTTTCCTGACGGACACACACAGCGTGACTCCGGTCAGGTAGAGACCGGTCTCAAGTCAGCACTGCTGCAGACTCGCTGTTTGAGGGCTTGATAGCCCACTCCCCCTCCACACTCGTTGCTTTGGAACAGCCCTCAATATGGTGGACCCTCCGTGTGAACGCGCAAACGGAGGGGTAGGGTGTAGGGGGCGGTTTGGGAATGGGCCAGACTATTGGAACGCAACCGTGGTCTCAAGTCAGCACCGCTGCAGACTCGCTGTTTGAGGGCTTGATAGCCCACTCCCCCTCAACACCGCTCCACACTCGTTGCTTTGGAACAGCCCTTAATATGGCGGACCCTCCGCGTGAACGCCCAAATGGAGGGGTAGGGTGTAGGGGGTGGTTTGGGAATGGGCCGTAGTGTTTACTCTGGTGGACAGAAGGCTGCTTACAGCTCGGCTCCAGCAGAGGGCCCCAGAGTCTTTATTTTGGGATGGTAATGAGGGTGTTTTAATCTGTCACCTCACCTCTAATCCAATTTGCCTGCCAGTAACGGTTTGATGTTGTGCCTCCAACACGTTAAAGTGGCAATTCTTATATGGTTGGATGTTTAAAACTATTAGATTATATGTTATGTTTTTATATTTTCACCTTTAATAATTTTACAGACACAACATAAAGAAGGCGACTACAGAGCGACGGCAGAGCTGAAATACAAAAACATATTTCAACATGCTCTTACTGATAGCTTCTATATCTTTATTTTATCTTAATTAATTGTATGTCTTTCTTTTTTATTAATGTATGTTTGTTTGTTTTATGATTATGATTTGTCCATCCATCCATCCATCCATCTTCTCCCGCTTATCCGTGGTCGGGTCGCGGGGGTAGCAGTTCCAGCAGAGAGCCCCAAACTTTCTTTTCCCTGGCGACATCAACCAGCTCTGACTGGGGGATCCCAAGGCGCTCCCAGGCCAGCGAAGAGATATAATCCCTCCACCTGGTCCTAGGTCTACCCCTTGGTCTCTTCCCAGCTGGACGTGCCTGGAACACCTCCCTAGGGAGGCGCCCAGGTGGCATCCTAACTAGGTGCCCGAACCACCTCAACTGGCTTCTTTCGACGCGAAGGAGGAGCGGCTCAACTCCGAGTCCCTCCCTGATGACCGAACTTCTCACCTTATCCCTAAGGGAGACACCAGCCACCCGGCGGAGGAAACCCATCTCGGCCGCTTGTATCCGCGATCTCGTTATTTCGGTCATGACCCATCCTTCATGACCATAAGTGAGGGTAGGAACGAACATGGCCTGGTAGACAGAGAGCTTTGCCTTCTGGCTCAGCTCCCTTTTCGTCACAACGGTGCGGTAAAGCGACTGCAGTACCGCTCCCGCTGCTCCGATTCTCCGGCCCATCTCACGCTCCATTGTTCCCTCACTCGAGAACAAGACCCCGAGATACTTGAACTCCTTCACTTGGGGTAAGGACTCATTCCCTACTTGGAGTGGACAGTCCATCAGTTTCCTGCTGAGAACCATGGCCTCAGATTTGGAGGTGCTGATCCTCATCCCAGCCGCTTCACACTCGGTTGCGAACCGATCCAGTGAGTGCTGAAGGTCGCAGACCGATGAAGCCATCAGAACCACATCATCTGCAAAAAGCAGTGGTGCAATCCTTAGTCCACCGAACTGCAGACCCCCTCCCCCACGACTACGCCTCGAAATCCGTCCATGTATATTACAAACAGGATTGGTGACAAAGCGCAGCCCTAGCGGAGGCCAACCCTCACCGGAAATGGGTCCGACTTACTGCCGAGGACCCGGACACAGCTCTCGCTTTGGGAGTACAGAGATTGGATGGCCCTGAGTAGAGACCCCCTCACCCCATACTCCCGCAGCACCTCCCACAGTAACTCCCTGGGAACTCGGTCATATGCCTTCTCCAAGTCTACAAAACACATGTAGACCGGATAAGCGTACTCCCAAGCCCCCTCCAGGATCCTTGCGAGAGTAAAAAGCTGATCCGTCGTTCCACGACCAGGACGGAATCCGCATTATTCCTCCTCAATCTGAGGTTCGACAATCGGCCTGACCCTCCTTTCGAGTACCTTGGAGTAAACTTTCCCGGGGAGGCTGAGTAGTGTGATGCCTCTGTAATTGGCACACACCCTCTGATCCCCCTTTTTAAAAAGGGGAACCACCACCCCGGTCTGCCACTCCTTCGGTACTGTTTCCGAATTCCACGCAACGTTGATGAGACGTGTCAACCATGACAGTCCCTCAACACCCAGAGCCTTCAGCATTTCCGGGCGGATCTCATCCACCCCCGGGGCTTTGCCACTGTGGAGTTGTTTGACGACCTCAGTGACCTCCCCCCGGGAGATTGGTGTTGATCCCCCGTCATACTCCAGCTCTGCCTCTAACATAGAGGGCGGAGTTGTCGGGTTCAGGAGTTCCTCAAAGTGTTCCTTCCAACGCCCTAACACTCCATCAGTTGAGGTCAACAACGTCCCATCCTTACTGTACACAGCTTGGATGGTTCCCTGCTTCCCCCTCCTGAGGTGTCGGACAGTTTTCCAGAACAACTTTGGTGCCGCCCGAAAGTCCTCCTCCATGTCTTCTCCGAACTTCTCCCACACCCGCTGCTTTGCCTCGGCCACGGATGAGGCTGCTGCCCTTCGGGCCTGTCGGTACCTTGCAACTGCCTCGGGAGTCCCCCGGGATAACAAATCCCTGAAGGCCTCCTTCTTCAGTCGGACGGCTTCCCTGACCACCGGTGTCCACCAGGAGGTTCGAGGGTTACCGCCCTTTGAGGCACCTAGGACCTTGAGACCACAGCTCCCCGCCGCGGCTTCGGCAATAGAGGCTTTGAACACCGACCACTCTGGTTCAATGTCCCCAACCTCCACAGGAATGCACGAAAAGCTCCGCCAGAGGTGCGAGTTGAAGGCCTCCTGAACTTGGGCCTCCTCCAGACGTTCCCAGTTCACCCGAACTACACGTTTGGGCTTACCAGGTCTATCCAGAGGCTTCCCCCGCCACTCGACCCAACTCACCACCAGATGGTGATCAGTTGACAACTCCGCCCCTCTCTTTACCCGAGTGTCCAAAACATACGGCCTCAGGTCCGATGATACGATAACGAAATTGATCATGGACCTTCTGCCTAGGGTGCTCTGGTACCACGTACACTTATGAGCATCCTTATGTTCGAACATGGTGTTTGTTATGGCCAATCCATGACTAGCACATAAGTCCAGTAACAAACCACCACTCCGGTTCAGATCAGGGGGGCCGTTCCTCCCAATCACGCCCCTCCAAGTGTCTCCATAATTGCCCACATGTGCGTTGAAGTCTCCCAGCAAGATTAAAGAGTCCCCTTCAGGAGCCCCATACAGGACTCTTTCCAGGGTCTCCAAGAAGGCCGTATACTCTGAACTGCTGTTGGGTGCATAAGCACACACAACAGTCAGAGTTTTCCCCCCCATAACCCGCAGGCGTAGGGAGGCGACCCTCTCGTCCACTGGGGTAAACTCCAACAACGAAGCACCTAACCGGGGACTTGTGAGTATCCCCACACCCGCCCGGCGCCTCACACCTTGAGCAACTCCGGAGAAGAATAGAGTCCAACTCCTATCCAGAAGTAAGGTTCCAGAGCCGACGCTGTGCGTAGAGGTGAGCCCAACCAGATCCAACTGGTACCGCTCCACCTCCCGCACAAGCTCCGGCTCCTTCCCCCCCAGAGAGGTGACGTTCCACGTCCCCAAAGCCAGCTTCTGTCGCCCGGGTCTGGTCCGTCGAGACCCTCCGCTTTCACTGCCACCCTTCTGGCAGCGCACCCGACCCCATCGCTGTTTCCCGTAGGTGGTGGGCCCGCGGGAGGGAGAAGCGGAGGTGTTGCCCACGTTGCCTTTTCGGGCTGGGCCCGGCCGGGCTCCGTGGCAAGCCCGGCCACCAGACACTCGCCGACGAGTCCTCCTTCTGGGCCTGGCTCCAGAAAGGGACCCCGGGCTTCCTCCGGGCCGGGTATCCTCACTTCTTGTTCTTGTTTCTTTCATGAGGTTTTTTGAACCAATCTTAGTCTGGCCCCTTGCCTGAGACCAATTTGCCATGAGAGACCCTACCAGGAACACAAGGTTCCAGACAACACAGCCCCCAGGTTCATCAGGGCACACAAACCTCTCTACCACGGTAAGGTGCTGGTTCTTCAGAGAGGGATTATTGGTATGATTTGTATGTATTAATATTATTAATTATTAATATTATTATTAATAATATTATTATTTGTATTATTGTTATTATTATATGGAACGACATTTTTATTATAAGCCTTCGGTTGTTGGCTAAATGGTTATTCCATTCAGCATTCTCTTAGTCACGTTCGAACGTTTTATGATGCTGTTATCACACTACTATGCAATACATTTTTCTTTATTTGTTTAACTATTCTTTTTGGGTTTGGTTAGCCTAGAGATATATATTTCAAAGGGGGGAAAAAAGTGGATTACAGGCAGGATTTGAACCTGCGTATAATTCAACGGGGAATGCACCCCAGTACACGGCCACAAGCCAAGTGATCTTAGCAGGGTCCCACATACAAAATGTAATAGATGAACACTGTATCACATTGCTTAATAATAGAATCATAGATTATTTGCCAAAACGAGAGTCATTGCACACTACATAGGGGACCACAACCAATCATGCCTAGCCTTCTTTAAACTTTCTGAAGTAGAGGTGACTGGTGAGGCAGGGCCAGGGATAGATTTCATAATAGCACTTGACAGCACAGCAGCAAATGTTGCACCAGACTCGGTCATACTTACAGACACCCCAGTTCTGTAGAGCCAGGCTATTATTGGGCTGATACTGTGTACTCTGATGATCCCTGAGGAGAGTTAAAAGCAAGTAAAAAGCATGGCTGAATATGAAAAACTAACAGGGATGAATACACCATTCCAGCTACCACAGAGAGTTAAATAGAACGGATGGAAACGGCTGATAAAGCAAAATATCCATGATGTTATCCAAAAACATTGTTGGTCACAAAAAATGATAATAATAAATACAACAATAAATCATTGATATATATATATATTATAAATAATAAACATTTATATTATATATACTGTTTATTTATTTATATATATATATTTATTTATTTTTTCTATATAGAATATTTCCTATTAAATCATACGAGCATACAACACACATATATATATATGTTTAAAAGATGCATACAAATACATTCGAGAAAAAATATTAATTAATGGATTTGATTTCATTTGTTTATACACAATTTAGTTGAATTCAATGCAGCCTTGAATAAGAAATATATAAATATTGTAAAAGAGAACACTTCCTTAAAATTGGGTGAATAACAAAAGTCGAACACTGCTAACTGTTGAAAAACAATACAAAGCGTACCTGTCATCAACATACAACATGTTGCCTGGACTGATGGCCTATACGACAACCATGACTATGGGAGGTGGTTGCCAGATTATTGGGCAATGCTTTATTTGCTGACAGATGAGCAAATGACCTTCTTCAATGATAATTTCACCCAGTCATTAACAGGGCTACCCTACTCCTGTCAGCCGACGGACCTTTGGATAGAAACGACTATGAATCTGAACTCAAAGCTAAAGCAAGGATGGCTTCAGCTTCTGCAGAATGAGAAGCAACTGTTCACAACTACAAGGAATGCAAACAATGTTGCAAGGGTAAAGGCTGCTTTGAAGCGGAACCTCAAGTGCCAGCGTCGCCATAGGAAGCATGTTGAATACCAGCCAGCATGGATGAGCAGGCAGTTCAGGACCTGCAGGCATGCATGAAGGATTTTGATGCTGAGCCCTTTGACATCTCCTCACCTAAACTGAGGTCACTACAGTCTGGCCTGGTTGCCTCACCGGAGTTAGTGCATGACCTCAAGACCGCACTTCCTCATGGCCAAGCTCAAGCTGGAACCCTCATGCAACAGCGAGTGTTCACCAAGATCAAGCCTCTCACTGCAATTATCCACAGGAACAAGAAGCTGAATTTAGCTAGTGAAAGGATCTGTGCACTATCTGGTGCACTGATGAAGGTGGCCCAGATGGAGAGATCAGGGCTGGCAGCCCTGGTGGACCTTGAAGAGCAGTGCTTCTCAAAGTGTGGTCCGCGGACCACTGGTGGTCCGTGAGCGCCCCCTAGTGGTCCGTGAGTATATTGGTACAATTTGACATTTGATATAAGAAATACATTTATTTAAGTTGTTCGCACTCTCGCGAGAATATCTCCGCAATGGAACAAGCTTAAGTTTCACTTTTGATTGCATGATATAGCCCAGATAAACACCTTCATCAGACATGTTGCCACTTGTTTGTACCATTTTCAGGCGATTTGTAAAAAACGATGTGTTTTTGGAAATGTGTGGAGTTAGGTGGTCCGCGAGTGTTTTTTTATTGGTTAGGTGGTCCTTGGTATGAAAAAGTTTGAGAAACACTGTTGTAGAGGGATCAGGTCTGATCCAACTTGAATCAGCCCTTGATGGGAGAGTGACTGAGGAGCAGGGTTGGGAGGGTTACTTTGTAAATGTAATCAGTTACTGATTACTGAATACATGGCTCTGAAAGTAATCCGAATACAGTTACAGTTACGTGTCTTAAAAACGTAATCAGATTACTTTTAGATTACTTTTGGATTACTTTCTTTTTCCATCACAGATGGGTATGTTTTGGTGAACAGGAGACACAAAAAGCAAAAGGAAACTGAACGTGTTTTTACTGTTTTAAAGGCTTATCAAGAGCACAACTTAAACATAACATCTGAAACGATGCAACAACATAATACACTTTTTGAGAATGCAGCTTGGGATGTGAGGAGTGAGGGACACGGTTTAGAAAGGGCGTGTCACCTTCTCTCCTGTTAGTGTTGGCAGGACATGAATTAAAATGTCGAACTCAGACTTCATTTTAAGGACATTTCGGCCAGGGGTGTAGAGCTATATTTGTTTAAGCACCGGATTGGCAAAACAGATTGCACCAGTCTGCCTTGATCTATGAATTAATGTCCGTGACACTCACAGTATCTGCTGCCCACAGCTGTTATATAGAAGGAACACCTCCTTCACTTCATGAAATCTCTGCAGCACCAGGAGGCAGCGGGAGGGTTAACTCAGCCTCTGAGAAGCCGAGCGCGCAGTGCCTTTCACACACCGCCTTCGCTGTGTTTACCTTCAGAATCATAAGGCTAAAGAGCGACCGCAGGCTGATGTGTTTTAACCACACACACCTCTAAACACATACACGACTTAAACGCAGACTTTTGTTCCTCCATGTTTCGTTGTTATTGTTTCACTGAGCGGACCCGCCCCTTTTTTTTCAAACGCTCCCTTTTTTGGTCCATCTGCAGCGGTAAAAGTGTTTGTGCGCTGTGATGATTCGGCTATACCTTTAGTAATGAATATTAAATGTTGTGAGGAAATCTTTCCACCAATAATTCCAATAAGTAATCCAAAATGTATTCACTTCAGGTTTACGAAAGTAACTGTAATCAGATTACTCGTTTTTCAAATGTAACGCGAGCTGAATACAGTTACTTGATTTTTGTATTTACAACCCAACCCTGCTGAGGAGTGCCTTTCACTCTACAACCAACACACTCTCACTGCCTAAGCGTCCAATAGCGACGTTTGGTCAGTGTCCGTGGCGTCCAATTGTGACGCTCCTAGGCTCCTTCAGCGTCATAAAGGGACGCAAATAGCTTTCAACTGATTGCAATGTATTCCCATCTGCGTCGGGATTTGACGCTCATGGAAGCACGACATTCGTTTATGTCGGCTGCCCTTAAAGGCAATGTGAGCGTCCATTCCCATTGGATAACGGAGAATTGTACACCCGGAAGTAAGTATTCCTCTTACTGTTGATTGATTTTACAGTGATATCTGCACTACTCATCGACTAAAAAACACCAGATTATCCTTGTTAATTACACAACATTGATTGGTTTAAATTGTGTGCAATGCTTTTGTGTTTTTCCCCTTCGATTCGGAGAAACAAATATTTTTTCTGAGTAAAGGATGGCAGAAGACACTACACTACCCAGAATCCCCAGCTATCGTTTGGACTACACCATGTGCTCTGTTTGACAAACCCCGTTTTTTTCACCATTCATTCCATGGCTGGCGTCTATGTCACATGATCTTCAAATTTCTCCCTGCAGAAAAAGAAAACATGGCCGAACTTCGTTTTATTCTCGGTGGAAAATGCCTATTTTAAAGTTAGTTTGGCCATTATTATGCGTTTTGATGTCATTTGATGCGAGAAATATGAGTTGTTATTTCAGATTATGTGTACAGTGGATGTACATGATCTTTACTTCAGGAAATCGCGACGTTTTCATTGTTACCAAGGTGGTTGCTAGGGACGCTGCTATCGATATTATTTCTGTTATGTTGTGTAACTGTTTAATGGTGTTATCTTTATTGCTACCCCCTTCCCCGTCAATGTATAGTGTTGGTCCACAGCGCAAACATATTAGTTTAACAAAATCCGCATCTAAAGATAGCCTACATTATTTTCCCCTGTGCAATTCCAGTCTCACATCTCACAGCACATCGTCATTAACAAATACCGAAAACATTTAAAAAAAATAATAATAATACTTTATTCCGAGTGTGCTTGCTTTTCTCTTTGAAAGTCATCACATAACGGCATTGTAATACACGGTTCGGCTGCATTACATATTACATATCTGCCGTGGTTCTGTATTTATAGAGCCCTGATGAGAAGACCTCTAGACAAACATGAGGAACTGAAAACGTGACGTGGATCATAAATATATCAGCCTTTAAACAACATCTTACATTTCTTTTCACACAATACGTCTCCTTGCAGTATCAACACTAATTCGGCTCACTTTTACATTTGATCCAAGATAGGCTGTATTTACACCATAAAGGTGCACAGCTGATATAAAGGGACACCTGGTGGTTAAAGCATGTTATTGAATTTAATTATTTTTATTATTAGATATTAATACGATCCCTATAAAGTATATTCATTACTCGTTATTCTCTACTAATAGTTCATTAAAGACTGTATATAATGACTATTTTGCACATCCCTTTCAAGATTTCAAGATTTTCTAAGGTTTATTGACATATCATATACACAACTGTGGTGTAGTTCTGCACTGAATGAAACACTTGGATTGCAGGTTCCTCAATAGTCAAAAATGGATTTACTAAACTTAAAACGAGAGATGATTTTCATTTTCTACTTCTCAAAACAAAAAATAAAATCACTAGAAAACAGAAACAAAAAACCCCCCGTTTTTTCATATTCTTCTACCGGAAGTTGTCTTTCAAAATAAGAGCACAGATGAGGACGGTCAATCCGTGTATCCAAACATACATTTCCAAACATTTGGACTACCTATGTTGCAAATGTATTATCTTTTCAATTTACACAAGGCATCTATTGCACGTCTGTCCGTCCTGGGAGAGGGATCCCTCCTCATTTTCCCCTTTAAACTGTGGGTTTTCTCCGGAAGTTTTTCCTTGTACGATGTGAGGGTCTAAGGACAGAGGGTGTCGTATTGTCATACTGATATTCTGTACAAACTGTGAAGTCCACTGAGACAAATGTAACATTTGTGATATTGGGCTATATAAATAAACATTGATTGATTGATAAAAATATCCCCGATTCTTGGTTCTTCATAATTTTGTATATCATACCGTTTGATTTCGATAACAAACCAATGAATGCAAGCGAAGAGTCTGACTATTTTGATTTGTTAATCTACATTGACACAATATGTATAACAATGCTTTCCCTTATTTAGAAGACAACATTTAGCTTCACATCAAGGAAAGTCAATCAGACGGTAACGGGATGGTGAACATGTATCAGTGTCCCAGCCTGACTTGGACCAGAGATGTCGTTTCATGGTCAGATCCATAATTTGAAATACACAATACACAGGTGTTAAGGACACCCTGTATGATAAAAGGTTTTGTTTCTATCATTGTTGACATTTCACTTGAATAGTTATGGATCTCACCTGTTAAGTCATTTTTAGTTATATGAAGGCTACTTTTATAAATATAACATCTACATGTGTAGTTTGAACACTTATGACCTAGTGTTTGACCAAACATTTAGTAATGCTCGTTTACAAAACCAAAAAGAGAGAAATGCTGAAGGTTCAATGTTTTGCAGAACTGCCCAAAGTTGTAAATGCTTCATTTCAGAGTTGGTGTATGTAATGAGTGAAGCCAGCGTCCCTCACACAGCATTATGTTACGTATTTTAGGAAATTACATGATGGAACTTTACCTTTGACTGAAATACGTTTTCAAAAAAACAACCATTTTAAAGCTTGTTCACACAAGGAAAGCTAGTGTGAACACAAAATGTTCCATTTCAAAACCTACTAAGAAATGGTTGAGCAATGATGCCACCGTGTGGACACAAACCACACTATGACAACACTTCAAATGCCAAACATAAATTACATTTATAAATGTAGGAATTTAAAGTGTGCACTTTAAGTTAATTTGTCAGCACAATTTTTCTGTTTAAATGAAATGTCATTTCTCAATATGGACAGTTCACTCATTCACAAACCAAATGAGACTTCTCGAAGAGCCTGGAATAAAAAGCCTCTTGGGTAGTTGAAGGTTAACAAAAGCACAAACTATAAAGAGTCTCTGTTCAAAACTTTTATTAGAACTGTTTAAGTATGGTAGCGTGGAGGAGGAAAAGGAGGCAGCATTGGTATGGGCAAGTGAACATGGGGATGAAAAGGAGGATGGGGTGCCGGAGTGGGCGGGCAATCTGGTTTCACAGTGGTAGCTGGAGTGGCTGGATATTGGGGATAGGGAGGGGTCATAGGGTAAAGATGATAGTAAGGCATAGATGGTGGAAGCTGCGATGAGGGATTTTTAGCCTTTGGTTTAGTTGTAGTTGGTGTTGTCGCCGCAGTAGGTTTTGGCTTTGTAGCTCGATATTTGGGAGGATAAAGAGGATTAAAGGCAGGATACATCGGCATATATTGTGGAAACGGCATCTGAGGGTTTTGAGGCATCTCAGGGTTTTGAGGGAATTGAGGCATATCAGGGTTTTGAAGGAATTGAAGCATCTGAGGGAATTGAGGATTTTGAGGCATCTGAGGGTTTTGTGGCCTCTCAGGGTTTTGTGGCCTCTCAGGGAATTGAGGCATCCGAGGTATTTCAGAGAATTGAGGAATCTGAGGGTATTGAGGCCTCTGAGGGTATTGAGGGTATTGAGGGTATTGAGGCCTCTCAGGGAATTGAGGCCTCTCAGGGAATTGAGAAATCTAAGGGAATTGTGGCATTACAGGGTTTTGTGGCATCTCGGGGTTTTGTGGCATCTCGGGGTTTTGTGGCATCTCGGGGAATTGAGGCATATCAGGGAATTGAGGCATCCAAGGCATCTCATGGAATTGAGGCATCCGAGGCTTCTCAGGGAATTGAGGCATCTGAGGCATCTCAGGGAATTGAGGCATCTGAGGCATCTCAGGGAATTGAGGCATCTGAGGCATCTCAGGGAATTGAGGCATCTGAGGGTATTGAGGCATCTGAGCTACAGGGGAATTGGGGGAAGTCGTTTTGGAAGAAGGATTTGAGGCAGGTTTGGAACACCAGAGAGATACTGGAATTCCTTGCCAACGCATCGGGAGTACATAACTTCCACCCTTTGGGAGAAAAACATACAATTAGAAACAGCAAGGAATCACACAAACCTGTCAATGTTACAATCTGACTGTACAAGGCAAACGATTAATCTCATGCTACATCTTCTGAATAGATCATCATGATGCAACATATTTGAATGTCGGTCCCCATCCAAAAAACATAGTTAATCAGTACATTTGAAAGCAAGCGAAAAACAACTCGCATTTGAAAAGCTGAAGACACATTTTCGCTTGAGATCAATATGATGCAGATTAAACATTTAATTTGTTTGGCTCTCATTAAACCATTCATAACTATAACAATTCACAGCAATAGCCATCGTTTTTTTAAACTCACTTCAAATCAGTTTCACATTACCTCTTGAACCATGTTGCAGCCATCATAGGAAACCAACATGACAAATGCATGTGAGTTCCTCTGCATGCTGTAGCCACAGGTAGACGGGACCTGGGACAGAGGCATTGGAGGTGCATTTCCTGTGGGGTAAAAAGGTTCAGTGTTTATATCATTGGTAGAGATAAATCAAGTCTACATTTAGGATATTATGGCTATTAATGTACCTTGTTCTACTGCAAATTGTGACGCTCCTGGTTCCACCACTCTGAACTTCAACTGGCCCGAACCACACTGCAGTGAGGGCGACATGCTCTTCCATGATGAGCCTTTGGGACTGGCGACTTGTGTTGGGCTCATTCAGCCTGAAGGCGAATATAATATACATATTTTTAAATAGTTTGTACTTTAAAGAGATGCAAAACAATTCAAGCAAAATAACAAACCCTTCAATACGTAATCAACATATTTTTACCTGCAGCATCTGCTTGATAAGCACCTTCATCCTCCTCATAAGCGTTTGAGGATGACTTATTGGTCCCGTCTGTGACTTGAGAATCAAGTCCTGACCCTTTTTCAAAAGCTCTCCCGAAAACAATTGTCCCCTCTTGGAACCCATTTGTTGTATCGGCATCTTTTCTCCCATCTTTTCTCCCATCTTGCGCAAAATAACACATCAGAATAACAGCTGCAGCCAGGTAAATACCAGCGCCTTTTCTTTTGCGTATCATCCTGTTGCACATGACTGCTGGTAATGTGAAGAGATGAGATAACTTTCTTTGCCGCAACTATTTGAGCATCAGCATGTGCTGTGACAACCAATACAGCTGTGATAGGTGCTCATAGGATTCCCATTCTGTAAAATCAAACTCACTGCGGGTGGAGAGCACTTGGCAATGACACACGAGACAGGGCTTTTAATACTGACACATATTACCACCAGGCAGCCAATCAACAAGGCAGGTGCAGCCTCAGCTAATGCTTGCACCTGTGTTCAATTAGCTTGCAACAGGTGGGCCTCGTTAAGACTTGTCTAACGTCTACAAAGTAAGCCCTGTATATTGATCATGTAGATTAGGGGTGCCCAATACGTCGATCGCAAAGGTCGTGTGGGTAGATTGCATGACATTGAAGCGCAAATGTATGCGCTTAAAGGAATGGTATGCTCATGACACTCATTTTTAAATAATTATCATCCGATAAAACAGACCAGTCTCTGCCAGTCTTTTTTTTTTTTTTTTAATCCGACGACATTATCAGTGATTTTAAACTGATTATATACCGAAATAACATCAACACTGTGGGCGCCGCCATTTTCCGGACGTGACGTAAACCATGCGTTTGGTTTTCGAAGACACGTTGATCTCCATGTTATTTACTGTAGTTTCTCTCTTCAAATATGCCTCACTGTATCGCAAAATATTGCCACAATTCTGATAGGAACAATCCACGGAATGCTCGGTTCCATCTGTTGCCAAAAGGTAAGCGTAAGAAGTACATTCGGAGGCAGTGGCTAGCGAAATGTGGCCGGCCCGAACCGAGAGATTTACAGGCTCATGTATGCAGCGAACATTTCAAATCCCGTGTGCCTGTTCTGTTGCTGATAGCTTATTAACTTAAACTTAATCGATCGTCTTAAAACTCTTGATCACGGCAACTGCCTGACGTTGTAAACACACGTTACTACAGCTTAAGCACTCACAACTCTCCTTCTCTTAGCGACTGTAACTCCACAGTTGCCTACACTCTTTTCGGGTTTGCTAACGGTAGCTACTTTAGCTTGATAGCTAGCCATGGCTCTTTCCCCACCTTCTGGTGCTATTTCCTGCTCTTCCTGTCTCATGTTTGGTTACTTCCCGGCCTCCCTTACTGGTAAGGATACATGTGTTAAATGTAGTATAGTTGTTAGGTTGGAGGCGGGAATCATAGCCATAGAAGCCCGGCTCCGCATCTTAGAAAGTAACTCAGTTAAAGTAAAGCCCATGTTAGCATGTGCGGACCGGCAAAATGTAGCTCCTCTTAGCCGTCCCCCGGCAACTCCCGAGCAGCAGGGAGGCTGGGTGACTGTTCAGAAGGGGCATAACGCGAAACCCGCAGGTCCCCACCAACCCGTTCACGTATCTAACAGATATTCCCCACTCAGCGAGACACCCGCTGAGAAGCCAACTCTGGTTATTGGTAGCTCTATTATGAGACACGTGAATTTAGAGACCGAAGCCTCCACAGTCACATGCATTCCGGGGGCCAGAGCGGGCGACGTTGAGGCGCATCTTAAACTGCTGGCTAAAGATAAACGTAAATACAGTAGGATTGTTATTCACGTCGGTGGTAATGATGTTCGTTTACGCCAATCAGAATGCACAAAACTTAATGTGGAGTCGGTGTGTAGTTATGCTAAAACAATGTCGGACACCGTAATCTTCTCTGGTCCCCTCCCCAATCTGATCAATGATGACATGTATAGCCGCATGTCATCATTTCAGCGCTGGTTGTCTTGGTGGTGCCCAGCAAACAATGTGGGCTTCGTAAATAATTGGACAGCCTTCTGGGGAAAACCTGGTCTGATTAAGAGAGACGGCATTCACCCTACTTTGAAAGGTGCAGATCTCATTTCGGCAAACATTTCAGGGCTTTGTGGACGTAATCCATGACAAACTGGAGTTGAGACCAGGAGGCAGAGTCGCAGTCTTACACGCTTCTCTGCGCTCTCTCCTAGGCAGTCACCCATAGGAATCCCGAACCCAATAAAATACCCAATATTAGCGGTGTGTGTGTCTGCCCAAGGACAATTTAAGGTAAAACCTAATAGAGGTGTCATACATAATAACCTAATAAAAGTAAATGTAACAACTACTACAGTGCAACAAAACAGGAAGATTAAATGTGGTCTCTTAAACATAAGATCTCTAGCATCTAAAGCAATATTGGTAAATGATTTAATATCAGATTATAATATTGATATATGCTGTCTCACTGAAACTTGGTTGAGACATGAAGAATATGTCAGCATAAATGAGGCCACTCCACCCAGCCATGTCAACACTCATATTGCTCGAGGCACGGGCCGAGGAGGTGGAGTTGCAGCAATCTTTGACTCAAGTTTACTTATCAATACTAAACCAAAATGTAATTATACCTCTTTTGAAAGCCTCGTTTTTAGTCTTACGCATCCGACCTGGAAAACTTTGCAGCCAATCTTATTTGTTACAGTGTATCGTGCACCAGGTCCTTATTCAGAATTCTTATCAGAATTCTCTGAGTTTTTATCAACTTTGGTTCTTAAAACAGACAAAGTAATTATCGTAGGTGACTTTAATATTCATGTTGACGATGATAAAAATAGCCTTACTGTTGCATTTAACTCTATATTAGATTCTGTTGGTTTCTGTCAGAGTGTAAATAAACCAACCCACTGTTATAATCACACTCTCGACCTTGTTCTGACTTATGGTATTGAAATTGAGCAACTATTAGTCGAACCGCATAATCCTGCTTTATCCGACCATTTCTTAGTAACTTTTGAAGTACTGTTACTAGACTACAAAGCATTAGTCAAAAGCTCTTGCAGCAGAAACCTATCTGTTAGTGCTATAGCCACATTTAAGGAAGAGATTCAACCAATACTTAACTCGATAGCATGTCTGCATGTAGGGGAGGAAACTTATACAAAATGTACACCACCCCAAATTGATCATGTTGTTGATAGTGCTATAGATGCGCTGCGAATAAAATTAGATTCTGTTGCTCCTTTGAAAAAGAAGAAAATAAAACAACATAGATTAGCTCCATGGCATAATGCCGAAACCCGCAAAATAAAGCAAAAGTCTAGACAACTTGAAAGGATATGGCGTTCCACTAAACTTGAAGAATCTCGTTTAATTTGGCATATTACTCTCAATGAATATAAGAAAGCACTGCGTAAAGCGAGAGCAGCCTACTACTCTTCATTAATAGATGAGAATAAGAATAATGCAAGATTTCTTTTCAGCACTGTAGCCAGGCTGACAGAGAGCCACAGCTCGATTGAGCCTTCTATTCCCTTAGCACTCAGTAGTAATGATTTTATGTGCTTTTTTAACGATAAAATTGTTACTCTTAGAAACAAAATTAATGACCTCTTGCCTTCGACCAGTATAGTGTTATCAACAGCTCCCGGAATCGTAAGTTCTAATATTACACTAGATAGTAAACTAGAATGCTTTTCAGCCATTAACCTTGAACAATTACATTCAATGATTCTCTCTTCTAAACCATCAACGTGTATGTTAGACCCAATTCCAACTAAGCTGTTGAAGGAAGTTTTTCCATTAATTAGCACTTCTTTATTAAATATTATGAATATGTCTTTATTATCAGGCTATGTTCCACAATCATTCAAAGTAGCAGTGATAAAACCGCTTCTTAAAAAGCACAACCTCGATCCAGAGGTTTTAGCCAACTATAGACCTATTTCTAATCTTCCGTTCCTCTCAAAAATTCTTGAGAAAGCGGTCGCAAAACAGTTGTGTGATTACTTAAAAAACAATGATTTATTTGAAGATTTTCAGTCTGGCTTTAGAACACATCATAGCACAGAGACAGCTCTGGTTAAAGTCACAAATGATATTCTAATAGCCTCAGACAAGGGACTTGTCTCTATTCTTGTTTTGCTCGATCTTAGTGCTGCATTTGATACTATCGACCATGATATCCTATTGCAAAGACTAGAGCACTTAGTTGGCATACAGGGAACTGCTTTAGGCTGGTTTAGGTCCTATCTATCTGAACGCTCTCAGTTTGTACGTGTTAACGATGAATCTTCCACGCAAACTAAAGTTAGCCATGGAGTGCCACAGGGCTCAGTGCTCGGACCTATTTTGTTCACATTATATATGCTTCCGTTAGGCAATATTATAAGGAATCATTCTGTAAACTTTCATTGTTATGCGGATGATACTCAACTATATTTATCAATCAAGCCTGATGAAATTAATCATCTAAATAAAATTCAAGACTGCCTTAAGGACTTAAAAACGTGGATGACCTTAAACTTTTTGATGTTAAACACGACCAAAACTGAAGTTATTGTACTTGGCCCGAAGAATCTACGAAACAAATTATCTAAAGACATACTAACTATGGATGGCATTAATTTGGCCTCCAGTGAGACTGTAAGGAATCTTGGTGTTATATTTGATCAGGATTTATCCTTTAACGCCCACATAAAATCAATTTCAAGGACCGCCTACTTCCATCTACGTAACATTGCAAAAATCAGGCATATCTTGCCTCAAAACGATGCAGAGAAACTAGTCCATGCATTTGTTACTTCTAGGCTGGATTATTGTAACTCTTTATTATCAGGGAGTACCAAGAAGTCAATCAAGTCGCTTCAGCTGATTCAAAATGCTGCGGCTCGTGTACTAACCAGAGTTAGGAAAAGGGACCACATTACTCCTGTTCTGGCTGCCTTACACTGGCTCCCTATAGAACACAGGATAGAATTTAAAATTCTTCTTCTCGCCTACAAAGCCCTTAATGGGCAGGCGCCATCTTACCTTAAAGAACTCATTATACCCTACTGTCCTACTAGGGCATTGCGTTCCAAGAATGCAGGGTTGTTGGTTGTTCCTAGAATCTTTAAAAGTACAATGGGAGCCAGAGCCTTTTCTTATCAAGCTCCACATTTGTGGAATCAGCTTCCAGTTTGTGTTCGGGCGGCAGACACCCTATCCGTTTTTAAGAGTGCGCTTAAGACCTTCCTTTTTGATAAAGCTTATAGTTAGGGCTGATTAGATTCAGCCCCTAGTTTTGCTGATATAGGCTTAGTTTGTCGGGGGACATCTTACTTCTTCCTTCTCTCTGTCTATACCCGTGTACACTCATGTTCCGATTAACCCAGCTTCCCCAAATGTCTTTCTTTTTGGTGTCTATATACGCTGGGATCCGGAGTCATGGATGATCCTGCGGTCCTGTGTCCTGGATCGCGAGCGCTGGATCTTGAGTCGTGGCTGTGGTCCTGGATCATAGGTCCTGGATGGATATCCTCGTGGATTCATCTTCCTATTATACACACATGCATTTCCAAACATTTGGACTACCTATGTTGCAAATGTATTATCTTTTCAATTTACACACGGCATCTATTGCACGTCTGTCCGTCCTGGGAGAGGGATCCCTCCTCTGTTGCTCTCCCTGAGGTTTCTCCCATTTTTCCCTTTAAACTGGGTTTTCTTTGGAAGTTTTTCCTTGTACGATGTGAGGGTCTAAGGACAGAGGGTGTCGTATTGTCATACTGATATTCTGTACACACTGTGAAGACCACTGAGACAAATGTAACATTTGTGATATTGGGCTATATAAATAAACATTGATTGATTGATTGATTGAAATATCCGGACGACTACTCTGAGAGTATGATAAAACATAACATGGGATTTATGGAACAACCATTACTTAAAGGAGACCTATCATGCTATATTTAAATGATATAGTGTATGACCATACCTATATAAGGTATATTTATACATTTTATTTTTCAAAATACCAAACAGATCATTTTTTAGACATGCCTCGTTTCGCTCATTTTCGCTCTATTCCAAGCCCGTCTTTGAAAATTCTGAGCAGCAGCTGACCACACCCCCCTGCAGAAGAGCAGGCATGAGCCAGCGAGAGTCACGTTACCATGCTTGCTGTGATTACGAGTGTCGAATAAACATGTAATCTCAGAGCAATGCATGTGTTCAAGCATATTATCAATTTGATCCAGAAACTGACCCTGAAGCAGCGGAGGTTTTGGTGGAGGTGCAAAAATCTCGGTTGCAGCAGGATGTTTCTGAATGGTTAACTGACAAGCTGTTGTCCCTATTTATTTTACTCTGTTACGATGCTTGCTCCTTATTCCGTTCATATTTTGGCTAATTAGCAAGAATGCAATGTGTACAGTTTGTAACGCAAAAACAGCGATATATATTTATAAAGGGAGACATTCATATTTTCAGCATATATACAATGGCCTCATTGCGTTTATTAATAGTTTACAGTCCTTTTCTTCCAACATCGTGCAACAACCGTTGGAAAGTTGAATAACTTTTGATAGCTTTACTAAGTTGTCTGTTTTAATACATTTTTCACATGTCATTCAATATATATTTATCACAATGTGTCAAGACGGATGCAGTAACTTGAGGACTCTGTCACCTGTATGGTGGACCATCCTGGATTGGAGCCTGTGTGCCTAAATGTGTTCTCCCTGCAGAATGCGTTGCATATTTACAGAGCTGAACATGGTGGACTACAGTTGAGGCAAATAGAGCAGTGAGTGGTTTGTTTGTTTTGCCTGAAATTGTAAAACGAATGCTAATATTGTTCATGGAAATAAATACTGGTGTATATGGCTTTATGCAATCTTTCATTCTGTCATTGTACTATTATATACTACACAGCAATGGCATAACACACCCATGTGTACGACAAAAAGGTCCACACACACACAACCTTATGCTTTTGAAATCAGAATATTCTTTACCCATCCAAACATGAATAATCACGACACATTTTGATATCAACTTGGAACTTTATTGTCAAAATCAACGGTTAAAAAAACCCATAAAAAAAAACTAAATGTAGCCTACTTGTATTTTGTATAAATGACACTAAATATTTTTACAGAAGCTTTGTGAGCTGGTGCTGGGGCTTCCTTGGACGCAGGATCAGAGTGGTGATTCCGGCCTGCGTTGTCCTCAGGATACGCAGGGAGTTTCCTGATCCGTGAAATGTCGATGTTGGGTTCAGACAGCAGCCAAATTGAACCGTGTAGCATACCCGGCGATGACCTCCTCCCTGTCAGGTCGCTCATAATGGTGCAGGGTCCACAAAGACTTGGTCGAAGATGAGGTCCATCAAGTTGGCCACGTAGGGCTGTGCAATGGTAAAAAAAAGCACAACAAAAAATGTGGTTTAGATTAGTATATGCATGTAAAAAACTGAAACTTCTTTCTAATTTTTTTATTTTATATTTGTAAATAGTTGTATAATAAATATTTTAAACACTTACGGAATGTGGGGTCAGTCTTTACTGGTTTTGCTCTGCATTCTCCCTTCCTGGCCTTTGGGAACTGCAGTTTATACAGAGGGATTCCAGTGGATGTAGTGGCTTGTGCACGCTCAGCGTTTTCATTGTAGTGCAGGGCTGCCAGGTACAGTCTTTCATTTCCG
Source organism: Pseudochaenichthys georgianus (assembly GCF_902827115.2). Taxonomy (NCBI): domain Eukaryota; kingdom Metazoa; phylum Chordata; class Actinopteri; order Perciformes; family Channichthyidae; genus Pseudochaenichthys; species Pseudochaenichthys georgianus. The sequence continues at coordinate 12,470,820 of NC_047523.1, forward strand.
CCATGATAAAAAAAAATGTAAATAATAGCAAAGGATGTACAAATTGTCACGAATTAGTAAGTATGTGAGGTGCTGGCCTGTAAAGAAGAACACATAGTTAGAACAAAATCATCTCAACTTAGTATTCAGGATGAGAAAATACTATTTGGATAAATATAGTCTGAAATCCCAAAAGATGGGGCTAAAACTCTCTATTTAGCAAAACTCTCTATTTAGCAAAGCTCTCTATTTAGCAAAGCTCTTTGCTTAGCCTTTTCCAATCTGAGTTAGTTTTGAACCGTAACGTGCATGCTGTGTTTCTGACTCAATGCAGGTGATGTGTTGGAGAGGGGCTGAGCTCAGTAGACTGACTGTAATGAGTGCTAGCCACTAATTAGCCTGTTGCTAGAGGTAAGGCCTTGTCAACAACAACAGACCAACGGGGCTTTAGCTCAGTTGTACTCGTGGTGTGTGTCCCCCCTCACATACATACACAGTGTTGTATCCTAACACACCCCCATTTATATTCATGTGCTCAAACAAGTAAACACACAAAAGCTTTTACATATAACGCTGCAAAAAACGGCATGTCTCATTAGCGTAGCGTAGCTTAGCTTACAGATCGATGATATCTGATCGTTCTTACAGACTACAATCACAAAAGCGTTTACATATAACGCTGGAAAAAACGGCACTTGCCTACAGAAGATTACGTTTGTTATTATAACTTACTCAATATGATTGTAGAGGATACAAAATACTAATAAATAGGAGAATAAATACTTGTGTTATCGCCTAGGGCGTGGCTTTACAGCCTTCACACAGATCGCCATTACGGCAGTATGTCTGAACATGTTAGCAAATGCCTGATAATTCAAATGACAAAGCAAATACTGCGGAGCGTACAAAATAAAATGCTACAAAAATATATAAACACCTAACCGATTACTATTTGGGTTTGAGGCGACATTTATACGGCGAAGCTACATGCTACATGCTACAAGCTAGAGATAGCTTTATCAGGAAAAACACCGCTAAATAAAAACTTACAGCTTCAAAATTGGATGTGTCCTCACTGGCCTGGTCCCGGATGGTTGGTATTGATCCCGGGTTTAGCATTACTTTGGAGGCATATCCGTGTTGGACTTGAGACAAGTTCATAAACATGTCCGTCGTAAAATGTTTGGAACACACAAACAGAAATCTGCCGTGGTCTTCTGGCACATGTCCCTTGTAAATGAAGTCTAACCACAGATTAATTTCTTTTTCCACTGATGGCATTGCATGCAGTCCCCTGTCCCGAGTCTTGCAGCCAACAACAGCACAACGTTTAACTATCTTAGACATCCTGGCAAGAGCAGGCAAAAACACAGATGTGGGTTGATTTAGCCTGCCGATAGCCTATATGCGAATGAGAGGTTTGGCAATGCACGTGTCCGTGGCTCATTCCCCTGATAGGTGGAGAGTTGACCAATAAGCCGAGGACTTCTCTGTGACGTAGAAAAGTATTGAAATCTGGATCCGTTTTTTTCAGATCCATTGCAGCCCCATTTTTAGAGATTTGGCGAAGGAGGAAAATAGAGAGGGTTGTGTTTTCTGACACTTGGTGAGTTCCCTGGAACACCGGGGACACATATTCATGTATAAAAGACGTACAAAGGTGCATTTTGCATGATAGGTCCCCTTTAATGGAGATGCAGTACCATCGGTCTTTCTGGTGTCATCACCGACCAGGACACCAGTTCGGCCAGTTGAGAAATCGCCCTCTGCAAGTGTGAAGCGACGGAGGAGCAGAAGTAGTGCTCGGAGTAAGAATAAGGTATGTTATAGCGCATTTCCATTGCAGCGGCTAGCCCCGTTTTAACGTCCTTTAGCGTCCAGGCCAGGACAGTTTTTGGTGGCCTTTCCATATAGCGTAGTACCGGCTAGTGTGTATTTGCCCCCAGTTTTTTCCGGCCCCATAAAATCGTGATTCTATGGCCAGGGACAATGAAGCTGAGTATGCTAAACTAGAGAGGGAATCGCTAGCAAGGGTGGTACTACATGCATACATATAGTATCTTATATCATCTTCCTATTATACACACATGCATTTCCAAACATTTTGACTACCTATGTTGCACATGTATTATCTTTTCAATGTACACGCGGCATCTATTGCACGTCTGTCCGTCCTGGGAGAGGGATCCCTCCTCTGCTGCTCTCCCTGAGGTTTCTCCCATGTTCCCTTTAAACTGTGGGTTTTCTTCGGAAGTTTTTCCTTGTACGATGTGAGGGTCTAAGGACAGAGGGTGTCGTATTGTCATACTGATATGTATGGCTGAATTCCCCCATCCAATCTCTTCACATTGGTCAAAACTTCTTCCTCTGCTGACGAGTCCGAACTCAAATACTCCGCCATGTTTCCGTGTGTTGACAAAGTGAACGCATGGATGACGTCACAACCATCACGTGACTACTGAAAATGGCAAAAATGGCGGCGGCCAGACGGAATATACAGGTTTTGATAAAACAGAGCTATAAAATCATTATTTACCGGGGAATATCGCTGATTTCTTCAGGGTATGGTTTAAACATAATGTTTCACTAAATACTGAAGTTTTCATTAATTATCTAATGAGTGGACCATTCCTTTAAGAGGCGCTATTGGTGTAAGCGCTCCACAGTTTCTCTGCCGCTGTGAGGTTCCGCGCTCACAGTTCACTAGCACCGTTGGTTTCAAAGGCATACCAACTATTACAAATCCAATCCAACTCACTTTATTTGTATAGCACATATGAAAAACAGAGGGTTTACCAAAGTGCTTAACACCAAACATAACATTATAATAAAATATAATAATAGAAGAAAGGCACACATAAGAATTAATACACAGTACATAAAGGCTATGGACATACAATAAAAGCATACAAATCGATAAAACATAGCTCAGACTGACTCGAAAGCGAGGGAAAAGAGGTGGGTCTTTAGGCGAGACTTAAAAGTTTGTAGGGTGGGCGACAATTTGAAATGGGGGGCAGGTCGTTCCACAGCCTGGGGGCTACCGCTGAGAAGGCTCGATATACAAACTGTTCAACCTACAGAGATGACAAAAAGTGTTCTTCCAAATACAAAAAAGGCTCTGTATACGCTGTCTCGCGGTCAGTGTATGTTTTGGTCATTGGATTTTCTTTTCACAAATGGGTATTCAAAAACAAAAAACGACTGGATATTTGATTTTTGTTTTCAAATTGAAAAACAAAAATTGAAATACAAGGCGTTTTTCTTTATCATGGTCAAAAATGGATTTACTAAAGTTAAAACGAGGGATGATTTTCATTTTCTACTTCTCAAAACAAAAAATAAAATCACTAGAAAACAGAAACAAAAAACCCCCCGTTTTTTCATATTCTTCTACTGGAAGTTGTCTTTCAAAATAAGAGCACAGATGAGGACGGTCAATCCGTGTATCTACGGTCCATTTGTTTTCACAACGAAAACAGCGAAGACACATATTGAGCCCAGAAAATGAATGTTATTAAGGGCTGTAGATATAATAGGCCTATGTCTAAAATGGACAACATTGTTTGGAGATTTCAACTATACAGCGATTCTGCACTGCGGTCAGCTCAGCCGTCTCTCGAGTTTGTTATTATTTTTTCTGCCAATAGTTGTGAGATCGATCCTGTTGTACTCAGTAGGCTAGTAGTGAAACTACTCCCACAACAAGTACTATGAAGTACTTACTGTACTTACTGTGTACTTTTTGAGTAATCCTCTGTCAATTTCCCCTCTTGAGAACAAGAATGCATGTTTCTCTGCTATTTTGAATCAGCGTTAAAACACCTTTCTTCATGAGACTGATATTGTTGGACAGAGTATTTTAAGAGGATATGGAGGTAGACATGATATCAGCAATACTGCCAGTCAGTAGTCCGGCAGCTGCATTTTTACCCCTTGGAAAGTCTTGCCCGCTATTTAAATTGACTTTGATTGAAGTTAATAACAATATTGATATTATATAGATATAGCCATATTGTGGTGATTGACATTATTCACCCACGGATCTATGGGTTGGGGTATTGTTCCGCACAGACATTTGAGTGAGCCGGACTTCCTGTTTCCGCCGGTCTTCGCTTCCCGGGCATGAAGTTGTTTACATGTGTGTTCAGATGCTAAATAAAAGGATAGCTTGTAACTTTGATACCCCGCCTCCGACTCCCGTCTCTCGGCACTACATTGGTGACCCCGACATAAGTCTCTTTGAAGGATCCGAGACTGAACCGAGCATGACAAGTAACGCCGTTTTTTTCAAACTGCCGGAGTTTTGGGAGACATCTGCGGCTGCATGGTTCGCTCAAGCGGAGGCTCAGTTCGCCACGGCCCACCTTTAACGTCCGCTAACAAGACCCCTCTCCTCGGCGCAGACTTCCTGTGCGCTCACGGACTGGAAGTGCGCTCACGGACTGCTGGTGGACGTCAAGAACAGCCGCCTGGTGGACGCACTGACGTTTGCCTCGTTCACGTGTACCCGCGGCGAGGCGTCATTCAGCGGGCTCTCCAGCTCACTCTCACAGGGCGACAAGTTCCAGCACCTTCTCAGTGAGTTTCCCGACTTGACGCAGCCCACCTTTTCCGCTGCCACTACCAAACACGGGGTAGAGCACCACATTGACACTGAAGGCCCCCCTGTCTACGCTAGGGCCCGGCGGCTCAACCCTGACATGCTGGCAGTCGCCAAGTCGGAGTTCGTCAACATGGAGCGTCTGGGCAACATCCGCCGCTCAGACAGCCCTTGGGCTTCGCCGCTTCACATGGTCCCTAAATCAGCCGGTGGCTGGCGACCGCTTGGTGACTACCGCCGCCTTAACGACGCCACTACGCCAGACCGCTACCCGGTCCCTCACATCCAGGACTTCTCTGCACACCTGGCGGGCAAGCTGGTTTTCTCCAAGGTGGATCTGGTGCGGGGGTACCACCAGGTTCCGGTGCACCCCTCGGACATCCCCAAAACTGCGGTAATTACGCCGTTTGGTCTTTTCGAGTTCCTGCGTATGCCGTTTGGACTTAAGAACGCAGCTCAGTCCTTTCAGCGGCTGATGGATTCAGCGCTCAGAGACATGCCATTCATCTTCGTCTATTTAGACGACATCCTGGTCGCCAGCTCCTCCTCCGAAGAGCACCAGGCACATCTCCGGGTCCTTTTCGCGAGGCTCAACCAACACGGCCTGATTATAAACCCGGTGAAGTGTCAGTTCGGGTTGTCCTCCATCCATTTCCTCGGGCACCTCATCAGCAAGGATGGGGCCGCCCCCCTCCCGTCGAAAGTGGAGGCCGTGTCTGCCTTTCCACGACCGCCTACAGCTCGGTGACGTTTTATCACCGGTTCATCCGCCGTGCGGCCCACACCATGCGCCCACTGTACGAGGCCCTCAGAGACAAGTCCCCCGGTCAGGCCATAGACTAGACGGCTGAAAGGGAGGTCGCTTTCAACGCCACCAAACCCGCCCTGAGCGAAGCCGCCATGTTTGCTCACCCGTCACACAGGGCCCCCATCGCTATCACCACCGACGCGTCTGACTACGCAGTGGGCGCGGTTCATGAACAATGGGTCGACGGCGCCTGGCAACCGACTTCGCTGCGCTTTCGTTCGTGGATCACGAGCCACTGACCTTCTGCATTTCCAAGGTGGCCGAGCCGTGGTCCGCCCGACAGCAACGGCCGCTTTCGTACATCTCCGAGTACACCACGGACATACGACACATCGCTGGCAAGGCTAACATGGTCGCGGACTGCCTCTCCAGAGCGGTCATCGGAGCTGTGCAGCTGGGCCTCGATTACCTCCGCATGGGCGCTGACATGGGCGCTGACCACGGGGTCCAGACCCTCAAGGCCTCGGTCACGGGATTACGCCTGGAGGAGGTCACGGTCGGTGACTCTGGCGCAAAGCTGTGGTGTGACGTCTCCATGGTCCAGCCTCGACCACTGGTCCCTGCGGACTGGCGTCGACCCATTTTTGAGGCGGTTCACAATCTTTCCCACCCCGGTAGGAAGCTGTCCGTGAAGTTGTTGTCGCAGAAGTTCGTGTGGCAGGGGCTTAAGAAGGACGTGAGGTCCTGGGTCGACTCATGCGTGGCCTGTCAACGGGCCAAAGTCCACCGCCATACTAGGGCCCCTTTTGAACTTTTTGCGGTTCCTGAGAGGAGGTTTGACCATGTCAATGTCGACCTCGTAGGTCCGCTTCCCCCCTCTCACGGTTTCACCTACCTGTTTATGATGGTGGACAGGACGACCTGCTGGCCCGAGGCCATTCCCCTCGCCTCGACATCAGCTTCCGATGTCACCCGCGCTTTCATCGGCACGTGGGTGGCGCGCTTCGGGACCCCGTCTGACCTCTCCTCTGACCGCGGTTCTCAGTTCACCTCGGAGCTGTGGAACGCTGTTGCTGTGGGTTCGGGGGTCAAGCTGCACCGCACCACCGCATATCACCCCCAGGCTAACGGAGTGTGTGAGCGGTTTCTCCGGTCCATGAAGGCGTCACTGCGTGCCGGCTTGACAGACAGCAACTGGGTGGATAAGCTCCCGTGGGTTATGCTCGGCCTCAGGTGTGCCCCCAAAGAAGACCTTCAGTCCTCGTCGGCGGAGCTCTTCTATGGCCAGACGCTACGGGTGCCCTGGGAATTCATTCCCACCACCACTGTGCCCTGGTCTGCAGCCAGGCAGCGCTCCTCCCTGCTGGAGACTGCCGGGACATTCACGCCCATCCCCACGTCGATTACGGTCGGCAGGTTTTGTTTTTATTCGCCACGACGCCCACCGCGGCCCCCTGACGACGGTCCGTTCAGGGTCATACGTCACGGGGACAAGAGCCTGGTGGTGGACGTTGGTGGCAGGCCTGAGACTGTGTCCATTGATCGGATTAAGCCTGCTCACGTGGACATTTCCAGGCCGTTGGAGTTGGCTCTGCCCCCACGTCGGGGCCGCCCTCCCATGGCCCGCCCCCTGTGGGGATGCCCTCGCCCTCGTTGGCGCCCCTGCCCTCGCCTGCGGCCCCGCCCTCCTCGGCCCCTGTGGTCCCTACGCGCCGGGGTCGGGTGTTACTTCCTCCCAGGCACGAGGATTTTGACTATGGGTGAATACTGGGGGGGCTTGTGTGGTGATTGACATTATTCACCCACGGATCTATGGGTTGGGGTATTGTTCCGCACGGACATTTGAGTGAGCCGGACTTCCTGTTTCCGCCGGTCTTCGCTTCCCGGGCATGAAGTTGTTTACATGTGTGTTCAGATGCTAAATAAAAGGATAGCTTGTAACTTTGATATCCCGTCTCTCGGCACTACACTATAGCATATTTGATGGAGTCTTTCTGAACACTTTTAAAATAAAATACTGCAAATTAAGAATATTTGTAATGTTATGCACAGATAGTGCCTTAACTTACATACCGTAACTGTACGTCCACACAGCAGCTTCAGAAGAATCTTCCACCGCTTCCAACGCTTCTCTGCCCATTGACTTTGAATGGGGATGACGTCACTTTGCCTCGCTTTTCGCCAAACTGCATTGTGGGGGAGCGAAGCGAAGATTTCCAGGATGTCCAAGATTTCCAGGATTCAAAAGTTGAGCAATGTTCAACTTTTGAAGCTGAGCTGGAAGCGACAGCCAATCAAACACGTTTATGCAAATCTGACAGTAGAAGCGCTAGCCAATCAAACCGCGTGTAAGCAGGGAGAACCAGACCGCAGTTCATTTCCTCATATTCCAAACGAGAAATTACGGTAGCAAATCACCCGGTTCTTTACGACCAGAACTATTAACCGGATACAAACCGGAGGAACCAGGCATGGAGGGAGGTGGCAGAGACAGTGGGTGAAACTTGGGGAGTTTATATATATTGCTCGCATAAAATCCCCGGGGTTTTTTGCTTTGTATGTCGGGGGCGGGAGATTCATGTGATTGGTTGTTGGTCGCATTGCTCGCAAAAAATCCCCAAGCTGTCAGACACGCCCAGCTCCAAGATTTTCAAGATTTTTGAAAAGCTGCTGTGTGGACGTACCGTAACAGAAGAGCTCTGTGGCTTCAGGCTTGATCGCCGTTCAAATGACAGCGTTGGCTTCCCCAAAAGTGGGCGGGGCTGTAAAGTGACGTAGATTTTACTCTCATCTATTTTTCAAAACCATTCTATTTATTCTAACGCACATTTTATATGCCAGTGTTTTATCTTTTTAGTTATTTGTTTTTATTTTAAATCGTATAGTGTCAGACTTTTTTTGCCGTCTGTGAGGAAAATAAATGGGGCTTAGAGCCTCAAAATACTGAAATCTGTATTTTTGAAAATCTTTTTTTCCTTCCAATTTGTTATTCTTTTCTAAATAACACACTGTTATTTACTCAACAATAACCTTGTTTTTATTTATTCGTTTAATTCTATGATCTTGGGCTTTTTAGCATGCTTTTTAGCAGTAAATAAAGTCACCGGAAACAGACGTAGGCCTATAAGGGACATTTCGAGCGATACACACCACAAACCCACTGAACAGATTAGGCAAGGCAAGGCAAGTTTATTTATATAGCACTTTTAAACACAAGGCAATTCAAAGTGCTTTACAAAAAATGAAAGACATTAAGAAAATGGCATTTAAAATCAGTCATTAAAAAGAAAAGCTAATAAAATAAACATTAAAAGAAAAAATACATGGATGAAAGTTACAGTGCAGTCTAAGATATAAATAGTTAAATTAAACATTAAAAGAAAAAATACATGGATAAAAGTTACAGTGCAGTCTAAGATATGAATAGTTCAATTAAAAGCAGCGACAAAAAGAAAAGTCTTCAGCCTGGATTTAAAAGTAGTCAGAGTTGCAGCGGACCTGCAGGTTTCTGGGAGTTTGTTCCAGATATTTGGAGCATAATAACTGAACGCTGCTTTACCATGTTTAGTTCTGACTCTGGGGACAGAAAGCTGACCAGACCTGAGAGATCTGGATGGTTCATAATTTAGCAGGAGGTCAGAAATGTATTTTGGGCCTAAACCATTCAGTGCTTTATAAACCAGCAGCAGTATTTTGAAATCTATTCTTTGACACACAGGAAGCCAGTGTAAAGACTTCAGAACAGGAGTGATGTGATCCACTTTCTTAGTGTTAGTGAGGACTCGAGCAGCGGCGTTCTGAATCAGCTGCAGCTTCCTAATAGATTTTTTAGTGAGACCTGTGAAGACAAAAGCATGGACAAGTTTTTACAAATCCTGCTGTGACATTAGTCTTTTAATTCTAGATATATTCTTTAGGTGATAGTAGGCTGATTTACTAACTGTTTTAATATGACTGTTGAAACTCAGGTCAGAGTCCATGACTACACCTAGATTTCTGGCTTTATCTGTTGTTTTGAACATTGCAGACTGAAGCTCAGCGCTCACTTTTATACGTTCTGCCTTGGCTCCAAAAACCATTACCTCAGTTTTATCTTTGTTTAATTGGAGAAAGTTCTGACACATCCAGTCATTGATTTGTTCAATGCACTTACTCAGTGTTTGAATTGGAGCATAGTCTCCTGGTGAAATAGTTAATTGTAAATTTGTGTGTCATCTGCATAGCTATGGTAACTTATTTTGTTGTTTTTCATTATCTGAGCCAGTGGTAGCATGTAGATGTTAAAGAGCAGAGGCCCCAAGATGGAGCCTTGAGGAACCCCACATGTCATATTTGTCAACTCAGATGTGTATTTACCTATAGAAACAAAGTTGTTTCTGTCCTTTAAGTAGGATTCAAACCAATTTAGAACTGTTTCCGAAAGTCCCACCCAGTTTTCCAGTCGGTCTAGTAATATGCTGTGGTCAACAGTGTCAAACGCAGCACTGAGATCTAATAATACTAACACTGAAGTTCTGCCACTGTCTGTGTTTAAGTGGATGTCATTAAAGACCTTTACAAGAGCAGTCTCAGTGCTGTGGTTTGGACGAAAGCCTGACTGGAACACATCGAAACAACTATTTAAATGCAAGAAATTACTCAACTGTTGAAATGATTTTACCTAGAAATGGCAGGTTTGATATGGGCCTGTTCATTACTGAAGCATGTAGATTATTCTTTTTTAAGAGCGGTTTAATGACTGCAGTTTTCAGGGCCTGTGGAAAAATACCTGAGTGAAGAGATTTGTTTACTATATGAAGTAGATCTGAGGCCATGCAACGAAAAATACTTGGAATAATATCAAGGCAGTAGGAGGAGGATTTCAGAAGATGAATAATGTCCTCTAGGTTTTTATCATTAATCTGATGGAATTGTGTCATGGTGTTTGAATTGATATTAGGTGGACATAGGGACAACACATTTGCCGTACCTGATGCAGAGGCACTGACTGCTTGTCTGATTTTCTGAATTTTGTCAGTGAATAAGGCAAAATCATTGCATGCCCTGGTGGATAGAAATTCAGAGGCTACTGACACTGGGGGGTTAGTTAGTCTGTCGACGGAAGCAAACAAGCCACGTGCATTGTTTTTGTTTTTGGTAATGATGTCAGAGAAGAAAGACTGTCGTGCGTTTTTCAATTCCAAATTATAAAGGCCAAGTCTCTCTGTTAGATTTCAAAGTGAACCTGGAGATTTGTTTTTCGCCACCTACGTTCAGCTTTTCGACACTTTTTTCTGCTCTCACGGTCATGGCCTTTCTCCATGGAGATATTTTCTTCCAAGTCACTTCCCTTACCTTAGTTGGAGCAATGGCATCTATACAATTTTTAATTTGTAATTAAAATGATCTACTAGCTCATTTACTGAGATGTTAGCAGGGGCAAGTGTGGAAGAAAAATTCTGAGTAAACATTTCCCTAGTATTTTCAGTTAACTATCGCTTTGTGGTTACCTCTTTTTGAACATTTTTGTGAACAGAAATAGAGCTCTCAAAGAACACACAGGAATGATCAGAGAGTGCAACATCAGTCACCACAACCGTAGAGATATTCAGACCCTTTGAGATAATTAAGTCCAGCGTGTGCCTCTTATTGTGCGTGGGCTCCGTCACATGCTGAGTCAGTCCATAGTTATCAAGAACACAAAACAGTTCTTTAGCCCCTCTGTCCTGGGGGTTGTCAACATGGATGTTAAAATCACCAACAATGACTAGACGGTCAAAGTCAATACACACTATAGACAGCAGTTCAGTAAAGTCATCAAAAAAGCTTGCACAGTATTTGGGTGGTCTATAGATATTTAGGAACAGAGCTCGAGAGGAGCATTTCAGCTGAAGGGTGTGGAAATTGATGTAAGGTATTATGCAGAAGAAGTGATGCAGCATATTTTTGGCATATTCATTTTAATGTCACCCATATATAGGAAGTGTATTGCATCATGTTAACCCTAATATATGTGTGGGTTTATACATTCCTGTGTGTTAATAGTTGAAGGAACAAAAAGTACATTTTTCCTCTTAAATATAGAGGTTTTTTATAGATTCCGTAGATTAGCGCACTAGTCTTTTTCTTTCACTTTTACCCTTTTATCAAAAGGGTGTTTTTAGGCTATTTTTGAGGAGGGAAGATGCAGAATTACTTGTGAGTTCTGTTTTGAGTGAAAAGATTACCCCTTTGAGTGTTTTTCTTGGTTAAACCATTGATAGGCTTTGCAAATTGCGAGGGACATTTTCGCCAGATATAATGGTTAAATTCTTCTTAAATTAATGATGCGCATCCTGCAGGCCTTGAGAATTGAGTCACACAGTTAAGAGAGACAATGGTCCTTCTGATTCTGGGTAAGCTGACTTCGGGTGGATGGAGGTTCAGAGAGGGCCGGGGGGGTATGAGGACACTTAAGCTCTGTTGGTTAGCTGGTCCTGAGGAGGTCATGAGATGATGACTGATAAATTCCCAACAAGTATGGCTTTCATAAAGGAAAACATATGGACTATTGTGTGATAAGCTACATGATAAGAATGTGTTTTGCTTCAAACTGAAACTGTTTGGTTCTCTGCTGGCACGCGCTGATTCACTGTGAGACAGCATCTTTGGTATCTCCCAATGAGATGACCGGAAAAGACGACCAGTTAACCCCACCCCTTCCTGTTTGTGTTGGTATGAAAGCCTGTTCAGCCTTTTGTTCGCTCTCTCTTCTCGCGCTGCCCAGACAGAAGGATCACAGCGCGTGAACCAGGGCAGGAGTACTCCTTACATTACGTATATGATTTTATATTGTATGGTAATGTATTATATTGTATTGCATTATTACCTTGTATAATTAAAACAGATTATTGTTTAACTGGTATCCTGGTGTCTTCTGATTTCCTCCCTGTTATGATTTTAAGCAGGACTCGCCAAAACGACACGCGGAGACGAGTTGGGTTGTAAAAACCTCTTACTCACAACAAGTAGTGATCCCGACGTGAGCGAGTGGGAGTTCAGAGGGAGTCACATCAGCAGACAGCGGACGAAGCTGTCCAGGGTGACACCTCGAAATACTTTCTGACAACTAAAAACAGAGAGAATACCAGGTAAGCACGGATACCCGTTACACTCAAAATCTGTGATTTGGATATATTCAAATTTTTAGAGTTGTCAGGAATATTTCTCAGTCATAGTCTTCACGCTAAAATAATGCAATGCATATTTTAGCATAGATAGGTAACTAACTAATAAAATTAATAAAGCAACGGTTAGGAACCTCGTGGATTTTTCAGAATCATACGACTGACTCGTTAGCTACACGTGAAGCGATGAGGAGTGTAAGACGAAGGTGAAAGGCCCGTGGGTTTTTTCAGAAATCAATACGGCTAGCTCATCGGGGAAGTTCAGTGGTTTCATAAAAGATTCCATAAAGAACAAAACAGAATAATGCTTTCCAGTCTCATAGGAAGCTGCTGTTGCATTATAAGTACAATCCAAGGGGTGATACGCAAATTTCAAAAAGCCATTTTGAAACAAACGGAATCTCGTTCTCTTGTTCTGTGGGGTTAATCTAGAAGGCTAAACATGACGATAAAGGATTCTGTTGACCTGGGTTTCGGCTCCATGAGAATGCTACATCGCTGAAAAGCCGTGTCGAAGCCCGTTCTAAGGTCGCATTATCTGTTGAAATAAACATCGCACCATAAAAAGCTGGATAGACTGTACGGGGAATAGTTTTCTGTGAATAATTACTAATATATAAGGGAGAAAAGTCAGATAAATACGCAAAGTTTAAGCTGGTTGCTCTCAGAAGCATCTTTCCCCTCAAGTGAGGTGGAACTCATTCCTGGTGAGGTGCCGCCATCTGCTGGACGTATTTTGTAGTATTTCTTGCATTATTACATTACATTTGACTGGCGCCTTTATCCGAAGCGACTCACAATAAGTGCGTTAGACTAGGAAAATACAATCAAAAAAACAAAACAGGATCATTAAAATATATCTGGGTTTATAGAGCCAAAACATTTCAAGTGCTACTCAACTGCCTTTCGATAAGCCAGTCCGTTGTTAGTATCATAAGTGCTTCTGTTAGTACTTCTTGGTTAATATAATATATATATATTAATATATATCATTCGAAGTGGAGGTGTAATACTTCAGTTTTTACACTCAAAATAGTTACACGTTTGGATTAAGGGCAGGGCAGTTAAATAAATACATTAACTACGTTAGGAGTAACGACAAGTATTGTCCATTATATAAATAAATACCACTGAACACATAGCAACCTAGTCAGATAAATAAGATACAATCACCATGGAGGGACAGTTTAAAAAAATGATTTACACGTCCCAATTCCCGGAAGTTTCCGAGAGCAATGGGGACAGACTGAGAGATTGATTCTCAGTGGACTCAAACAGGGAGACAAGAAGAAGGCTTGTGCCGACCTTGGGTTCCTCCATAAAAAAATGATAGAAGAAGACAGAGTGGGAGGAGATAACGCTCTAGGAAATTTAAGCTCAGCTCTAAATGTTTATGAACGACAGCTTGTAAAAAAACTTGGTGACCTAAACCAACAAAAGCACGGATTATTAGGCCGGGTGAAACTAAACAAAGAGAAGGAGGAGGTAGATAAAATACGGAGGCTTTGTCATAATGCAGCACTCGCCATGAACGGTGTAGCTGTTACCCCCTTCACAGCCAAAACTCCCCCAGTCCTGGTCGCGGTCCAAACCCCGACCCAGGGAGAGGAGTTTCAACGCTCTAGTAACCTTAGACCTCTCCTGTTCCCTCATGACAGTATAGGGACGCACGTGCCAGCACAACCACCTACACATGAAGACATACTTCACTTTATTGCAGAAGGTGTCAGAGGTTATGGGAGTATGAATAAAGAGGAAACCTCTGCTTCAAACAGGGAAGACATGGGGAGGCAAACTCTCAGCAGTGCTGTAAATGACATGTGCACTGTACAAAAGGCTGGCTCAGAAGAGAGGTCTCAGACAGGACCTATAGAGGATCCAGTTCTCCCCTTCAGTTCCCCCCTCACTTACCCGGATTTATTTAATCCACTTAAACAACCTCCCCCTTACTCTCCCCCTGTCCCAGACACACACCCCATGTCTAAACTACAGATGCCATGCCACTAACAAAAGGGTGCTATGGATCAGACCAAGAACAAGCAAGTGATAAGGGGGGTAACTTTACAATCATGGGAAATGTTTCACTGACTCCTTTAAGGAGTAGCTCTATTAAAAGAAGCGAAGGCAGCCCCACAGAGGCAGAATTACTCGCCATTGTAGAACGCCAAGAGGAGAGGGAGAGAGAGGATAGAGTACGATTTGACTATGACAGAAGGCAGTATGAGAAGAGAAGAAAGGAAGAGGGGAGAAGAAGTGATAAGAGAGACGAGGGGAGTGGGGGCAGTCAGGAGAGAGAGAGGGGCTATCACCAGGGGGCGGAAGAATTACTGGGACTTGAAAAGGAACGACAGAGTCAGAAGGGAAATGGAGGTAGAAGACAAGTAGAGGGAGACAGTCAAAACAGAGCAGAGGACAGCTCCTCTGAGGGAGAAAAATCAGGTGACGATCCTTTTAGAAGTAGAGAAGCCCAGACCCGCTATAAACCAAAAAGCAGGGGAGGAGCATCTGGAGATGATAGTGATAAGTTTTACTCTGAAGCAGAACACACCGAGTATAGAGATAGCTATCAGGACACTGCTCAGGAAGGGCGAGCAGAACAGAAACAGGAAAACTGCAGAAAAAAGAGGACAAAGATTAAGAGCATATCTCTGGAAGGAACAATCACTGATTGACTGATGTACAGGTTATTGGACTCCCCCGGGGGATGTTAAGATCCCATCACACCTCGGACAACCCCACATCTCATGCCTTTTTGGCCCCAGTATTACAGGCTCCTTTAGTGGTTCTCCCCAGCGGGAATATCACTTATCACCCATTCACACTAGGAGACATACATGCACTAGTTGACAAAATGCCGCTACCTACTGAGGGAGGGAGACAGTGGATGAGAAAGTTTGCGGATATGTCAGTAGGACAAACAATCTGCCTTGGAGATTGCATGAGGATATTAGCACAACAGACTTCCAGCTATGAGGTAGAGAGAGTTGAGGGAAGATCAGGTACAGG
This sequence comes from Pseudochaenichthys georgianus, assembly GCF_902827115.2. NCBI lineage: Eukaryota > Metazoa > Chordata > Actinopteri > Perciformes > Channichthyidae > Pseudochaenichthys > Pseudochaenichthys georgianus. The sequence continues at coordinate 12,486,301 of NC_047523.1, forward strand.
AAGAATGAGCAATGACAAGCCTATCTCTTCCAACGACATACACAGCTTGCTTAGCAAGGCAATGAGAGAACATTTCCCACAGACAGGAGGAGGTTACGGTTCACTGTCTTTCACATTCATACCTGGAGAGGCCGCAGCAACCATGTTGCTCAGGTCACGCCAACAATACACAGTAGCTACTGACTATAGTCCAGAAAATAATGACCAACATGTGCAGATGTTCCGTAAAACGATACTGGCAGCTGTACCTGCCGAGATTAAAGCTCTCATGGAGGACAACCCAGAGGCAGATCACCCAAACACGTAGACATGGGAGCGTCATTTGGCCCATCATTTAGGCAAATTTAACAAACAACTCAAGAAGAATAAAACCGAGGAGGAAGAGTTGAGAGTGCAACTACTCCGTACTCAGCTAGAAATAGCCCGTAAAACAGTTCAAAATGAGAAAAAGAGTGCCAAACAGCTGATTGTTCATCCCGTGGCGCCAGCAGAGCAGGCACCGGGGCCGCAAAACCCACAAGGGGGTTTTCCCAACCAAGGTCCGTCCTATAACCAGCCCCAATATGGCTACAATAATGGTTTTCAGCAGAGGGGCGGGTTTAGAGGCAGAGCTAGAGGTAGAGGAGGGTTTGGAACAGCTCCAGGAGAGAACCAATATCAGCAGCAGGTGTGCTTCACCTGTGGACAGGCCGACCACTGGTACAGGCGATGCCCACAGGGGCCCCCACCACAGAGAGGGCGGGGACAAGGGGGACAGAGAGGGCATGGACGAGGGTACACAGCAGACATGCCGTATTTCCAGAAACCCCATGAGGCAGCCCCACAAGCCCAACACCAAGACCAGGGTCACGTTGCACCCAATGCGATGGCCGCCCCCTATGGCCAGTTTGTGCAGTACGAACAAGACTATTACCCACCACAATGAGTTCGCCCAGGGAACCCAGAATGTACGGGCCTGGCGGATCCTTACATGGACATGACTGTAAAAAACTCGAAGCTACCATTCCTTGTTGATTCAGGAGCTAGATATTCAACTATCAACTCCCCCGTGTTCAACACGTCCATTTCAAGTAATAAAGTGTCAGTCATAGGGTTTTCGGGAGAAATAGAGCAAGTACCGCTCTCTACGCCATTAATCACCACAATAGCAGGCCAGATATTTTTCCATCAGTACATTCTGGCACCTCAAAGTCCGGCTAAACTCATGGGACGGGATGTTCTTATCAAAGCTAATGCCTCCATCCTCTGTTCCCCCGATGGACTGATAATATCGTTTCCAGACGGCACTCGCCTCAATTGTTCAATATCCACCATAAAGTCAGGTTCTCAGATGTTGTTGAGCCAATCCACAGAAGCAGATGCAACTCAGTATGCCACTATATACTGGGGGTTGCTCGACCGGCCCCAAGACAACACACCAGGACTATTTTCCATTTTTCAACAATGGAAGCCGTGGATTAACCTCCTCAGGCCTTATGGTTCCCCTCCAGACCCTCCCCATCTGACGCTAAAAAAGACGACCAAAGTTATGCATATGCGTATGACAAAGAGGTGGCTCTGTCCATTTGGGACGTAACCACAACCAATTTATTTGTGGGACAAGCGGGGGTGGCTGCATCTGTTGAACTCACTGATGAACAACTCTATTGGTACCGTATGTCAGCTGAAGCTACACCATACATTTCATTAGCTATCAGGAAGGGCTATGAAGCTAAGGAACTTGGTCCTATGGTCAAAACACTGCTAGAAGTAGAGGATTGGGAACCAACACAAATAGCAGCACTCACATACACAAAGCTTATGCTCTAAACATTTGCACTCAAGAATGCATCTTCATGGAGATACACGAAGTGGATAGACATCATGGTAGAGAGAAGACTGACCAGTCATTCACTGATGACATGTTGCGTGACCTCCCGTCTGACCTGTGGTCATCTGACTCTCATGACGTAGGTTTCTGCTCAAAGGCTGCACCAATAACATTTGAGGTGAGCAGCTCTATACCTATAAATCTATCACAGTATCCTGTTAAACCACAGGCCAAAGGGGGTATCAGCAAGGCAGTTGAGGGACTAAAGAGAGCGGGGGTGTTGGAACCCTCAAAAAGCGAGTGGAACACTCCAATACTCCCGGTAGCAAAACCTAGCGGGGAGTACAGAATGGCTCATGATTTGAGGACCATTAATGCTATCACCACTACAGCGCTGGTACCAGTGCCTAACCCATACACAGCTATCTGTAATATCTCACCTGAACATACATGGTTCACTTGTATTGACCTGGCCAACGCTTTCTTCTGCATACCTCTAGCAGAGAGTATGAGACCTATTTTTTTCATTTACAATGGGGGGGGGGGGGGGGGGGGGGGGGGACTACAGTACACTAGACCAGTGGTTCCCAAACTTTTTGTGCCCAAGGCACACCAAAGGACAAGTAAAAATCTCAAGGCACACCTATTGTGCAAAATAGCCCTGATAACACGTGTTATCACTCATATGTAAAATATCTGTAAATGTGCATAATTATTTACAAATGCCAAATAAAATGTAACAAAGACAACTATATTACTCATGAAATATTTAGTAACGAAATATTTCAGAAATGAATTTGAAACGTTATCAAATTAGGCTTCATCAAAGCAGCAACACACTCATTTAAACCAGACAGGTCACAACATTAAAAATGAGACAAAGGAAATTCAGCACAGATAACTGTCAATGCAAGGAAGCTGCATTGTCCATGGTCCTGAACTACAAATTATAAATGTAACATTTCAGCAGAGTCGTTACTAAAAAAAAGTAATATATTACATATTACTTAAGTATTACACTACTTCGTTACTCTCTACATAAAGTAACTCGTTACTTTACTCGCAGGGCCGGCCCGCCCCTCCCTGCAGGCAGATCACGCAGACTGCTAAAGTTTCAATTGTTCTCTTTAGTTCAGTTTCCATCCTGAATGTTTTCCTATCTGACCATGGCTGTTCTCTGTCTCCTGCTATCTGTATATTTTGCGCAGTCTATCTCTGCTCACTCTGTTGCGTCGGCGTGTTCTCCTGCGTGTTGGCCATGTGTTGCACTGGAACCAGACACCGCAAAGACTTCAGCCGAGCACGTACGAACTGCGCATGCGTGATTGGCAATAACTCTCCTTACCAGCAGGCGGCGGTAGTGTGTATTCGTCATTCAAAACAGGCAACAACCGGAAGACAGAGAAGAAGAACAGACTGTGATATAAACAAACACATAGCGTGTGCGGTAGCTCCACCTTAGCATGTGTTCTTTGCAGGTGCTTGTTGAGGTTTGACGTGGTGTTTACAGCAGTGGATAACAGCTTCTGGCCTGGACACAGTTTGCACCGCACCGTCACATTCCTGTCTATTCTTCGGATGAACTCAAAATAATGGGCATACCTCCACCCCTCGAGAGTTATCGCTGACTCAGCCATGTTTATGCAGCACTGCAGGTGGAGATGTAGTCGCGCAGATTACGTACATATAAACCTACAAAGTACTGATATAGTAAATAAAAAAATAATTATTTTTATGTAGTTGTATATTGCAATAATAACGTATGGTTGTCACAAAATCCCACGGCACACCCGGACTTGCCTCACGGCACACCAGTGTGCCGCGGCACACCGTTTGGGAACCACTGCAATAGACTACCCCAAGGCTTCAGTTTGTCTCCAGGAATATTTAACAAAATACTCAGGGAACAGCTTGATGGCATTCCATTGCCAGAGGGGGTGGTGTTGATCCAGTATGTAGATGACCTTCTCATTGCTGCACCCTCCACAGTCTCCTGTTTGGAGGCCACCAGGAACCTACTGGTTCGCCTCCACGCAACAGGGTTCAAGGTCTCAAAGAAAAAGCTACAATGCACCCGTAAAGAGGTGACATTTTTGGGCAGAGTTATCTCTCCAGCAGGTACAGGCATGTCAGCAGCACATCAAGAAAGCATATTACATCACCCCAAACCCAAGACAGTCAAAAACATGCTATCTTTTCTGGGTCTCACAGGCTACAGCAGACACTACATCCCAGAGTATAAACCAAGAACAGCTGAACTCAGAACACTGATCAATGAGAAAGGCATGCGCAATCTCACTGCCACACTGAACTGGACACAAGCTGCAGAGCTGCGTTCATTTCTCTCAAACAATCCATGTGCCAGGTCACCTCTCTCGCCTCTGCATCCTATGCATTACCATTTTTCTTTGATGTTTCTGAAAGAGAAAACACAGAAAATGGTATTCTATTTCAGAAAAAGGGGGGATGTAGGTACAATACTGATGTACATTAGTATCACCTTGGACAGAGTGGAGAACAGAGAACCTCCATGCACGAGACATGCAGCAGGTACAGCACGTATCTTAACCCTCTGGAGTCTAAGGGTATTTTCTCGAATTTTTGATGTTTTCTTAAATCCCCTTTTAAATGTGTTTCTTCTCACATGGCACCCCATGTGTTAAATATCAAAATGTTCAGGACAATCTCTGGTATTGCTATATATGCAAATTACTCACCTTAGAGCACTGTTTGATGAGATAAGTAGCTCAAAAGCTTAAAATGTTACATCCGATTTTCAGAAAATCTTCAAAACTCTTATGAAAACACAAATTTACTCATGTGATCGAAATGTTTTGGTGTTTTAGATTTGGTTACCAAAGTCTTAGGATCACAAAAGCAGTGAAATATTTGAATTACACTGTATATAAATGTGTAATTCATGTCTAAAATGAAAAAAAATGTATTCGAATTTTGAGTAAAACAAGTGTTTATCACTCTACTTTCACCACAGCAGGGACTGAGATACATTAGGACTGAATAATGTCTTCATTACATACCAAGGTTCATGTGATGTGTACAAATACAAATTGAGCATTCAACCTTTTTTTTTCAACCAACAATTTATTATAAATATGTTTTTTTCAACCAACTATTTATATAAATATAAGAAACTGGAAAATCTAACTATTTACAATATTGAACATCAGAACTTTCAACCAACTATTCATTATAAATGTCAAGACAGTGTCAAGGTCTTTGTCTGTCTTCCAAGACAGTGGGTCTGGCTGCTGTGTAGGTGGGGGTGATGGTGCATGGGCTGCTGTGTAGGTGGGGTGTACAAGTGCTATACGAGACCTCCACGAGACCTCCTTGCTGGCTGGGTTGAAGGTGATGGCTGTGGTGGAGCCTTTGTGCTGAGGTGTATCTTGACCTGGTGGCAGCCACAGATGGAGGTGGAGGCAGCTGTAGTGATGCTGGTCTGCTGGTCCTTGGTGGTGATGGCTCTAGTGAAGGCCCTTGAGCCACAGTAGATCTTGACCTGGGGGCCGGCACAGATGGATGTTGTGGCTGCTGGATAAACGCCACCTGTGGGCCACTAGGCCCAGACAGCTGTGAAACATCTCTGTAAAACAAATAAAAATGTAGGACAACAATTACAACTAATTTCATTGAAATAAAGTTCAAGTAAAATGTTGCTCAAGCACAAATAACAATGCACACATAAAAAGAAAGTTTGGGAGGTTGGAAAAGGAGTCTCTCTCGATCTCACACACACACACACACACACACACACACACACACACACACACACACACACACACACACACACACACACACACACACACACACACACACACACACACACACACACACACACACACACACACACACACACACACACACACACACACAGGTATTTCCAGTTACTTTACATTCAGTATAAAATCACAGACACACATATACATATGCTACATCTGATTACAAAGTGTCATCTGTACAGGACGGTAAAATAATAACAGGCACACATAAATAAATCTATGACAAAGTCTCATCTGTACAGAACAGTATGATACAATAATCGATGGCAAAATCATGTCACTGTAAATGTCTCCGTTGTGGGACGAATAAATGATTAATTTAATCATCTACACATGTAATCTCATTTGTACACACCAAAATAACGTTAACACAGAGTAAACGTTTGCTAATTTGTCCCAAGAAAAAGTTCATGACTATCGATAACAAATATATATCAATAAACCTATTGTTCATTTTCGCGGCATTCCCCACACATTGCTAGTACACTATTACTGTAATATTTACACTTATGTTATGCTGGATTCGTTATTCTCGCGTCCAGGTAAGAAGCTTAAAAAGGAGACTAAATGGAGTCTCTGAGAAGGTTCAAAATTGGTACTTTAATTAATAAAAAAGCGCGGTAATGTTACAAGCAGGATATTGTTCAGTCAGGAGAGAAAGTCTGCAGCATTCCTCTCCCTGTGATGGCCGTGCAGAAGAGCCCTTCCAAGCATTCGTCTCTCCCGCTTGCTGGCTGTTCGCTCCTCCTCTCTGGGAGCTGTAGTGACGCAGGGGACTTCCCCCCTCGTTCTCCTGTGTCCGATATCGCGTTAAACAGAGGATTTCGACATTTTACATTCATTGCTTACTTCCACATGCCTTTTCTCCTCCTTATCTCTTTCATAACTTTATATGTAATACATGTTAACGGCGTCTGTTGGAGCCAATTTGTGTGTGTGTGTGAACGCGTCATCTAATCTGCGCACCTGGGAGCACGGGAGGTAATCAAGATATATGTGGGCACAGGTGATCAGTGGGGATGAGAGGTTAGAGAGGAAGCCACACGTTTTTCAACCGTGTTGACAGTGTGCGTGATTGTGATATGTTAACCAAGATTTTAGATAGGCCTAAAAGAACCTTTTAACATTTTATAAAGAAATAAAGCATTACAAATTACGTCATGGTGGACCTCATCCTTCACCACAACACGCGTTGGGAACTCTGGCTGCTAACCTCCATGAGTGGCTTTGTTTTGATGAGCGATCGCCGCTACACTTGTTGAAAAACAGGCTCCAATGAATGAATCGGAGGATCTTGGACGGAAGAAGGAGCTGTTGCGTTCCCACACAGCTCCAGATGATTGCTGACATGTGAACGCTTTGAAAGCCACGAGGAACCACGGTAGGATCGTTAAGAATTGTTGTAAGCTGTGAAAGACATTCTCATATCAGGGTAAAGGTAAATCCTGCGACAATTCTAAAATAAAACCTCACGCAGCTGCTGCGTTACTGTCAAAATGAGCCAAGAGGGGAGTCGGCCTAAAGCGCCTGCCACTCAAAGTGATACAGGGAGTGGGCTCGGTAAAAGACAGCCTCAACTCACTGTTAAAGCATTGGAATTAAAAATAGCTTCAATTCAACATGAAAGGAATTCAAGGATAAAGAAACTGCATAAATTAACAAAGGATGTTGAACAATTGATACTTCAAGCCAAAATGTGTCTGAGGTGGAATCCATGTGTGACATTTTTGTGAAAACAATTATCGAATTAAATGAGTTGCATGAGTCCCTGAAACCATTAATACCAGAGGATGAAGTTATAAAACAAAATGAATGGTTTGAAACACGAATGCACGGCAATCGAGAAATGATGAATACAATGAAAAGGTGGTTGCAAACTACAAAGGAGCAATTTACACATGCAAATGATGATAATGTGGTAAATGTCAATGCTGCAACCAAAACTGTGGTAATTGATGATATCTGTCCAAATGACAGCATTTCTAATGTAACCGGAAGAACGTGCACATCAGCTGGTCGCTCCAGCCACAGGTCCAACATGTCATCCATCTCGTCTGCATGTATCAAGGCGGAGGCTGAAGCGGCTGCTCTCAGTGCTATGGCGGCTATCCTCAAAGAAAAACATGCACTGGAGTGTGAAGAGCTTAGCCTCGCAGCAGCCAGAAAGTGTGAAGAGGACAGCCTCGCAGCAGCCAGAAAGTGTGAAGAGGAGCAGATCAGACAACGCAAGGAGTGGCTTGAATTGCAAAGTGGAATTGCTGCCTATACAGCAAAGGCCAATGTGCTCAGGTACAGAGGATCTGAGGTTCAAAGCTCAAGGGCTGATTCAAATGGAATGAATTCATATCTAGACAGAGCCAAAAGGAAAATCTCTCTTAGACCCTCTGCTACAGAATTCATCCCACAAGGTTCAGAAGGTCAGTTCAACCCCTCACCAAAAGGGGGCAACAGAGCGGTAGTGTCAGTGGAGACTCTGCACAACGATGCAAACTTGCAGTACCATAATCCTACAGAAGAGGATAAGAACTTTGCTCTGTCAATGGGTGCGCGCCCCAAAGATTCAAACCAGCAGTTGCATCATCCACCAGTAGGTGGCAGTAACACTCTATTGCCAATGGAGGCATTCACAGCCACAACAATACCAGAAGGAAATGGATCTAAAGCCGATGAACTCAATCCCACGTCATCTCAAGTATGTCAGCAGACATTCTCTGCCACACAAGTCACTCATGATCTTGACATTTGGTGCAGGAAACCAACCAACATACGGGTTCAGTGCAAAGTAACGTGAATCAAGGCAATATTATCAACATCATGCAAAGGCAAAATGATATCACAGCTCTGTTGGTGCAGCAACAGTTAACATTGTCACTGCCACCAAGAGAAATACCAACCTTTGATGGAGATCCTTTGGAGTATAGTGCATTCATACGAGCATTTGAACATGGAGTGGAAGCAAAGACTGCTACCAATGTTGATTGCCTATACTTTTTGGAACAATACACCAAGGGACAACCCAAAGAACTGGTTAAAAGCTGTCAACACATGCCACCCGACAGGGGATACCAAAGAGCAAAGACACTTTTGAGAGAACGCTTTGGAAATCAACAAATAATAGCCACTGCATACATGGAGCAAGCGCTTGGATGGACACCAGTGAAAGCAGAGGATGCTAAAGCTTTGCAAGCTTTTTCTTTGTTTCTCCGTGTTTGCTGCAATGCCATGGAGGACATAAGCTACATGTCAGAGATGAATATGCCAACTAACATGCGGGCGATGATCTTAAAGTTGCCCTATAAAATGAGGGAAAGATGGAGAAACCTTGCTTACGAGCTACAGGAGAGGCAACATCGTCAAGCAAGTTTCAGCGATATTGTCAAGTTTGTTGAGCGACAAGTATGTATTGCCTCTGATCCACTGTTTGGAAACATTCAAGACACGTCCATCTCTTCACCAAAATACATAAGTGGAAACAACATATCCCAGCCTCGCAGCTGCCAGAAAGGAAGCAGTTTTGCTACTTCTGTTGAAGCTGTCAATCGTGAAACTGCACCTGAAAGGCAAAAGGAGAATAGCCTACCGTATAGGCCAAGAAGGATATCTTGTCTGCTGTGTGAAGAGGATCACAAGTTGGAGATGTGCTACAAAATGGAGAGGATGATGCACACAGAGAAAATTAGTTTTCTGAAAGAAAAGGGTGCTTGTTTTGGTTGTTTAGCTGTTGGACACATGAGTAAGGACTGCCGCAGCCGCCTGTACTGCCAAGTGTGTGATTTAAAACATCCCACTATCCTCCACATCCATTCACAGAGAAAGGAAGTCTCATCAGAGGACATACAGCACGAAACATCAACAGAGGATCACAAAGTTTCTACCAAAACATGTGGCCATATTGGGGTTGGAGGACAGGAGTGTGCCTTGCCCATTGTGCCCATTCAGATCAAGGCTACAAACGGCAGCACAGTGATACACACTTATGCCTTCCTAGATCCTGGTAGCACGGCCACCTTTTGCTCAGAGCGACTGATGAGGGAGCTTAAGATGACAGGAAGAAAATCCAAATTCCTGTTGAGAACAATGAATCAGGAAAAGCTTGTGGGTAGTCACATCATTTCTGGGTTGGAGGTGGCTGCACTCAACAGTAACAATTACTATGAGCTACCTGATGTGTTCACACAAACTGTAATGCCTGTGACTCGTGACAACATTCCAAAACAGGAAGAGTTAAGTGCATGGCCCCACTTAAACTCTGTGAAACTTCCTGTCATTAACGCTGACGTGGAGCTGCTAATTGGAGCTAATGTCTCAAAACTCATGGAACCATGGGAGGTGGTGAACAGCAATGATGATGGACCTTATGCTGTCAGAACCCTGCTAGGGTGGGTTGTCAATGGACTGCTGAGAGGAGACCGCCAAATTGTAAACAGCTGTCCCACCATTGCAGTCAATCACATATCATTGACCAGCTTGGAGGAACTGCTGGTAAAGCAATACAACCACGACTTCAATGAGAGATCAGTTGACGAACAGCCAGAAATGTCCAGAGAAGATGTTAAGATTTTGGAAATCATGAAAAATTCCGCCAACCTCACTGATGGACATTACAGTCTGAAACTACCTTTCAGAGAAGAGAAAGTTTCAATGCCAAACAATCGTCATGTTGCTGAGCAAAGGGCTCTGTGTCTTAAAAGGAAAGTCAAGAAAAATGCAACATTTAACGAGGAGTATGTCAACTTTCTGGGCGCTGTCATACAAAAGGGCTATGCAGAAAGAGTGCCTGAACAGCAACTGGAAGACACAGAGGTCAAAGGTGAGGCGACGGTGAACGCCATCATTGTCAAGGATGGACAGACTACAACAAACCACATGATAAGGAGTATGGGAGAGGATCATTCGTATGGTCAGAAAGGAAAACCTGATACCTCCTGGACTGTTTGAGAGAGGCGACCTGTACACCAAACAACGTTGGAAGCAAGCTCAGTTCCTGGCAGATCTCTTTTGGCGCAGATGGATCTGGGAGTACTTGCCACTGTTACAGGAACGTCAACGGTGGACAAAGGAGAAGAGGACTTTCGTCACAGGAGACATCGTCATCATTGCAGACTCTACTGCTCCCCGTGGATCTTGGTTGCTAGGGAAAATACTGCAGACTTTTCCTGACGCACATGGACTGGTGCGGTCTGTTAAAATCCAGACAAAATGCAGTATACTGGAACGACCAGTCACCAAGATCTGTCTTCTCCAGGAAGCTGAATGAATAGCTGACATAGATCCCTATGTTCGGATTACTTTTTCCTTTTTTCGGGACCCTTTTTGACTGACAGTATGGACTGAGACACTCGTGCTCTTTATTAATAATTGACTCCACTAGTGTTTTGGTGTAATTGTCACTTTATTATACAGTCACAATTAGGGGCCGGTGTGTTGGAGCCAATTTGTGTGTGTGAACGCGTCATCTAATCTGCGCACCTGGGAGCACGGGAGGTAATCAAGATATATGTGGGCACAGGTGATCAGTGGGGATGAGAGGTTAGAGAGGAAGCCACACGTTTTTCAACCGTGTTGACCGTGTTGACAGTGTGCGTGATTGTGATATGTTAACCAAGATTTTAGATAGGCCTAAAAGAACCTTTTAACATTTTATAAAGAAATAAAGCATTACAAATGACGTCATGGTGGACCTCATCCTTCACCACAACACGCGTTGGGAACTCTGGCTGCTAACCTCCATGAGTGGCTTTGTTTTGATGAGCGATCGCCGCTACAGCGTCAATAGCCACTTTAATGATACTAATGGACGGTAGTCCCGGATGTCGTCATGACGGATTTTCAGAATAAAAGCTTGGTATTGAGAACTTCCGGGTTTTTCCAGAATAAAATAGCATTTAAACTGACGGTATGTTTAAGGTACATTATGCCATAAAACATTGATTTTAATTTCTAACACTTACCCATGTCCAAATGGATCCTTGTTGTTGTCGTTGTGTTCTTCTTCTTCAGAAGAGTCGAAGACTTCAGGTTCTGAACATCTGAGGCTCTACTGCTGCTAGCGAAAAAAATCTCGAGTGAAGTCGGCAACTTTTTTTAGCCATTTTCTCTGTCTGTCTCTCTCTCTCTCTCTCTCTCTCTCTCTCTCTCTCTCTCTCTCTCTCCACACTGACGTAAACTGATGGGAGAAACGTGGTTTATGTTTTTTTTACTCGGTGGGTAGGTCCTTAGTGATTTCTCGATGTCCATTGGTCATTTCAGACCATGATGTCTGCCGGCTGAGACTTCCTTGACGGACACACGAATCCACCAATCCCAGACAGTGTAAAGTCAAGCTGCTTTGAGCGGCCATATTGGCTGTTGTGCCCTGGTTACAGTCTCACAGGAGATACTGCTGGAAAGCTACCCTTCCGGCGATTCCGCGGATATCTGAATCATGTTTCTACTCCTTATAATCGAAAATATATGATTAATTACGTAAAATTATGCGCACTTGGACGCGCCGGCGCGTCCACCGACTCCAGAGGGTTAAACACGATTTCACACATTGTGATGAGACACCCATTGACAGTACTGACAACACATAGCATTGTCTCTTTTGTGAACTCAAGTGCATTCACAATGACTTCCACAAGACAGACCAGGTTAGAGAAAACTCTGACACAAGCACACATCACCTACACACATGAAGGAGTTAACAGCGCAGACACCATTGGCAGCGGAGAACCCCATAGGTGTGAGGAAAGAATCATCCAGGATGTGAAGCTAAGAATAGATCTCAGAGACGAGCCTATGCCACATGCAGAAAACCTGTTCACAGACGGCTGTTGTTTCAGACACCCCACCAACGGGCTCCAAGCAGCCTACGCAGTGGTGGGTCAAACAGCGGAGGGACAGTTTGAGGAAAGAGCAGCAGGAAAAGTAACAGGGAAAGTCTCAGCACAGTTGGCAGAAGTGGTGGGAGTCATTGCAGCATTAGAGCTATCAAAAGGAAAAGATGTAAACATCTATACTGACTCAGCATATGTTCATGGTGTCATACATGTGGAAATGCGCCAGTGGATGAGAGCAGGATTTGTAACATCCACTAATACCCCCATCAAACACAAGAAAGACATCAAAAGGCTTGCAGAAGCAGTAATGTTGCCAAACAAGCTAGCTTTACTCAAGTGTAAAGGTCACAGCACGGCAGACAACTATTTGTCTTGGGGTAACAATGCAGCAGACAAAGCAGCTAAAGCCAAAGCTGACTTACTGCCTGCAGTAACAGATGATACTCTCAAAGAAGCTCAAGCAGCAGGGTCTCCTCAGGATAAAACAGTATGGTTAGACAGAGGAGCTACCAACAAAGATGGGATATGGTACTCCCCAGATGGGAGACCAGTGATACCCCCAGGATGGATAAGATCAATGCTTAAAGAAGCACACGGCCCAACACATTGCGGTAAAACTCAGATGAGCAGACACCTGACTCACTGGTGGCACCCTTACCTACCGGACATGATAGCTAATTACCTAGAAGAATGTGTAATTTGCCTAACCCATAACATCAGAGCCACAGTAAAACCACACCAGGGAAAGTTCCCTTTACCTAAGATGGCAGGAGAAGAAATCATCATTGACTACACTGACATGATTGACAAAGTAAGAGGGTTCAGGTACTTACTAGTGGTGGTAGATGCATACACAGGTTGGCCAGAAGCTGTGCCATGCAGGAGAGAGGATGCAGACTCAGTGATCAAATTCCTAGTCACACATTACATTCCACTACATGGGTTTCCTAGGAAAGTGAGGTCAGACAATGGCAGCCATTTCAAGAACCATGACCTACGCACAGTAGAACAGTCCTTAGGACTAAGACACAGTTTTGGAGCAGTCTACCATCCACAGTCACAGGGAAAGGTAGAAAGAATGAACCAGAACATCAAACAGAAAGTCAGCAAAGCATGTGAGGAAACAGGCATGAACTGGCTGGAGGCCTTGCCTCTAGCCCTCATGTCAATCAGAAGCTCCATTAACAGAGGGACAGGTTTCTCCCCATTTGAGCTGGCACATGGCCACCAATTCCCGGGCCCAGGAGTCTTGAGCGTAGGAAAGGAAGTAGAGGTCATGTGTTCAAAACCATACTACCGGCAACTTAGGGGCTTGGTATCAGGTTTCTCCACACAGGTTACGGACGCCAAAGGGGGACCTGAGAAGCACAAGGCCAACACAGCAGAGTTCGTCTGGCTGAAAGTCATCAGGCCTAAGTGGCTCAACCCCAGGTTTTCCGGCCCCTACCGAGTGACCCAGAGGACATCCCATGCCGTCCGACCTAGAAGGAAAGGGGGACAACTGGTACCACTGGAGCCAGTGTGCGGTCGGGAAAACACCTGCGAGGACCCTTGACGACATCAGGACAGACCTGGCTCACGTCAAGGCAATCAACCCGGGAGGCATCATCAGCGGGCCGGAGAAGGAGGATCGGGAGGACATCTATCGTACTCTCCGACGCTGGACTTTATGTCCTCGCAGTACATGCAGGAAGGGGTTCGCCACAAGGCCTCTTCGAAATTAAAGTTAAACCAAAGATAAAGCAAAACCTTCCTCAGGCAGGACCTAAGGTTAAATACCTGTCTAAAATCACATGCACAGATAAATGTACGGGGGATTATAGCCAACTTCAACCTCTAGACGTCATCCAAATGGCCACAGGATACACAGATGACAATTTATGGTTAAAATGGGTTTCTCGGACAGCCCAAGAACAAATGGCAGGGGATTGCCTAGCCTGTGCCACGGCCCGCCCGCAATTAGTCACTGACCCTGCGCCCTTGTTTCTCACAGATACCTGGGGTTACAACTGTATGTTACAGCTGACCAAGATGGCTAGTCCTCCTAACTGCACCACCCTGGCCAAGGTTTTCCCTCCAATTGATAATGGTACTAGGACAGGCCTATTCACGGCTAGCAGAGGCGCCGGTGGGTACACCTGTTTCACCATGGTCCAAACATCTCCACGTTTTGACCTAGGAAATATCCCTACGGATTGGTGTAACCACACCGTGTCTAGTACTAGTATAGGACATTGGGCCAGGGCTGGTCTCTACTATTATTGTGGGGGCCACCGCCTGTATCCCCGAATTATGTGTAGGATGGTGTGCTATGTCCGTCTCCATGCACCCCTAATGTTGCTAGGAAAAAACTGATGCCCACGGACCCTAAAGCCTCCCTACATGTACTGGCTAAAAGGGACACCAGAAACACGTTTGATTTATCCCTCAATTCTCCCACCTTTATCGATTCCATAGGAGTTCCACGAGGGGTCCCTAATGAATACAAACTAGCTGACCAAATAGCTGCAGGGTTTGAAAGTGTTCCAGTTATCTCTGCCATCTTCCCCGTTACCCCTGTCAAAAATGTAGAAAGGATCAACTATGTCCATTACAACACACTCCGATTGGCCAATCTCACTAGGGACACGGTAGAAGGCCTGGCTGAACAATTAGGTCCAACGTCCCTTATGGCTGTGCAGAATAGGATGGCGCTGGATATGCTTCTGACGGAGAAAGGGGGTGTTTGCTCAATGTTCAAGGATATGTGCTGTACGTTTAAGGTTCCGTGACGAGAGCCTTAGAAGGTCTTCGTATCCTATCTAAAACTATGCATGAGCAATCAGGGATACACAATCCCCTTGAAGAGTGGTTTACTAACATGTTTGGTCAATGGAAGGGTTTAATAATGTCTCTTTTTATTTCTGTAGCTACTTTTTTGGCCATTTTAATAACATGTGGGTGTTGTTGTGTGCCGTGCATCCGCTCATTATGTGTCAGACTAATCAGTTCCACCATTGAGGGAAAAGCTGCTTCTCCCCCTCCGTATCAAATGCCGCTGTTGGCGTATGTCTCGGAGGGAGAGGAGAAATATGGAGACTCAGCAGACAAGGACGCAGTTTTTTGACATGTTTTGGTCTCCCTCTCCTTCTGTCATAAGAAATTGTTATGATGGGCTGTTTCCAAATGTTTAAAGGGCTCTAAATATAATGTTGAGAGACGAACACAGTGGAGAGGAATGACAATAGTTATGTTTCAAGTGCCTTGTGTAAGTTGCTCTCTTTTTAAAAGAGTGCAAAAGGGGGAATTGTGGAAATTGATGTAAGGTATTATGCAGAAGAAGTGATGCAGCATATTTTTGGTATATTCATTTTAATGTCACCCATATATAGGAGGTGTATTGCATCATGTTATCCCTAATATATGTGTGGGTTTATACATTCCTGTGTGTTAATAGTTGAAGGAACAAAAAGTACATTTTTCCTCTTAAATATAGAGAGGTTTTTTATAGATTCCTGAAACAATGTTCCCTTTTTCTTAAAAGTAGATTAGCGCAATAGTCTTTTTCTTTCACTTTTACCCTTTTATCAAAAGGGTGTTTTTAGGCTATTTTTGAGGAGGGAAGATGCAGAATTACTTGTGAGTTCTGTTTTGAGTGAAAAGATTACCCCTTTGAGTGTTTTTCTTGGTTAAACCATTGATAGGCTTTGCAAGTTGCGAGGGACATTTCCCCCATATATAATGGTTACATTCTTCTTAAATTAATGATGCGCATCCTGCAGGCCTTGAGAATTGAACAGTTAAGAGAGACAATGGTCCTTCTGATTCTGGGTAAGCTGACTTCGGGTGGATGGAAGTTCAGAGAGGGCCGGGGGGGTATGAGGACACTTAAGCTCTGTTGGTTAGCTGGTCCTGAGGAGGTCATGAGATGACTGATACATTCCCAACAAGTATGGTTTTCATAAAGGAAAACATATGGACTATTGTGTGATAAGCTACATGATAAGAATGTGTTTTGCTTCAAACTGAAACGGTTTGGTTCTCTGCTGGCACGCGCTGATTCACTGTGAGACAGCATCGTTGGTATCTCCCAATGAGATGACCGGAAAAGACGACCAGTTAACCCCACACCTTCCTGTTTGTGTTGGTATGAAAGCCTGTTCAGCCTTTTGTTCGCTCTCTCTTCTCGCGCTGCCCAGACAGAAGGATCACAGCGTGTGAACCAGGGCAGGAGTACTCCTTACGTTACGTATATGATTTTATATTGTATGGTAATGTATTATATTCTATTGCATTATTACCTTGTATAATTAAAACAGATTATTGTTTAACTGGTATCCTGGTGTCTTCTGATTTCCTCCCTGTTATGATTTTAAGCAGGACTCGCCAAAACGACACGCGGAGACGAGTTGGGTTGTAAAAACCTCTTACTCACAACAAGGGCCACATATTCAAACGAAGCAAAGTTCCCATAAGATGTCTTCCTGCATTGAATGGAATCATTGAACAAAATAGCAACTCCACCCCCTTTCTTACGGAGCGTCCACACTACAGCTTCAAAAATAGCTTGGAGCTGGGCGTGTCTGGAGCTTGGGGATTTTATTCAAACACGGCCAACAACCAATCACATGAATCTCCCGCCCCCGACATACAAAGCAAAAAACCCCGGGGATTGTATGGGAGCAATATATATATATATATAAACTCCCCAAACAGGCGAAAACCTACCAGTTTCACCCACTGTCTCTGCCACCTCCCTCCATGCCTGGTTCCTCCGGTTTGTATCCCGGTAGGTGAAGAGGGTCTGGTCATACAAAACCGGGTGATTTGCTACGGCGATAGTTAGTTTCTCCTCCGACTTTTTTTGAAATATAGAAATGAACGGCGGGATATCTCTCCCAGCTTAGACGCGGTTTGATTGGCTACGGCTTCAGCTGTCAGATTTTGGGAAACGGAATTTGATTGGCTGGCGCTGGCTACTCCGGCGTCTTCGGCGTCAGAAGTTGAACATTGTTCAACTTCTGACGCCTGAGACGGACCGCTCTGCTACCCACAATTCAGTTCGGCGAAAAAGCGAGGCCCATTGAGCAGATTGGAGCTTTCGACGCTGTCGACGCTGTAGTGTAGACGGGCCGTTATGCATTCTTTCCTGACTCATAAAACTAAAGTTGGGAGGGGTTGATTCGATAAGAACAGCTGCACTGTTATTTTGTTCAATCCAAGTTTCTGTTAAAAACATAAAATCAAGATTGTGCTCAGTGATAAAATCATTAATTAAAAATGTTTTTCCTGCCAGTGACCTGACATTTAATAAAGCTAGTTTAAGTTTGTTAGATACACTATCAGTAAGATTTTTTGTGACAAGCTGTGGCTAAATTTGATAAACTCACACAAACGTTTGAGCACTTCCTGTTTCTAAGCTGATTCACCGCTCTTAATCTATTACCTTATCAACACAGATTTCGGCAAAGCTGCTGGCAGGCAGGGCCCTGGCATTTCCTGGAAAGAGTTGAGAGTGCCATACGCCCTTGAGCCTGGACCCAGCACATATCAGTAAGAGTGTGTTGCGTTTTGTACACACACATCCTTATCAGGCTTTGGAGACTGCAGATGCTTTCTTGAAGGGAGGGGAGGTGGTTGACGTAGGCACGGTGATGGAGACGGGGGAGATGGTGCGGGGGTAGAGGACATGCTGCCAGGGGGGGGGAGGTGGTTGACGTAGGCACGGTGATGAAGACGGGGGAGATGGTGCGCGTCTCTGCGGTGATTTTGGTGGGTGTCGTTGAGGAGCGGGGGTAAAGGACATGCTGCCAACCCTGCATATCGCCTTAGTTTGGTCTTTGAACTCCAGGAAGGAATCGGTGCTAACCCTCTGTATCTCCTTCGTGTGTTCAGCGATCTCCAGGAGGGTGGGCGAGGGTGAAAGGGTGAATGGAGAATAGAGAGAGCTGTGGGGTGAAGGAAGAGTATCTTCAGAGGTGATAGGAGGGGTGAAGGGCGGTGGAGACTCCTCCTTTTGTCTCCCATAATCAAGACATTCCTCAAGCGGGTGCAGTGATAGATTTTCAAGGTTTTCTGCGCGATGTGTTGTGTCTTTCTCTTGTTTTGATTCCTCTTGTTGCTTGTCCTTGGCAGAGGGAACAGATTGATGACGTAGGCAGTTGAATACGTTAGAGATAAACAATTTCACTCCTGACTTGTTCAGACAAACTCCATTTTCCTTAAAAAGATGTCTGCGGTCCCAGAAAAAGTTAAAGTTGTCAATAAAATTGACAGAATGGTCAATACAGACAGTTGAAAGCCAGGTGTTCAGTGCAAACAATCTGCTGAATCTCTACCGTCAGTCAGAAGAGGTTCTGACTGGCGGTAGAGGACCACTGATGAACACCTCTGCATTTAGAGAGCTGACAGTTTCCAACAGACATTTGAAGTCTTTTTTCAGCACTTCTGATTGTTGTTTCACAACATCATTTGTTCCAATGTGCAGTACCACATTCTTCACAGTCGGATGTTCAGCCCCAATATGCAGGATCTTCTCAGCCAAGTCAGAGACCACATCCTTGGGAAAACAGAGTACTTTGGTGTTGTTCTTACTACACAGACTTTTTACATCTCTTACAGCAGAGTCACCCACAATCTGAGTTGCAGGCCCAGTCGTTAGCTTTCCCTCTAGCCTTTTACTTTTGGAGTAGCTATTGGTCCTTACCCTGCTGTGTGAAGAGGACAGGTTATCCAGGTCATCAGAAATAGATCTCCGGTTCTGAGTCAGTGGAGCGTATCTGTTCTGGATTGGCACACTGTGGTTTAGGAGGATTGTTTGTAGTTCTCCCTTTAGCAGCTGTCCACGGCTGTTTCCTAGTATGGATAGGGGTTGAAGAGGCGCTCTTCCTGGGTGATAACAATGCAGGCCAGCCGGTCGCATCACAGATTTCAGAGCGCTGGGCTCTGCCTGTTGTTCGTCCTCCCAAATCCCATGGAAATGATTTACTCTTCGGCCTTGCACCCAGAGAGTTCGAGGGAGGACTACCACTTGTAGATTTATTACCCGGTACACAGCCCTCCTGTTCCTTGGAAT
The DNA here is from genome assembly GCF_902827115.2 of Pseudochaenichthys georgianus. Lineage (NCBI taxonomy): Eukaryota > Metazoa > Chordata > Actinopteri > Perciformes > Channichthyidae > Pseudochaenichthys > Pseudochaenichthys georgianus. The sequence goes on from NC_047523.1 coordinate 12,505,786, forward strand.
CCTTGTAGCTGCTAACTAGCTTTGAGTTAGCATGCCTAAAAAAATATTTTTGGACGGACACTAGAATTTACAGTTTTTTACTATGTTCAATCTGAATTTTCTTTAAAATAAAAAACATCTATATTGATTCTGACTTTTCTACATCCAACTCACAGGTTTATTATTACTTTGAGAAAAAAGATGATTAATTTAAACCTTTTAGAATGGAAGATATGGTCATTTGTTCTGGGAATGTCATTTTCGAGCCTGAGACCTGAAAAACAGGCTCAGGGCTAAACTGGTTAACAGATGTAGTTTCACTGTAGTGCCTGATGCACTCTCCAGAATGTATGATCCTCAGCCAGTCCCCAAGAGTCCAGAACCCATTCTGCGGCCAGACCGAGTGATAGGGAGTGTGACCTGGCCCATTGAAGTCAAGGTAAAACAGGCAAACAGCGAGAATCCTGTCCCTAGAGGGTGCCCTCAGAATCGCTTGTTTGTTCCTGTGCTACTTCGTTCTCAGGTTATTCATTGGGTCAATCTGTACTTACCTGCCATCCTGGAACCAAGAGGAATCTCTTCATGGTGAGATACATATTCTGGTGGCCTGCTATGTGGAAGGATGTTGCAGAATATGTGGCAGCATACCCTGTGTGTGCTAAGAACAAAACTTCTTGTCAAGCTGCGGCAGGTCTTCTCCAACCTCTGCCCATTCCCAAGAGACCATGTTGCGTTGGACTCTGTGACAGGATTGCCACCTTCGGCAGGTAATACCACAGTACTCACAGTTATTGATCGGTTTTCTAAAATGGTACACTTTATCGCCATGTCCAAGTTACCTACTGCCAGAGAAACAGCAGAGGCCATGTTGCCCCATGTGTTTCGAATCCATGGTTTCCCAAGTGATGTCATTTCAGACCGAGGCCCACAATTCGTGCCACAGTTCTGGAAGGAGTTTTGTCGCCTATTCCAAGCCACTGTAAGCCTGTCATCCGGATACCACCCTCAGTCGAATGGTCAAGCGGAGAGAATGAATCAGGATATGGAGACCTGTCTGAGATGCCTGGTGTCCGAGAAACCTACCACCTGGAATAAACATCTGATTTGGGTTGATTATGCACACAACACTTTACCCATATCAGCCAATGGTATCTCCCCTTTTCAATGTGTCCATGGTTACCAGCCTCTGTTGTTCCCGGAGCTCGAGCAGGAAGTCACCATACCATCAGCACATGATCTGGTTCGCCGCTGCCGCTGGGTCTGGGCGGGAGTTCGCCATATGCTGCAGAGGAATGCAACACACATGAAGGTAATGGCCGACCGAAAATGACATCCGTCTCTCAAGTACAAGGCCGGACAACGAGTGTGGTTGTCCACCAAGGATCTTCCTCTCCATGTCACCTCCAGGAAGCTGGCTCCCCGGTTCATTGGTGCTTTTCCCATATCAAAAGTGATTAATCCTGTTGCTGTCCGCCTATGTCTCCCAAAGTCCATCAAGGTCCACCCCACGTTTCACGTCGGCAAGCTGAAACCGGTCAAAGAGAGCAGACTGGTCCCCGCCTCCACACCCCCTCCACCTCCCCGGATCGTCGACGGAGGTCAAGTCTATACAGTGGAACAAATACTGTCTGAAAGAAGGAGGGGTAGAGGTAGACAGTTCCTGGTCAACTGGGTTGGGTATGGACTAGAGGAGAGATGTCGGATCCCAGGCAGCTTCATTGTGGACAAATAATTAATTACAGACTTTGACAAACAACGGTCTCAGGCTTCAGGGACGTCTGGAGCTGTCCGTAAAAGGGCGAGGGGGGGGGGGGGTACTGTAAGGTTTCAGCGTTGGAATCCTTCTAGTTTATTGTCTTGTGTTCCTATCTTGTCACCTTTCATTTTATTTTGGTAAATGACTCTACCCTCTCGTTTCAGGTGTCTGCACTTCCTGTCCTTGTGTGTCACCTGTCAGCCTGATTGTTGTTTCCTGCTCCTGATTGTTTCCACCTGTGCCCCATTACCTAATGTGTGTGCGTGTATATATAGCCCTTCTCTCCTTTTGTATTTCGTCTCGTCTCCACGTCGAGTCCATGTCTGTAAACATTAGTGATCTGTTGAGCAACCTAGTAGAACCTAGAGATCTTGTGAGAATCCTAGTAGAACCTATTGATCTTTTGGTCTTCCTGGTTGAACTTACGCTGAGCTTCATATCTAGAAAAACTCAAACTGTTGAATTAAATAAGGAGAGAATTGTGTCCTAATTGATGAATATATTATATCAAGTCATTTTGTATGGCAACTCTATATTATGTCCTTTGTTAATGCACAGTCTCAAATGGAAACTCATGAAAGTTCTAAATATGGAAAGGAAAGTGTAATGTTTTACATTGACATTTAAACAGTGTTATATACACTATCTAGTGCATCTAGTGCATTTTGTTAACAAGGATCATCTGAAATAGGCACACATAAAAACAACTGTTGATTTACCATTAGCTTAGAGCAGATCATAATAATAATAATAATTCCTTACATTTATTATAGCGCTTTTCCAGTGCTCAAAGCGCTTTACAGACACACATTACACATATTTGTTATACATGCAATGGTCACTGTGGACAATACCCACAGGAGCAAGTTCAGGTGAAGTGTCTTGCCCAAGGACACACCGGCTTTACAGACGCAGCAGCGGTGGGTTTCACCCCTTGATCTGATGATCATTGCACAGCGCACTGCGCCACACCGTCCATCTTCACGCCTCGAAGTCATCGAGGCGCTTTTACAAGTACACATTGATATTATACATGTACTGTGGACAATACCCACAGGAGCAAATCCGGGTGAAGTGTCTTGCCCAAGGACACAACGGCCTGACGCAGTGGCGGCAGGAGCAGGTTTCGAACTGGAGTTCCCCAGCACCCCCCTTGATCTGATGATCAGATGCACAGACCACTGTGCCACCCGTCCCGTAATATCATGTATTTAACCTCTTCTACACCACACCCCCGATACCGGGGGGGAAAACGCGTTATCTGCAGGAAACAGCGTCTGAGGGCATCTTTGATTCACATATTCAAAACATCAAAAAGGAACGAAAGTGATTAAGGAGATTAAATGTGGCACACATGTCTCCATGAACTTAGCTCTGTTTTCTTCACAATGCACACATGTTTTGATGAGATACATGTAAGACCAGACGATAAATAAACCATGAAATATGTAAATGAGTATCGTAATGTATGCAACTACTGTATGTTGTTAACCAAAGTGTCAGCTGGGCAACACGCAAGTTTAACAATAATCCAATTCACACAGAACAGTCTGGCAATATGTGAGCTGCATAACTTTAATCTAGACGTTAGAACAATATTTATAGCCATTATGCAGAAAGGTGTTAACCAGGAAAAGCAGACTAATGGCGCAGTTCCACTGCAGCGGGTAGCCCCGTTTAAGCGTCCTTAACCGTCCTCAAGCGGCCAGGCCAGTTTTTGGTGGCCTTTCCATATAGCCTAGTACTGGCTAGCGGGTACTTTTTCCCTCTTTTTCCGGCCCCATAAAATCGTGGTTCTATCAGACCAGGCCAGGGCTGTGACGTCAACACTCTCGACTGCTGATTGGTCAGAGAGATTCGTCACAAGATAGCGCGCGAGTTCATCCCTAGCGTCGCATATATATTTAGAAGCAAGCTTGCAGCATTTTTATAAACAGCATTTTGTAAACGGAGGAGCTACAAAAATGGCTACTTTTTTTTAAGAAAAGCACACGTGGTCGACCGAGGAGGTGACGACGTTCCTTCATCTCATTGGAGAGGATAAAATCCAGCGGGAGCTCGACGGAACAATGCGAAATGTGAAAGTGTTCCAGGATGTCTCTGCACAGATGTCCGAACGCGGATTTTCGAGGACTTTCCTGCAGTGTAGGGAAAAACTCAAAAAGATGAAGAGTGAATATCGCCAAGTAAAGGACAACAATAACACGAGTGGAGGAAACCAATGGAAGTGGTTCGACTTGTTGGACCAGATGTACGGCCATAGACCGGCCAACGTTGGGAGGGAGGGAGGCCTGGACTCTGCAACGGCTTTACTGGAGTCCCTGCAAGGTACGCTCACTTAACAAAGAAGTCTATTTTATCCTTACATTAATGTTCGACAACCCATGCTTTTATGGAGCCTGTGACGAAGGTAACTTCGTCACTGTGAACTGACGGCTTCGGACCTGGTAACTCAGCACTTTGGTGAACCGTTTTGCACTTTATGAGCGCGATTGCACAGTACCGTTTGGCATGGCATATTTGCACATTTTATATAATTTATACTAATTATTGAGAGAGTATTTATTAAAGGATTAAACCGTATTAATTGAAATGTCGTCTGGCAGGTGCTGGTCGGGTCCTCGGCTCCGCCTGACAAGATAGGGGAGTTAGCGAGAGCGCCGAAAGTGTTTATGCTGGTGTATAATGACAGCGGTTAAGAATAATCCGGGTGCAAATAATATGTGGGGGGTGTAGACATCATAGTGTTAAGTGGCATTAATTGTACAAGTGCTGACTGCGTTTAGTTGGGTGTGTACTTCTGTTCAGTTATATGTTTCTGTTTGAAAAGTGTTCCCCCTCCCATTATGTCTGTTGCTGGATTGTGTGCACCTGGGGCCCTGTGTTGTCTCCTCCCTCCTCACCTGTGTCTAGTTGCTGATTAGTGTGTGTGTGGGTATTTAGGCTCTGTTTCCCTGGCTGTTAGGGGAGGTAGTGTGTGTGAGATCCTGGTGGCTGTGCTCATGTGAACAGCAGATTGAGGCTGTGTCATGTTTGTGAGTAATAAATGCCCACACCGGCTTATATTTGAATTCTCTGCCTCTTTCTCCTTGCTTGGTCGGGCCGCTCAATTGTCAGCTTCACAGAGCCCCGAAGAGCTACATAGCTAGCTAAGGCAGATAGCCTAGGCAGATAGCCTTAGCTAGAGCTATTGTTTGCTAACACCATATGTGCCATTGTTTACGTTCAGTTTTTCTTTTTTATAGTTGTTGTTGCTATTTAGTATTGTGCTGCAGTAGTTTGTGGAATTAACAAGTCATTTTGCTGTTCTAGATGATTACATTGGGACTCGTGAGGAACATTCCCGAACAACGGTTGATGGCAGTGTTCCGTCCACATCGTCATCGAATCCAGAACGGACCCCAGCTCAACCACCAACACCGAGTGCCATCACGACACCGCAGCGTGTGGTTCTAGGTAAGAAATAGAAATGGCAAAACGACTGGAATTGTGTTTTGTTTTTTTAAACCTTGGATCATTCATCGTCAGTAATTAAAATAAGCTATACCACTGTGTGGAAATGCTCTGTTACAAGTAAAGTCTTAGCTAGTAAGCAGCTAGTACAGTTGTGTGTGACATCCTATCATATACATATATTTATATTCATTATCAACAGGCTGGATATAATGTAATTCACTTTCACAATCATTGTAAACATCTACTGTAGGGCCAGAACTTTCTTTAGTTCACCTTACTGTTGTTCTGTTTATACATGTTATTCTTATATCCTTGTGTGACCTGTACCTGTCCAGTGTTTTTTCCTTATTGCTAATTATTATCTTATTGTCACCCAGGCAAGAGGAAACGAGGAGGAGAGGATCGGGCCCAGCAGGAACGGCACCATGACTGGGCAGCCGACGTGGCCCGTCTCCTCCGTGATACTTCAAAAAACCGTAATAGTTATTGTACATATTATATATTTTTTATCTAGTTAATTTTTAAATGCAACATTTGTACTTCCTTGTTTATTTATTTCCTTTAAAATGTTCATTTTATATTTATTTTTACAATGCCGTGTATATTTATGCTGGCTGCAATACAGTTTTACATTTTTTATTTGTATTTTTATACTGCCATCAATAAAGTACTTCTTTGACTTATCTTATCTCTTGTTGATAATGAATTGCACCCAACAGAAAACAATCAGATTCACATAATCTTGATTTAGAGAAGATATAAACATACATGAATTTATAAAGCAATAACAAACACCATTAGTTAGGAAAAAGCCCCTTAGTTTTAAGAGATTTAAAGCAAGAAATTGAGTTTGCTAGCTTGAGGTCCTCCTCTAAAACATTATTACATGTTTATTTTGTAATAGTATTAAGAATACATGACAAATACATAATACATGTAGAAATTGCTCAATTGTAATACCCTCGTTCTATTAGACTCAAACAACACATTCCTTATATATTTCAAAGACGAGAGAACAAAAGAAACCTATAACCCATTCAAGCAAGCTTTTAACATGTCTAGAAGAAAGATTGAGGTTATATTTTAATATATTATGTTATGTTGTGGATACTTTAGCCTCCATCCACGTTTACAATTGTCAACACTATTTTACACTTGCATTTATGAATATAGTTTTGCTGTGTTTTACATTTTAGTATTTATGTTTATAGTTAGCTTTGATATTCGCTTAATTTATTAGAAATATTTTCTTTTCATGATCTGATATTTCCTCAAATGTTCTTATTATGGGGCAGTACTTACTGGTGCTTGAAATTCAAATATTTACTAAATATTCAATTCAGATAACATTTGTTTAAAACATTTGACAAACACATGTATATGAAAAAAAAAGATGTATTTATGTTCAATACAATGAATGCAATACAATGCATATTTAGGTATTCAGGTAGCGCATCAAACCCTCTCTGATGTCAGTGCCCTCCTCCTCTGCACCTTGAGCCACTGCTACCCCAGGCTCTGCTGCTGCTGGTGCATTCCACCCATCATCATAGTCCGCTCCATGACTCTCGCAGAGGTTATGCAGAGCACAGCATGTCAGCACCATGGATTTCACAAGAAACAAGTAAACGATCGCTTCCACATCCTCCATTGTTTTGTGAGTTGTGTCGCATTGAAGATGACCCCACTGCAGTTTTACCCAGCGTCGCTCCGCCCAAAAAGCCGATCGCCCCGCCTACACTGCGTTGCTACCCCAGGTCCTAAACTGTAATGGCAATACGCCACGGCCTCGGACGGCCAGCGAGGCAGCCCGAGGCCTGAGCGAGGACGCTTAGGGACGCTTAAACGGGGCTACCCCGCTGCAGTGGAAATGCGCCATAACAGTACAACTCTTTGCTTTGACATTATAGAGTTGCAGGGGTCGACATATAGCCACATATCTGTCGTATGCCATGACTGCAAGAATGGACAGATCACTGCAGGCAAATTAGTACATGACCAGAGCCTGAAGAAGGCTGAATAAGGCCGTGTAGGCCGTAATTCATTATGGCCCTCTCACACACATACATTCTCCTTTTACATACTGTACATATATTTTCACTCTTACGGCCCGTCCACACAGCGGCGTGCGTTGAAGCTTCCAACGCTTCTGCCCATTCACTTTGAATGGGGTGACGTCACTTTTAGCCGAACTGCATTTTGGGAAGCGACGCGGAGCGGAGCTGGCGTTGCTCGCTTCAAAAGTTGAACAATGTTCAACTTTTGGCGCCTCGGCAGAAGCGTCAGCCAATGAAATCCCGTTTATGCAAATCTGCCAGTACAAGCGCTAGTCAATCAAACCGCGTGTATGCTGGGAGAGACTACGCAGGTCATTTCATCATATTCCAAAAAATGGAGGGAAAATTCATTATAGCGGTAGTGAATCACCCGGTGCTGTATGATCAGTCTCTGTTCACCTACCGGGATACAAACCGGAGGATCCAGGCATGGAGGAAGGTGGCAGAGACAGTGGGTGGAACTGGTAGCTTTTTGCCTGTTTGGGGAGTTTATATCCAGTTTACTTCGTTTTAACATTGCTATTGCTTTGTATGTCGGGGGCGGGAGATTCATGTGATTGGTTGTTGGTCGCGTTGCTCGCAAAAAATCCCCAAGCTTCAGACACGCCCACCGCCAAGCGTCAACGCACGCCGCTGTGTGGACGGGCCGTTACACAAATACATTCTCCTTTTACTGTACATATATATATTTTCACTCCTATACACATACATTCTAATTTCACATGCATATTTGAACTCATATGCAATTTACTTTTCAACACATACATGTATTTTCACTCTGACTTACATATAATACAACTCCACACATATAGGTATTCTTCACTCTCACATAAATAAGTTCTAACTTTTACATATATATTTTTTTATTCTCACATGTATAAACACATATCATATTCTCACATACATACATTGTCACTTTCACATATGTATACTGTGAGTAACGTTATTAGTAACGTGCTGTGAGCCTGTCCTCTGCCGCTCAAGGGACGATGACAGGGATGTGACATTATCAGGGAATGACTAAATACTCCTTAAAACCCCATTGCTTGCTGCAGTAGACGCAACTCATCTCCCTCTATCATGTTGATCTGGATCCAGAGTTCTGAACATGAGCCCGCCCCACCTTCTATAGTTTCCACTATACTTTATCTCACACATACATACATTGTTCTCTTGCATACTTTACCTATAGGACGGACGGCAGAAATGTAATTTCCCATGTTCAGTGAATGCAACACAGAGGCAAGACGACGCCACCAGACCAATCAGAGAGTTGCATGGAAATTAACGTTTTGTATTGGCTGACAGGTACCAGCGCCATATAGATAGAAGAGTTATGACAACGGAAGTCCAAAAACGGTTATCGTCACGTGGTTCATGTAGACGAGGATCGTTCCCCGGAAGTTCATGGCGGGCAATGTGAATGCAATGATAACAGGAGACAGAACGATTTTTGGTAATTATTAGTGAATAAAGGTTTTGATTTGCAATATCTATACAACAAATCGATATGTGTATGTATTTACATCAATATGTTTTTAAAAATAAAATAGAATTTGCTAATATTAAGTGATAATATTAGGATTAGTGTGATCAACTAGTTTACATGTTAGGCTAACAGTGCCTTGGTGAAAGAGCCTGTTGCTGTTTATTTATAGCTTTGAATTCTTTAAAACCAATATTATCTTCTTAAACTTGTATGGTAGTCAGGAGCATCACTTTCTAATGTGTATTGATATATTTAGAGGGAGGGGATCTAAAGTAATGCTTTAAAATTCAGATTAGATTAATTTCTACCATTTTCTTAAATTCATGGTAGTTTCAGTAATCCCCTGGTAATTGAGGACACAAGTTATCTAAATGACTAATGTCATCTTTATGGCTTTCAGAAAGGACAGGAGACCGACAGGTGACTATCAAAGGACTAGCAGCAGCAGCAGCAGCATGATGATGATGTTAAATGTGTTGTTTTAGGAACATCCATTGCAAATACATGGAATTCAATAAACATTGAATAGCATATCATGCAGTTTGTCTGTGCCTTTTCCTCCGTGTTGTCCTGGTTTGCTGTGCTGCCTCCTAGTCGCCACCATGGTTTGCTGTGCTGCCTGGGGATGCTCAAATCGCTCCGAGAAAGGAGTACGAATGTACGGCTTCCCCACTGACACAGAGTGGAGGAAAAAATGGCTGGCTCAAGTCAGCAGGAGCAATTTCACGACCAACAGCAAAAAAATATGTGATGTAATTATATGCAAACACTGCATTTGCACTTTTTCACAAAACGAAAACCACACCATTGGGAAAGCTTAATGTTTTGTTTAATACAAAAAAACAGGGAAAGGCTTGAAAAACAGAGTTGAGACTCAGGGTGCAGGGTGAGGGTCTCGGTGCAGGTATTCAGGCTCCATTGAATCCCCCTCTGGTTCTTGTGCTGAAAGAGGGAGTAACAGACAGGAGAAAGGGTTATACACACCTATATAGCACACCTATTGGATGGGAAATTGCCTTGGGGAGATAAGGTGTTTACTTATATAAAACAGTAGTATTAAACTTACCTTGTGTTTTCATTCTCACTTAAATCCCTTTGCCATCAATCCAAAATCAGCTGAGCTGCAACATTATACAGACAGGTAATAATCAACATAACTACAAGGACACAATATGGCTCTGCTAAAAACACTCACCCTTACACGCACCAAAGTTATATTTATCTAATATTTAACTCCCTCCACCCCTGCATGCAATCCCGTTTAGAAGCCCCTCTTCTCTAATTCAACAACGTTGGACGAAATGACATTAAGAGAACGGAATTTACAATTAAAACGCTGTTCAACGTGTGTTGCTAACTTGCTTCGGTATCCTAGCTTAATTTAGGGATAATCCACTGACATCCTTTAATACACATGTTAATTTGAATCAGGTGTACTGATAATATCCGCAATATAAATCTTTAAACTTCTTCTTACCTTTAAAAGTCCGTCACGAACGGTCTATTATGCTGCAACTCTACAGCTTTGCTAGCCTTGGCGCTAACTTCCGGGGAACGATTGAGAAGCTCCACGATCCACCATTGCTGTAAAAAAGTGGTCCATTGGAGTGAACGGAGATGACGTAACTCTCAGTCTATATGGCGGTGACAGGTACGTACCTCTCCTCTGTGACAATGTTTAAACTTTAAACTGTCAGCCCCGGACGCGGAGATTCTGAAGATGGACATTAGATATTTTGTTAATAAAAAAGACGGCAATTCTCAAGTGGTGGCTCACACAACAACCCCAGAGCCACCACCTGAGCCAGGTGAACAAGGTATGTACCTGTCAGTAAACTTACAATTTATGCGAACATGTAAGCAAAGCATAAATTACAGCTACTTTGAATCGCACGGGTAAGCTAAACCGTTAGCAAGTAGCTATAGCTAGCCAGATATATTAAATAAACACTTTGTCATAAGATATAAATGTTGTGTTTTTTAGCGTTACTTGGTGATTTCAAAGAAAGCTCTCTGGGAAATGTTGACTTATTGTCAGTGTTCGACATGAAGCTAGAAGCTACCTTACAGTAGTACCATAGACTGTATATATAAATGGACGTAGGGTCCGTGACGTCACCCATAGGATTCTGCAGAGTTGCCGAGAAGCCCTTAGTAGGCGGAGTCGGCCACGAACGGTTTGACAGTGACGTCAGAGTTCAACTCCCGCCTGCTCCAAATAAGGGCAAAGAGGCGGGACCTGCTGCCACCGAGCTGGAAGTTCCAGAGCTATCTGAAGCTACCAAGCTAAGCTAACATGCTCCCCATCTGCACACTGCCGTCGCATTTTACGTTTCTAAGGTAAGCGGACATGAAACTATTCAGCAAAACTATAAATAATAATCTAAGTTATTGAGTTTTTAGCATAATACTTCAGAATCTTAAAACCCCTTAACGTTTGTTTGCAATTGTGCTAAATTCAACACTGGAATCAAGCAAATATTAATATGTTTGCATGACATTAGTTATTTATATTTTGATATCACTTAATTACACGTTTAATACATTTAAGTCAAGCTAAGGTACATATGATGGTAGCTAGTTAGTGCTCTTACCTGTGAGGCCTTCTCCAAACAGCATAATAACAAGACTGTATCATTAAAACTAAGTACCAGTTCTAGATCCTTGACTTTTGACAAACAATTCAAAAGACAACATTTATTTAAAGACCAATCTTTATTTGAATGTGCCTCTTAACCTGAGATATTAGTTATAGAGTAATAGTATTGACAATCTAAAAAAACTGAGCAACTCAACAGTCAACTTTATATTTCTTATTGTCCAAAGCATTTATTATTTTCATTTTTCCCTCTCATATTCAGTGTGGACAGATTGAGACAGCCTGGTGTCCAGAGAGCAGCAGAGACTTCAGGGAGTAACCTCCGTGTGATGGACGGCCTGTCTGTTGGTTTGGAGAGGACTGAGGGTCTTTCCTCTGAAGAGGAGGACCAGGCCTGATGGAGGAGCCCATGCTGGGCATAGCTAATACCAACTGAACAGGCCTAGTCTGTCACTTTATTTGACTAAATGTGTTCACTTATACATTTAATAGGTTTACACCTTCTGTCCATATGTGCTTTTTATTTAAAACATGTTTGATTAAGTTTTGGTTCACATTTCAATAAATTGTATTTGTATTTGCACTCTTTTTGTCCATTATTCTTACTGAAAATGTTAGATTACACATTCACATCTGACTGAAGATTGGCCCCATTTATTTGTGACATTGCAAACTCTGCGGTACAAGGCACAGGTGATGTGAAACTCATAAAGTGAGGCACATAGAAATAATCAGCTGATGGAGTGTAGATGTGGAAATAGGTGCATTCGATCAGCTGACTGATTGTGTTCAAAATAAAAGTAGTTTCTTAGTGAATGTCCTGTACTGGTCTTAAAATCTCATAACATCAGCTTTTAATGTTCCTCTTGGATGTGCTTCTTGACCCTCAGAGAAGGAGAAAATGTAGTGTCTTTCAGGCATGTCCTTTCCTAACAAAAATGACAGGAAACAAAAAACATATTATTGCGTGTGTGTTTAGGGGCTGTAGATATAATTATTTTGAAATTGTAATGATTTTTTTTGTATTTCAACAGTGAGCTACAAAGACAGATTATGAATGAACAGTATGAAGCTCATCAACATTGAAATATATGTTATTATCAAAATAATATTTAACTGTTATCAAAACGTAGTAAACTGTAGAAGCTTGCTCTGTACTCTCACTGAAAGAATAACTTTTACCACGTTTTTTTCAGACAATATTGAGAGATAAATAGTAGCAGTTCTCACTATGTGTTAAATATCTTTGCCTTCAATACATTAAATTAGAAAGCTGACAAAACCATATTTCTTTAGCCTTTATTTATACAGGTGTAGATCTCATTGAGACACAAGGTCTCATTTTCACACAATCATATTGCTTGTTAACGTCTAAATGTAACCTTTTGCATGGAAAAAACCCTCAACTTAACTGATGTGTAGGTGATCTAGCATTTAGTATTGTTTAATGGAATGTATATCAGTGTATTCAAGTCAATACTTCATTCATTTAAACCAATATCTTTCTTGATTCTTTATACAGTATGAAAAAAAGAGTCTTAGTACCTGTGCTGAAGTTCACTGCTGTGAGGAGTCCAGTTCTGTCTCTCACTCTCTGGTCCAGCCTGTCTGCATCACCTGGACACCTAAAACAAACATATATATATATATTTAAAGTACCATGTGTACAAACAATATAACTGATTCTCTTCTGTTGAACATGTTGGATTGTGTATTGTCCGAGTCAGGGTCCTTTTTATTTGACTGTAACTTTGGAAGTTGTGTTACCAATGCTTACTGTTTATTTGATACCAATATGGTAATGCAATTAATAAAAACAACAAGGTTTGGGTTCGTTCTTCAGATGACTGTGACGTTAACGTGTAAGCTCAATAATGAACTCCAGCTCAACCAACCATATTGTAATATCTAAGTAATCATCTTGAAATATGACATTATTATTTGTAATATACACACATCTTATTGTCAGGTTGATTTCACATAAACACTACTTCGACATGAGCTTGTCTACATACTTGAGCATAGCCAATTTAAATTAACCTTAGCGATGCATACAGTTCCTACGTATAATAAAATATCTCTCTAAGTTACAAGGATGACCTTATTTTATAACCTCAAACAGAAGCCGTTTGTTCTACAGTATTATCCCACTTAACGCTTAACCCTTGTCTATTTCGTTTTAACCTTTATATCTACAGTCTATGGTTTTAACTTGGAGACTAGGATTAGCATCGTTAGCACTGATGTAGCTACCACACGCTTACACGCTAACCCAAGCCTTAACATTCATTACGTAGCTGATTCAAATCATAAACACATCAATAAGTACTCGAATTTCACTTACCGCAAAAACCGCATTCATGCACCGTCTGTTTCAACCGCAGAGCGAGTCACAATAGTCCGATATATAAGCATGAAGAACAAACAACCACGGCCGGCTTCAAGTTGTGTTCCCTGGATGAACTGAGCAGGCAGAGTCCCTGTAGCTAGCTTCACGGAGCAGGTAGCAGAGAGACAAGAAGCTAGCAGCAGCAGTCACTTGACAGAGCTGTCACTCAATGTGACCACGCCCTAATATATGCATAACTTTAAGGCTTAATATTAATTAAACAGATGAGTTGAGAAATAATTCACCCTCCACACAGTAGTCATGAAGGGGGAATCTAACTATACAGAGAATATGGTTTTTTGAACCACGATGTAAACATGTTTATTTCTGCTGTAAAGTTGGGCATTTTAACATGGGGGTCTATGGAAATTGCTCCCTTCTGCAGCCTGCTCCTACTGGCCACTAGATGAACTGCAGTGTGTGACACTTGCGTATTGGCGTCCCGGCTCTTCCTCAGAGTTTGTCGCTTGAGTAGTACACAGTTGATCCTGATTCCTGAGTCCTAGGCAAGGGACACTATTCTCCCAAATATTAAGCCTTGACCCGCATCTTAAAATTGATATGATCAAAAAATGATCTGCATTGTCGGAGGCCTTTTTTCCTCATTATCATGTCAAATTGTATAGCTTTCCTCAGTTTTGAATGCAGAAAGATGACTATATTAGAGTATTAAGTGAAAATGACTATATTAAAGTTTTAAGTAAATATATTAAGTGAATTACTCAAACTGCATTTGCATCGGAATGATTCTGTCCTATTGGCAGATAACTACTCTTAACAGTGCTATCTACGAGGTTTCCAATGTAAATTTAACTATTTTCAATTGGTTAGTGTTACGATGTGTGAAGCAGGTTGGACCCAAATGCAGATTAACGTGAAATTCCTTTATTTCAAGGCTATACTAACAAAGACAGAACAGAACACTCACCGAGGACAAGCCAAATCACAAGACGAGACACAGCCGGGCAGGGGAGGAGAAACACAAGGGCCACAGATGAAAACAATCAGACAACTAGACACACCAGGGAAACTAACGACGGGAGGAAAAACACAGGGAAAAGGACCAGACAATATACCCAGAGGAAAACATGACAGGGAGAACAGCAAAACACCCAAACCAAGACATAGAAAACGTGACATAACACAATAATCGTAACAGTTAGTATTACATTTTGTGACAGTGTGGTGACACTCATTTTAATGAAGACACATTTGTGTATCTTGAAATTCATTTATTTGACAGAGCTGGAAACTGATTGACTTAAAATACTTGTTTGTCTTTATCTACAGTGTAGATAAAGACAAACAAGTATTTTGATGACTGTGTAGATTCTACACAGTCATCACAGATGAACCAAACAGAGTAGAGGATGAAGAAAGGAGAACAGGAGAAAGGGACACACAAGAAGGATATACAACAGATAAGAACAACAATGAACAGGAACATCAGAACAGACAAGAGTCAATGGGTAACTGGGTAACTGATTTAGGGACTGCAGATACAGGGCCAAGGCAAGTGAGACATCACTGCTTTCCATCCGGCATGTTTGGCCAGCAAAAGAGATCATTTCAACCAAGTCGGTTTGATACTTTTAAATAGCTCGAATATTCTACAACTGCCAATGCAGCATTCTGCTTTAGTTGTAGATTATATGGCAAAGCAATCAATGGATCAAAGGGACACCCTCACGACCTCAGGATACACAAACTGGAAGCGTTCATTAGATTATTTTCGAGAACATGAAAAGTCAAACATACACAAGGCCTCAATTATTCTCTGGAAGAGCTTTAAAGCCACCCAGACATCACACAGCAGCTACAGTGAGATTCAGGAACGTAGGGAGTATCTGAAACGCATAGCAGCAGTGACAGCCTTACTTGGGAAGCAAGGTATTACTGTTTTGTAGTTCTACAGACATTGACTATTAGCAGTTTATAAATAAAGCTGTTTTGTATATCAGTATATATATATATAATATATATATATAGACTGTTATTTCACACACGCTAAATGGAGGAATTATTTCTGATTTGAGTTACATTTTTGAAAGAATAAGCCAGTGAAGTAATCAAAGTAATTATTTTTTCCACATTTGTTTTCACAGTGATGAAGACGAGTATCAAATGGCTTCTGGATCACAGCCATCAACATCTGCCTCATCTGAGCTACGACGTGCATCAGATCAGCATACAGTTGCCCCAGAGCCATCAACATCCAAGCTACGCCGCCGGACGTCTGCACCAGTAAAAACTCAGCCTCCCTCTGCATCTTCTGATTCAGTGGACAGACTGTCAGGAGGAAAGTGAAACGGGCTGGTGTGTGGCAGACAGAGATGGGGTCGTTACAAAAAAAAAGTAATATATTACATATTACTTTAAAAAAAAAAGTAATATATTACACTACTTCGTTACTCTCTTCATAAAGTAACTCGTTACTTTACTCGCAGGGCCGGCCCGCCCCTCCCTACAGGCAGATCACGCAGACTGCTAAAGTTTCAAATGTTCTCTTTAGTTCAGTTTCCATTGTCGCATAAGACTGATCCAGATAGCTCCTGAATGTTTTCCTATCTGACCATGGCTGTCCTCTGTCTCCTGCTATCTGTATTTTGCGCAGTCTATCTCTGCTCAGGCTGTTGCGTCGGCGTGTTCTCCTGCGTGTTGGCCATGTGTTGCACTGGAACCAGACACCGCAAAGACTTCAGCCGAGCACGTACGAACTGTGCATGTGTGAGTGGCAATACCAGCAGGCGGCGGTAGTGTGTATTCGTCATTCAAAACAGGCAACAACCGGAAAACAGAGAAGAAGAACAGACTACGTGATATAAACAAACAACAAATAGCTGTGCGTTAGCTTCACCTTAGCATGTGTTCTTTGCAGGTGTTTGTTGAGGTTTGATTATGACTGATTTTAGTAAGTAACGAAGTAACGTGTGTCGGGGCAATGTTAGTAACTGTAGTGTGATTACTGAATTATAAAAGTAGCGCGTTACACTACTCTGTTACCGACAAAAGTACGCGTTACACCCAACTCTGGTGGCAGACTAAGATTGTTACCATTCCTGACGCTGTGGTGGACTACAACAGAAGCATGGGCTGTGTGGATGTGTCCGATGCTTTGATTGGGTACTACAGCGTTCACCACAAAACCATGAAATGGTACAAGACTTGTTTTTACCATTTTCTGGACATTGCAGTGGTGAACAGCTTCGTTCTCCACAAGGAGCTGCACAAGATGAGGGGTGACCTCGGCAGGACGAAGCCACACACCCAGAAGTCCTTCAGGGAGCAGCTTGCTGCAGACATGAGGGGTGAAGTCCCTGCAGCACCACCACCACTCCCCCCATCATGACTCGTATGCATTCCCAAGTATTATGGGGAAGATGCCACTGCGCTCAGGAGGTGCTCTGATGCTGGCAACCCAACGGTGAAGACCTATCTACTGCACTAAGTGCCTGGTGCCTCAATTCAAAAACATAAACACATTCAGGTTGTGTACATTTTTTCTTTTTTGCCAGTGTTTACAAAAAAAATACTTGTGGTGTTATTTTGGTTTTAGTGTAGTTTTTTAGTGTTATTTTTTAAGTAAATCTGCTCCTGTTGGAAGCAAATGTATCCTATGTTTCCTAATTGTTATTGTGTAAGTAAACCTTCCTAGAAGTGTTAGTCGGGTGATAAACATGTAATGACTGTGGCAAAGTCCACACACAGACACACCCACACACACACACACACACACACACACACACACACACACACACACACACACACACACACACACACACACGCCATTTACATAACAAAAAAAAGGTAATTTCATTATTTTTATTTTTTTATAAAAACACTTGTATTTGGATGGAATGATTACCTATAGTGATAATAAAATTATTTTTACAGTATGGTACCTGAAAAAGGTCAAATGGCACTGATGGTATCCAAATGTGCCAAAATGTGCCCAAAGGTCAGTCCGCCTGGACTACTTTTGGCTAAACCTCTCTAAAAAGGTCAAATTTAACTTGTTTTGCCTCAATCTTGATACAGGGTACTTATTATATGTTATACTTTGGATTCATAAAGCTTTTACTCTTCCATACCATCATTCAAGGGTGGTTTTCACTATAAGTAGGCTAATGGGTTTTTTTTAGGCGGAGGTAAGAATTTACCTTTTTTTACTATGTTCCATCTGAATTTACTCTGACAGAGAAAGAAACATCTATATTGATTCTGACACATCTACATCCAACTCACAGATGTAACCTTGCTTTGATAAAAGAAATTATTCATATAACCCTTTTAGAAGTTAAGTTATATAAGTCATTTGTTTTGGGCATATCATTTTCGAGCCTGAAACCTGAAAAACAGGCTCAGGGCTTAAGAGGTTAAGAGATCCTCACATGCTATCTCTTTTAAAAAATAAGTGTCCAGTCAACAACAAAATATCAGTGATCGTATAGTGATAGTATATTTTTCATAAGCGATGTGAAACATTAAACTTAAAAAAACTCTGAGGGCCTAAGATATTCTACAAAATAATATTTAAAAACATTTTAGTTATATTTTTCATTAGTTTTACCAAAATAACTTGATTTAATTGTATTTAAAATAACATTTCCAAAGAAATAAATCCTTCGAATCTGCCTTTTCAGTTTCTGTTGGAATGTGAAGGGTTAAATGAAAGAAGCCCCTCTCTGCGAGTCTGTGAAGAGAGGAGCTGTTGGACGTCCACCTATGAATTCACAGAGGGCCCGCTATAGTAACTAAAACGAGAATAATGTCAAATGACAGTACAATTGACCAATCATATCTTCCCTCTAAATGGGTGGGTGTTATTATCGCGAACTTTATGACAAGTTCCGCCCGCTGTGCAACTTTTCTTGTTTCCATAGTAACAACTTCCTGTCAACAGCGTTAACTCGCCTTCAAAATAAACGCATGCCAAATTACACTTAAGACATACAACTGCAACGAAAGTAACAAACACAATGCAATATCCTTTTCAATTTCAAAGAACACAAATAGGGTTATTTACAGGTGTTGTTTTGTGTGGTAGAGGGTCGCTTTCATTTATGTGTTTTGCACCCCGAGCCGTTGTTTTGATATTCCGCTGAAGTATACGCTGCTGTGACATAATAACTCGAGGGAAGGGGTGGGGGTCAGAGGGCCTAGGTATAAAAGTCACGGCTCGCCACTGCAAATAGCCAATCACACAAAAAACATGTTGCTGTGACTGTGAGCATTAAACAATTAACATTAAACTAAACAAACACAACAGTACGTTATTGTCCTTATAAAATAAAAACATACATTTTTTCCACCGACATAATACAGGCACCTTACCCTCAAGAGATCCTCACGTGCTATGAGAATCTCCCACAATCCATTGCCGTAACAAAGCTAATGCAGGCATACGTTTGTGACACTAGATGGCGCAATTGTGTATGTGCGTGTGGGGAGTCTTGCAGTAGAAAATTCGACTGTAGCGCCGCCACTGTGGGCTAAGCCCCGAATGTTTCCAGGTCCAGGCGACGCCCCTGGTTTTCAGTAATAGTTGGCCAACTTTAAATTGTTTGCACCTGTCGGCCACAAGGTACAAGGTATCAAAACTGAGTCGCTAAAAAGTGGGTTAAAAACAATATGAGTAGTTTTAGGTTTTATATTTTCGCTCATATTATTCCTTAGTGCGATGAGGGAAACAGGCAGTGGTGACTGGTCACCACTGTGCCCCACCTGCCCCTAATGGTCAGCAGAAAGTATTAAAATAATGATTACAACAAAATGCAAAAAATAAATTAAAATATAAAATATATTTTAAGATCATGTTTAATCATCTGATTCGTCTGTACATTGCTGTTTTAGTATGTGTTCTTCTAATTAGTGTCTACAGTGTGTGCCTATTGAGCTGTTTGTTTAGAGCCATGTGGGACAAAACCCGATCCTGCCCCTCCCTCTCTCTGTCTAAGTCAGGGGTGGGGAACCTTTTTCCTCTCAAGGGCCATTTCAATGTTTTCAACATCCTCCGAGGGCCGTACAAATTATTAACCTCTGCTTAAAAATACTAAAATCACAGCCCACTCATTTCACCTTTCTTTCATGCTGTGCAAAGAAAAAGCAACCTCTTAATCCAGATATCTTGCCATGACTCACGCATGCATGCACGTGCACGGTTGTGGCATGACCACCCAAACAGAAAGATATGGACACAAGATGTGTGCAAATGTATTTAGACTCCTATCCATGTGAACATGATTTAAGTCGGGGGGACCTAACCTCCTCTAGGGGGGTCAGGGAAGATTTTTTTTTAAATGTTGAAGTTAAAAGCATCAATCTGGTGCACTTTGAGAGCAACATTAGTAGATCTATGGATACATCTCTCAACACCCACATGAAACAGAACTGTAAACAGATTTTCTTTTTCTTTATGGATATTTTACAAATCACTCCCCTTTCAAACTGTATTCTTGTTTATTAATAACAACTTTTTTTTACTGTCATATAGTATTTTATACCTGTTTAATTTATTCTCTTATTTTTTGATAATTATAATGATCATATAAAGATGTGCCTTTACCTCACTGGTTGTAGAAAAAGCTTCTTATATTCGTTAGCATAGCTAGCTAACCAGATGCTAATAACAATAAAGTTATTGACTGTATGATCAGTATGACAGATGAACAGATCGACACTGGGCTTACAACTAAGACACAGCCACGCAAAAACTGCAGCATGTGTACGGCTCCTTATCGGTACTGCAATTTTTGGAAGTGCCGGAGCGGAGCTGCGTTCTGGTGCTCCCCGTCAGAACTACACCCCTGTCAGACATATACCACGTGATGACACGTTAGGCTTGTGTTGTGTTCAAGGACCCTGACCTTGGCCAGGAAAAACAGGCACTCACTTGTTTAATTATTTTGCGGTCTAGATTTATTTAATTTTTTTCTTTTTTGCGTGTGTTTATAAATTACCTCGAGGGCCACACCAAATGGTCTCACGGGCCGTATACGGCCCGGAGGTTCCCCACCCCTGGTCTAAGTGACTGTAAAAACTACACTGCACATGCTCAGAGTATTTTCTTATTTAGGCCCAATCCCAAACCACTCCCCGACCAGGGACGTGCACAGACATTTGGAGGGGCTATTGCTCTAAACTGGAAAAAGGGCTTCCCCCCTGAAAAAAATACCTTTTGAAAATTCTAACTTGTTTTTAATGTAAAGGGTTCATAAAATAAAAACACTACACTGTGACACTCAGTTGACTTTTATGTCCAACTGCTAAATTCGTTATTCAGGCACATTTTTAGTTTTGCGGTCCATATCATTAAAATATCTAATGTTAGTAACTATTAAAGGAAAAATGGGGACAATCCTGTTTTAATGTAGTTTTACCATTGTAACTGCTGTGCAGACATACTGATAAAAACAGGGCTTCTAACTAATTAGGCTACCTTAAATAAACTCACTAATTAATTAAACCAGTTCAATATGCATTATTCTTATTCTTATCATTCTTTATGAGCACAGTAACGGTAAGGTATCTAATTACTTATTTACTTAGAATCCCATAACTTAATAACAGAGATGGTCAAACTAAAGTAGAGACATGGCAGAAATCCAACAATGAAGCAGGACAGTGAAGTGTTCTCCGTGAGAGGGCGATCAAGAGAAGAGAGTGAGCTGCCCCATTGAGGGAGTTTACAGATGAAAAGACACAGCAAAAGCATAATAAGTATATTTAGGTGTTTTTTTTGTAAATAACCAACGGTGTCAAGAGGAAGTTAAGTCCCCTGGTTTGTCCCCTATACTCTAACGCCAGGCAGGCATTTGGTGTGATCACCATAGGCCATAGCCATATGAGGCCGGACTCGGAGGGCTTTGCTTTGCTTCCAGCTGTCAGATTGTACACAAAGTCACGTGACTGGGGGCAGTTGTGTTTTACAAGTTGTGTTTTATCGCAGCGAAATGCAATACTAATTGTGGGTTTATCATGTTGATTCGGCCACAATAGAAAGCAAAAAAAACTCTCGCTCTCTCCAGAGGGGCAGGTCAGACAAAAATGGCAAATGGGCTGTTTCCCGGGCAACATTAGCCCCTACTTGTGCACCTGCCCTCGACCCTACCCCTCTGTGATGGAGTGAACTCTGTCTGTAGCCACACTCGCAGCTCAACGAGGCTCCCTCCTGTCAGATGGAGGGAGTAAATACAGCAGCAAGCTTTGGGACGGCCTCCCCTCTCTCCGGCAGAAACAGGAACGGTGGTGGGGGGAGGAGAAGGAGCCGGTTTTGGGTGCACCCGGTGCACCCCCTCAACCAGCAAAGCAGACAACAAGGTGATTTTCATCACTTTCTGCCTGCGCTGCGCCGCGTCAAAAATAGGATTCATCCTATATTTTAGAAATTCCTTGCGGCGAGGAGCTTCTGGGATGCTTCGAGCCGCGGCGCAGCGGGTCTGGTGGAATAGCACCCATTGACTAGAGTGGCCGCGATCGCTAAAAACGCCGCAGCGCAGCGCAGACGCTCCTGGTGGGATTAGGGGGTAACAGAAAACACAGAACCTAAATGTACACATGACTAATCAAACAAACAAGAGACAGGTGAGGAGGGAGGAGAAAACATAGGGGCACCAGGTGAACACAATTGGGTAATCAGGGAAGGAAAACAGACAGAAAGCAACAGGCAAAACAGGAGGTGAACATTTTTCAAAATAAAACAGAAACCAAAGACAGAAAAAGACAAAACACAACACAGACAGATCGTGACAATTCTCCTGCTATGAGATACATAAGGCCATCTGCTGACGCAACACACTCTCACTCCCTAAGCGTCCAATAGCGACGTTTGGTCAGTGTCCGTGGCGTCCAATTGTGACACTCCTAGGCTCCTTCAGCGTCATAATGGGACGCAAATAGCTTTCAACTGATTGCAATGTATTCCCATCTGCGTCGGGATTTGACGCTCATGGAAGCACGGCATTCGTTTGTGTCGGCTGCCCTTATAGGTAATGTGAGCGTCCATTCCCATTGGATAACGGAGAATTGTACACCCGGATGTAAGTATTCCTCTTACTGTCGATTGATTTTACAGTGATATCTGCACTACTCATCGACTAAAAAACACCAGATTATCCTTGTTAATTACACAACATTGATTGGCTTAAATTGTGTGCAATGCTTTTGTATTTTTCCCCTTCAATTCGGAGAAACAAATATTTGTTCTGAGTAAAGGATGGCAGAAGACACTACACTACCCAGTATCCCCAGCTATCGTTTGGACTACACCATGTGCTCTGTTTGACAAACCCGTGATAGTCCTCAAGCTCTGTGATTGGAGAGTGTGCTCCGAGGGTTAAGCCGATTCTCGAACAGCACTTGAAATGGGATGGAACCACGGCAGACTGTCCAAAACTGGATTTGAATGGGTCCACCGCGTCCCCCCTCCCCCACCCCGTCCCCAGAACTACACATGCTGGCTATTCTGTTTCGCAACATGTTCTCTTTGGCACGTCTCTACTGGGAGTTGTAGTTTTAAAAGACGTTTTCGTATTTCCCATAATAAGAAGTTGCCAGTATTAAACTGTGTACATCCCTGGAGGTTTAGGGGACAGGAAACACTCACATTTAAAACATATAATTAATAAATGGGTGAAAATTGCTTGTGCCCATTATGGGCAGTATTAATAAATATACCCACATGCCAGCTAAGGTCAGAAGAGCTTTATTTAACAGCTGGTCTTATGTTTGTGACCCCTGTGATAACATTACATTACATTAATTGATAAGCCTGAAACATGCACTTGTCAAGGTTCAGAGGCACATTTTGCAAATATGGCAGTAGCCATCGATCAGCTTAAGATAATATATACTTTATTGATCCCAAGTTGGAACATTTGCGTTACATCAGCATGTGTAACAGTTAAATATGCAGTTGTGTTTATTTGAAAACCATTTAGTATAATCACACAAATTCTGTGTTTTATATTCAACAATTCTGTGTTCTTTATTTATTGATTGTTCAATACCTGACAAGGCCGGAGATGAAATATCTACATACATCTTATAAGAGTATAATACATTATGTATAATATCAGTTAAAATAAGTGCTTCAACATAGTTAACATTGCTGGAGGTATGCACAAATATTGATAGATGTCTTGTAATGCGCTATTGAGGAACCTGCAACCCAAGTTTTTAATTCAGTGCAGAACTACACCACAGTTGTGTAGGCCTATATGATATGTCAATAAACCTTAGAAAATCTTGAAATCTTGAAAGGGATGTGCAAAATAGTCATTACATACAGTCTTTAATTAACTATTAGTAGAGAATAACGAGTAATGAATATACTTTATAGGGATCGTATTAATATCTAATAATACAAATTATTATTATTAATTAAATTCAATAACATGCTTTAACCACCAGGTGTCCCTTTATATCAGCTGTGCACCTTTATGGTGTAAATACAGCCTATCTACCAATTGGATCAAATATAAAAGTGAGCCGAATTAGTGTTGATACTGCAAGGAGACGTATTGTGTGAAAAGAAATGTAAGATGTTGTTTAATGGCTGATATATTTATGATCCACGTCACGTTTTCAGTTCCTCATGTTTGTCTAGAGGTCTTCTCATCAGGGCTCTATAAATACAGAACTACGGCAGATATGTAATATGTAATGCAGCCGAACCGTGTATTACAATGCCATTATGTGATGACTTTCAAAGAGAAAAGCAAGCACACTCGGAATAAAGTATTATTATTTTTTTTTTTAAATGTTTTCGGTCTGTTTCCGGTATTTGTTAATGACGATGTGCTGTGAGATGTGAGACTGGAATTGCACAGGGGGAAAATAACGTAAGCTATCTTTAGATGCGGATTTTGTTAAACTAATATGTTTAGGCTGTGGACCAACACTATACATTGACGCGGAAGGGGGTAGCAATAAAGATAACACCATTAAACAGTTACACAACATAACAGAAATAATATCGATAGCAGCGTCCCTAGCAACCACCTTGGTAACAATGAAAACGTCGCGATTTCCTGAAGTAATCTTCGTAATAACTAGCAAACTAAAGATCATGTACATCCACTGCACACATAATCTGAAATAACAACTCATATTTCTCGCATCAAATGACATCAAAACGCATTTTAATGGCCAAACTAACTTTAAAATAGGCATTTTCCACCGAGAATAAAACGAAGTTCGGCCATGTTTTCTTTTTCTGCAGGGAGAAATTTGAAGATCATGTGACATAGACGCCAGCCATCGGAATGAATGGTGAAAAAAACGGGGTTTGTCAAACAGAGCACATGGTGTAGTCCAAACGATAGCTGGGGATTCTGGGTAGTGTAGTGTCTTCTGTCATCCTTTACTCAGAAAAAATATTTGTTTCTCCGAATCGAAGGGGAAAAATACAAAAGCATTGCACACAATTTAAACCAATCAATTTTGTGTAATTAACAAGGATAATCTGGTGTTTTTTAGTCGATGAGTAGTGCAGATATCACTGTAAAATCAATCGACAGTAAGAGGAATACTTACTTCCGGGTGTACAATTCTCCGTTATCCAATGGGAATGGACGCTCACATTGCCTTTAAGGGCAGCCGACATACACGAATGCCGTGCTTCCATGAGCGTCCAATCCCGACGCAGATGGGAATACATTGCAATCAGTTGAAAGCTATTTGCATCCCTTTATGACGCTGAAGGAGCCTAGGAGCGTCACAATTGGACGCCACGGACACTGACCAAACGTCGCTATTGGACGCTTAGGGAGTGAGAGTGTGTTGGCTGACATTGGAGTTGATATATGGAAACATGCCCGGCGCCGTGGGAGGGCCAGGCCCTCCCATTTGACATTCCTGCCCTCCCCCAATAAACACGTTTTTTATTATTTATAACATTTAAAAAAAAAAATGGTTTTGATTTTTTTAATTATAAATAAACTGTGAACATTTATGCTACGATGTATGTGATGTCAGATAGTAACTATAAAAAAAAAAATCGCAGGCTACGTCAAATAAATTCATGTGTCTGTTGTGAAAAACTCTGAAAACTCATCTCTTTCGACTCCACTTCGAGCGATAGAACTATTAACAAAGCCCTTATATACTAATAAAGGGCTGGCTTATCTAAAGCCAGTTGAGTAGCACTTGAAATGTTTTTGCTCTATGAAGCCTGATGTACTTATATGATTCTGTTTTCTTCAAGTTTGTATTTTGTTGGTCGAACGCACTTATTGTAAGTCACTTTGGATAAAAGCGTCAGCTAAATGCAATGTAATGTAATGTAATGTTGTGATTTGTGATTCGTCCACATTTAGACCAATCACAGCGTCACACTCTGCCGCCTATTCTGGATTTGTTTATTGTGCATTCTGTAGACTCCCATTTCTGTTTGAATTACAAAATGGACATCAGAAATTGGCTTAAAAGGTCTAAGGAT